>NW_022111369.1:73606508-73610516 GCF_000313985.2 Echinops telfairi | reverse complement strand
GCCATGTCCAAAGGAAGCATCAGGCTGTGACCAGATTGCCAGGCTAGGTTCTATCCCTTTACTCTCAATATCCTCAAGTTGACAAGAGAGTACGTCACTATCACACCTCATGTTGTTTGTTTTTGTAGGTGGTATGGTGTCTATTTCAACTCACAGTGACCCTATGTACAACAGAATGAAACACTGCCCCGTCTAATGGCATCCTCACAAGTGTTCTTATGTTTGAGCCTATTGTTGCAGCCATGATCAATCCTTCTTTCCAAGGGCCTTCCTGATTTTAGCTTGCCCTCTATTTCAACAAACATGGTGTCCTTCTCCAGAGACTGGTATCTCCTGGCAACATGCCCAAAGTACATGAGAGGAAGTCTCACCATCCTTGCTTCTATGGGGTCTTCTGGCTGTACATCTTCCAAGACCGTTTTGCCCATAGAATCCTCCAGTAGGTTTGAATTTTTCTTTACTTTTCTCAGCTGTAGATATGCTGAGTATGTTCTTCCTTCTTACTTTTCTAGCTTCTAGCCTTTGCACATTTCAGTATAATACTTTACTTAGTCTCCTTGAGCTGTCTTTTAAAATATTTTGTTTGGCTCTTTTACTTTATCATTTCTTCCATTCACTTTAGCAATTCTATCCTCAAGAGTTAGTTTCAAAATCTTTTTGGTCATCCACTTGGATTTTTTTTATTTTTTTTCTTCCTTTTTTATCTTAATGAACTTTTGCTTCATTCATTTTTTATATTCTTGATGTCATCACACAACTCATATCTTAGATCATTACTGTTCTATGTATTTGATTTATGTGTATTTCATTTGTCAAAGTCCATGTGTATATTCTCAGTTTATGATGCTGTAAAAAGATATTTGCAACTCTTGATCTTGAAAATTTCCACTATAAGATGGATGCTATCTATCCCTCTTAGTTTCTATCATCCAGGTCTCATGTACCAACTACTAATCCTTCCTCTTTGTTTTGCATTTTCACATGCCAATAAACAGTATTTACCAATACACTTTGATTGTATGTTTGATCTATTTGAGACGGAAGAAATAGAATTGTATGCTTTTTCCACCATTGACTTGATTCAATGTTTCCTTTTGTTATTGCCTTACTGGCCTTGGAATCGGTTTCCAACTCATAGCAACTCTCTGTAGAACACTGCAAGCACCGTCCTGTTCTGAGACAGCCTCATGTTTTGTTTTGAATGTTTGAGCAAAGAGTTGCAGCCACTATATCAATCCATCTCATTGAGTGCCCTCCTGTTTTTGCCGAGTCTCTATATTTTCTAAACATGCTGTCTTTTTCAAGGACAGATCTCTCCAGATAACAAATCCCAATTCATGAGATGAACTCTTTCATCATCCCTTCTTAGAAACATTGTGGCTGTACTTCAACAGAAGGATTTGTTTAGTTTTTGGCACTCCATGGTACAGTAGAACGCGGACCTCGACACTAATCCATTCTAGAAGGAGCATTGAGATGGCATGCAGTTGAATTCTTAACCAATTTTCCCATAAGAAATAACTGAAAATGGATCAATCCATTCTCGACCACCAAGTTTTTACCCTACCCTTGCCTTTATATACAAAACATGACACAGAAATTTCAAAGTAAATAAGTTCAGAGTTAAATAATGCAATTTAAATAAGAAATACAACATTAAAAAAGTTTTTTAACAACTATCGTGTGGGCCATACCTTAAGATTGATGAGGATCTGGATCTGTGGACAGGGATGTGGAGAGGAGGGATGGAGAGAGAGTCATTGTTTGGATGGGAATCCCCTTACATAAAATCAACTGGTAGCTGCTTTTCAGGAGTTTCCTGTCCCCCCCACCCCCACCCCACCCTTCTTTTCCTTTTTTTCACTAGGACTTGGCTGGCTTTCTCTTTAAAAAAAAAAATCTGTCTAATGTGGTCTGCTGGTGGCGTTTCCTTAACTGTTTTCTAAAAAGGTTTACTAAATTATCAACAATATCGATAACATGGTTAACCAGTTCCTACTCATGATGATTCTTTTCAAAAAACTCTTTCTTAGGACCCATGTTTTTAAAATTTAAAAATAGTACAAAAAGCCACAAACACTAAGAAAATTATAGCAAATTGTTTGGAACACAGCTGCAAAAGGTTTAAACAACACATACTAACAGCGCCAAATTACACTGAGAGGCCGAAACAGGAACTGCGTTTGTTTACAAAAATCATAAGCATCACGTCGGATTCTGAAGTTTTGTTTGAGTTCTGATGCAAAGTTTTCTGGACATTTCACATCTAAATCCGATTATGTTGAGTACTGATGTGGTTGAGTACCAGGGTTCTACTTTACTTTCAATAATCTTCACCTACTACCATAATTCAAATGGATCTTCTATAGTCTGACTTATTCCTCATTCAACTTTCATATTCATAAGACATGACTGAAAATGACTTGGAGTGTGATACCTGTGATCTTCAACACTTTAAAGGGTCTTTTGCAGAAAATTTTCCCAGACAACATATTCTTTAATATCTTCATTTCTGCTTTCATGAGCATTGAATGTAGATCCAACAAAATGAAATACTTTGCAAATTCAGTTTTTTTCTCCATTCCTAGGTCATGCTTTGTACATCCCATGTTCTGATTATTAATGGAGGAAATAAAGGTCTCAAAGTGTTACTCCATCAATGTCATTAAGGTCAACTCCACTATTCAGAGGTAGGGCTTCCCCAGTCATGTTTATAATGTCTTCTAACCAGAGGAGTTCAACATCTGGCAATATATCAGACAATATTTCCTGCTATTAATATGGTTTTCAGTGGGTAAACCGTCAGAAGTGGGTTATCCGTTTCAAATTTTTTTTTACCTGTTTCTTCTTTCTAGGCTGTTCTTTGTATGCACACTCAGCTAAAATCACTTGTGTCAATCACTTGTTAACCATGAAATAACAGATGAATAACTTCCAAATTATAGCCACATGCAAATCACAGTACTATGAAAAACAGTTCTAATATTTAATAATAATTACAGAATTTAATCATTAGTCATATTTACTTAGTTTTATAAAATTTGCTATTTCTTTTTTTTAAGTTTATTTAACTTTAGTATGTATTCTTATCTCTTGACTTTTATTTACTATCCATCTAAAACTTCCAGGCAAGAAGATAATATTATGTAAATGTTAAAATATTATTATATAGTCATCTTTTCTTGCAAAAATTACAAAGTCAAAAATCAGTATAGTCATTGTAGAACCAAAATATGTGCACATTATTCATTTGTGATGTTATATAGCCTTGGGGCAATTAATATTTTCTAATTTCAGTATTTAAAATGTTTATGTTATTTTGACGTTCAGTTCAATAAACATGACAAATTAAATGGATGTCAAAAACCTAGGTTCACAAATATAAACTATAAAATTTCTCAAAGATATTGGAATATTGCTTTTAGAATCATCCATATTTTTATTAATATTTGTATTACTTAAATGCCTTCATAAAAACCAAGATGACATTTTAGCCTTTTTATCAGAATAATATCAAGAAGTTTTTATTCTAAAGCATATTTAAATACAAGATATTCATTTTCCTTTTTGAAACATTACCTTTGATATAGCAACTCATGTTTAATATTTGTTTGCTGAACCTAAAGAAAACCCTAAATCTTGCTATAATGAGAACAATCAGAGCATCATTCTTCTCTACTAACAATCTAGAAAAGTGCACTCTGTGATGGTTATAAAATTTCATAATTGTAGTTAACTTGCATAAAATGAGAAATGAATACATATAAATGAGATATGAGTATGATAATTAGACATTAATGTATGCATTTTTATACCTGTAAAATGTACAGCTATATCATCTGATTTACTTTAGCCTACCTCTTAGGAGTAACTGTGATTTGTGCATATTTATTACTGTTCAGAGCAAATTAAAATAAGGTAAGGTTATCACTTCAGGTTATTCAACCATGGACATTTCAGTGATAAAATTAGCACAGTAAACTGTGTACACAAAAAGAGTATACTCTG
>NW_022111369.1:73603492-73605525 GCF_000313985.2 Echinops telfairi | reverse complement strand
ATTTGGCATCATTGCATGTGTTTTGTGAGTCTGAAGAGGATTTTATAGACTAGAATCAGACATATGGCCTAATATCAGACATATGGACTTGATCTGGACTGGGGCTGGGATATTTTCTCAATATTCAACTGTTCTTGTATATAAATCTTTCTTATACACATATGAGTGCTTCTATGGATTTGTTTCTCTAGTCTATCTGGACTGACACACACTAACCGACAGCAGGTGGAATTAAGAAATCTGGCCTAAAAAATATACTGCTCTTTGTGACCGAGACAATGATGACCCCTAATCCCATTCCTATTTAAACACCTGGATTCCCTGCAACCACATCTGTTGCCACCTATAGTTAGCTTGAAGTGTCCTAGAGCCCGTTGTACCTTTAAGAATAAACTCTTGTAAAAAGAGAAGAAAAAGTGGGGGGAACCGATTACAAGAATCTAAGTATAGCTTCCTCCCTGGGGGATGGACAGCAGACAAGAAGGCAGAGGGAGACGTCGGACAGTGTAACTTATGACAAAACTATAATAATTTATGAATTATGAAGGGTTCATGAGGGAGGAGGAGTGGGGAAGGAGGGGGAAAATGGGCAACTGATATTAAGGGCTAAGGTAGAAGGTAACTGTTTTGAGAACGATGAGGGCAACAAATGTACATATGTGCTTGACACAATGGATGTATGTATGGATTGTGATAAGAATGATATGAGCCCCCAATAAAATAATTTTTTAAAAAAGAGAGAGAAGAAAAAGGAAAAAAAAAGTGTATACCCTAATAACTTTAAGGTTTGTGTTATAAAAACTAAAGAAGAAGAACAATAATAAAATCTGGTTCCTTAATGCTTTCATGAAGACATTTTTTAATCCTGAAAGTTATAGATATTAAACATACCAGAAACTACTTCAGTAACATGAATTTGAATAAACAAACTTATTATATCTTTCCCTCAAATAACATCTAACTAAAATTTACACTTAGTAAAATGATTATTTCAACTATGTGACCAAGGTGCTCAATTATGGTCCTTACAGCATTTCATGGGAATGGGAAAACTGGTCAATGAAAAAACGCCTGGAGAGGAGTTGTCGCCTTTCCTCGTGGGATGGGCAAAACATATGGCGAGTACTACGGACTATCAGAAGGACACATGAATTTGTTATGGAAAAAGAATGGCCAGAGTTCCTTAGAAGCAGCAGTGATTAGACTTCTCAAGTATTTAGGCTAAATTATCAAGGGAGGAAAAGTCCCCAGAAAAGGGCATCATGGTGGATAAAGCAGGAAAAAGAGGAACGCTCTCAAGGAGATGGACGTGGTGACTGTAAAAATGAGCTCAAACTGAACCGTGTGTGCATGATGCAGGCGAGGGCAGTGCTTTGTTCTGCTGTTCATAGGGCTGCTATTAAGCAGGGCCGACTTGATGGCCTCTAACAGCAAACAACAACAAATAGTCCTTCTACCATATAACTGAAGAAATGATACACGTGCCACATAAAACCACTTCCAGATTAGGACAGGGGCAAGGCGAGGGGAAGGCGAATACAACTCCGCCCCAATCTGACTGACGGTAACAAATCAGAAGTCAGACATATCCTCCTTTAATCTATTCTGATACCAATCATCCCTGTCAAGGTACATTGTTTCTCTGCTGCAAACTATAATTCATTTCAATGTCTACACTCTACTCACATACAGTAATCATGATTATTGGGTATCACTAGGGAAGTTAACAGGTTAGCATAAACTAGTATCAGAAATATTAAGGATATAGTCTTTTCGTGCAAAATCCCTGACCACCTCAATTCCAATGCCCTTTATCGTGATGTTACCTATTCTTTTGATGTTTATCTATGTCCAGTTGTGAAGCCTGTGCTTTGCTTTTGTTGAGTTTGATCCACATTGGAGGCTGCAATCCTTACTCATCATTAGCAAATGCTTCAAGTCCTCCTAAATATCAACAAGCAATTTTGTGATATCTTCATACCACAGGTAGTTACCAACCTGCCCTCCAATTCTGATGCTGAATTCTTCTTAAT
>NW_022111369.1:73600586-73602262 GCF_000313985.2 Echinops telfairi | reverse complement strand
TGACCTGATTGACATGCCTACCTCCACCCCTACACATTTATATATCTTCAAGTTGACATGACATTATATAACTACTATAAGTCTTCTCAGATTGTTGGCTCAACATTTGGTTGCACATACAGTGTCTGCTGTCCTGCTTGAAAGACTGCCTCTTCCCCTATGGATCAGTCACATGTGAGTGCATTGAGATAAATAACAGTGTGAAAAATTGAAGTACTATTCTTTATACTTTTATCTACAATTTTAAGAACCACACATAGGAATACATTTTCATTTTGAATAAAGCACAGATAATCATATTTCTGGTATTCTCTGCTTTCAATCAAAATATATGTGATATAATTAATTATATCTCTAGTCCCATGACCTCCTTTTTCATGTACTTTTACTTCAATTTTTCACCAAAAAAATCAGCTACAAACTAAAGATTTGGAGGCTTGAGTCCATCCAGAATAATTCTAAAAATTTAGCCATTGAAAACCCTATGAAATACAATTCTTCTGTTACACTCATGAATTCATTCAAGATGTAACTGATTTTTCGAGGAACGAAGTAGCTTCAATATTTTTCACTTGGAGATCTGCTGCAAAATGGGCTAAATCTATTGGGTGGGGACATATATATCTATGTAGAAATGAGTTAGCAAGCTTTAAGATTATATCTAATTATCATACAAATCCTTAACTGCTTTGTGTTTAAGCTGAGCTTATTCTAGGATCAATTGTATATATAAGTTTCCCCTATTGTTATGTGCTTTTCTTGACTTATTAAGACTAGAATATTCAATTTGCATCATATAACATATAAGCCAAATTCCAGAAGCTTGAGGGAAAAAGGGAAATAACCTAACATTGAGAAAGATAATTTTTCACTAAAGTTAAACTTAGAAAAATTTTATTACTTCCAAAAGACAAACAAACAAACACTGGGAGTATAAACATGCTACCTGCTACTAGCTAGATGTGTTAAATCAAGATAATAGTAATAATACAATATTAAAAGCTAACAGTTATTGAGGAACTCTGGTGCAAGTTGGGCTGATATCCTCAAGCTCCACAGTTTGAAGCAAGCAGCCATTCTGAGCTAGAAACACCGGGCTTTGTACTTCAGCAAACTGTTATGTCTCAGAAACTCACAGGGGCAATTCTACTCTGTCCTACGGGCTCACTATGAGTCCTCATCAACTCCATCACAGTGAGTTTGCTTTTTGTGGATCATTCATTGAGTATTAGAAGTTAGGCTGTATGCTAGAGACTATGTAATTTTCATAATAAGGAATAGAACCTATAAAATGAGTATAATTATTAGATACAACAAATTATTATTATTTTAAGATATAGTTAAAACTCTTAGAATTGAGAGTAGTTGAATAGTTTGCTCTAAGTTCAATTTCATCTATTAACTCATTTTTCCCATTTACTTGTTTGTTTGCTGCAATGTTTGTTAGAGCACTATAGTTGTAACATGATAAAATCAATCAAAATTTTGTACGACTCAAATGCTTGAAAATTTTGTCTTTAAATCATAACAAGAGATTTATTTTATCCAAAAGATCTTTTTACTTTGCAATATACAATGGTAGAAAGAGATATGATTTAAGGACCCAGAATCTAAATAGTGAATCAGACCTTTATCATTATAAACATACTAGTCCACAGCTCAAAACCACAAATTAT
>NW_022111369.1:73596761-73599321 GCF_000313985.2 Echinops telfairi | reverse complement strand
GATCTATGATCCGTATCAGAAGAGGACCTCAGAATAAAGTTAGCTACATGACTGTGGTCAGGATATAGAACCTGCTTGTTCTTCTCTACAGATAACCTCCAAGCACAGCAGAGAGCCAGATGCAGGAATGATTCACCTTATATGGCTGTTCCTTTATGATCGTACCTGTGTTCAGTCATGAGAATGTGTATTAAGATTTATTTATATCTCATAACTGTGAGGGTCTTTCCCCACGAGGGTCGGCTTTCCAGACCTGTAATTATAAGCCTAGAGGATTTAGCTGCATTGCATTCTCATCCCGTCGATCGGTTTACCACAAATGATATCTCTAACAAACCATTTTAATGCTGATTGACTAAGCATGATAGCCATTTCTCATTAGTTCATAGATTGACTGAGTAATTCTGTAGATAGAGGTTGAACTTCCGTGAGCTTATCTCATCTTACTTTCATGTCTATGATCAGTTGACTGTCTGGATGGAGCTGCAGATGTGGGCTGACTTTAGTTTTCCTCCACAGATACTTCAGAACCCTACAGTTGGGTTTGATTTCAGGACAACGGCAGGATTTCAAAGGGCGAAATTATGGTTATGCATAATTAAACACAGAAACAGAATTGGATTTTTTAAGCCTCTGATTGCATCATATTTGTTGATATCCAGTTTATCAGAATGAGTAGTACAGCTAATCTCTGAGTTAGAGTGGCAGAAGACTAGAAAAAAAACCCACAGGCCCAAGTGTGTAGATACAAAGATGACATTAATCTATAAAAATAGGTTTGAATGTAATGGTTTTTAAAAGATATCATCTTCCAACATGTTCCCATATTATTACAGTAATTGGATATGAAAGAAAATATGCTTACCTAATCTCTTGACAGATAATAAGATATACCCTTAGTATAATTGATATCTAGTATTGTTTTCAAACATTTCCTAAAAGGATGCACAATGTTAATTTTTTATTTATTTACAGTTAAATAGGTGTTGTCTGAAAACTGGGACATCATTACAGAAAAAGAAAAGGTACAGTCTTCATAATTCATAGTCTTGTTGTCAGATTCATATCTGAGCTCCTGCTCATTTGAACTAACTCCAAGAAAAAACTGATAAAAATTTGCCATCCATTGCCAACTGCCATTATTTTTAAAGGAAATTTATGAGAAATTAATGAAGATTTATTATTCTAATTCCCTTCATATATGGTATATTGTGAGGAAACAGGCTTCCTAATTATATTTTAATTTATGTTTTTGGTCTGTTCTTTATTTCATTCTTGTTGAATACCATGGTTGGTGATATATTTGTTACTAATTAATAATTAGCTATAGTTCATAATCCCAAATTTATATTAAAAACTTGTATTGGTATATTTATGATACTATAAAAGGGAAGACCCATGGTAATTTTTAACTTTTTCTTTTGTAGTCTCTTTTATATTTTCTTATCTTGGTCTACCCAGAACTTCTAGTCCCTAGAGTGTATGATGAGTATAGACAGACTTACTTTAACCTGCTACATTATTTTATGGTCATGGTCACCTTTAGCATCTGATGGCTGATCTCTCATTTACCTAGAGAAAGAGTTGCTGGCACACTTTGTCACAAATCAGTGCGCCAAGGCATTGCAGGACGAAATGGCTGGTGCAAAGTAACTAAGTATGTTAATGGAAAGAAAAAATGCAAACAAAATCTTCGGATAACATTAGAGGTTTACTGATCAGAGAAAATTTAACTTAAAATTAAATTCAGGAGTAGATTTTCTTAAGTAAATCTACTTTCATGAATGTTTATAGTGATTTCAGGTAAATCAGACACAGTTTCTACCCTGAAAGGTAGTTAACTTATTCATATAATTACCTATAAGGCATAATATAAAGAGATGGATGGCACAAAATAAATACTGATGCATTTCTTAAGATGAATTTTTAACTTTCTACATCAAATGAATTTTTAAAATGTTGGAACTAGACAGTGAAAACCAAAAAACCACAGGCATAAATAACATCTGTGCTCTCACCTTTAATGAGCTCAGTTTTCCACTTTCCTTTTAACACAGTTCAGTGTTTGATTTGTGATTCAAACCTTGCTGCTTCCTCTGTTGCTGGATCCTATTATTCAGGATATTTTCAGAAAGCAATAGGTAGCCTTTATTCAAAATCAACATTAAAATATGCTGACTAATCTTGTTATTAAATCCAAGATTGACAGATATTTCTTGAGTGACTCCACACTTTAAAGTTACATATATGAGGTTATAAATATTGTCTTTCTACAGAGTGTGATTTTTTACTATTTATGTTTCCCTCAGGATTCTGATCATGTTTCACTGTAGAAACACATATCTAATAATACATGAGGCAGGTAACAAGGGCAAAAGTCTTCATTCTGAGAGTAACAGAATTAAACATTGTTAATGAGCAAAAAAGATATTCAGGAAAAAGTTTAGAAATAAAGTGAATAGAGATTCAAAGTTTTTCTCCTCAGTTTGCCATGATAAAAAGCAACGGGAACCCAAGAGGCAAGCGAATTTTGGGAATAATGAGGGCAACAAATGTATAG
>NW_022111369.1:73593791-73595329 GCF_000313985.2 Echinops telfairi | reverse complement strand
CTGGTCGGCCCCATTGGCTGAATTAAATTCACCTGGCTTAGATGGGCCAATCCAGGTGCAACACCCACCTAGGTGTACCATCCCTTGCAGGTGAGGAGCTCGAATCTAGCAACTTTCCTTAACTATTAGGAATTAATATTATTAGATGACACATTTATTATAAAAGTGTCTTTAAAAATGAATTGTACTGGCATCTCGGGCTTCAAAACCTTTTCTTTTGTTCCTACTGCTCACTCTGTGAAAAGTACATAACCACGGCATATTTAACTTTCCCCATGAGTTATTTTTGGCTATCTCCCATAACAAAGCGCCTGAATAGTATGTGGAGTGATACAGTTTTAATGGAAATAAAAGAATAAAGCTTAATAAAAAAAGAAGGGGATATAATGCATAGCTGCCCAGGAATGTAATTTAGTGTGTATACTATAGGTGTTAAAAAGTAAAAACAAAACATCAAAGCAAAACAACTATAGAACTGGTATCAACAATAGTCAACTGTGCTTACATGACAATATTCAAGTGTGATACCTCCTCTTTAAAATGTGTGGAAAACAGATGATGCCTGGCTATCATGCATAATAGCCAGAACAAACAATCATCCAAATAAAGAGTCAGTTAGGGCCACTTGGAAGCAGTTCACCAGCCTGTGTGATGCAAATATAGCTAATACTAAGATCCAAACATGGAGAAGGGAACAGTAGCAGGGCCTAATCCTAAACACTTGGTTCACGGCAAGCTAGGGACAACAGCGGTAGCCCCACGTCTATTCGCAGAGTCTGTACATTGAATGTGCTTCCACTGAAGCGTCAATGTGTACATACACTACCTCAGCAGCCCAAACATCAAAGAATATTGTAAAGCGGGTTTTATCAACTGTACTGAGACTTAGGTAGCATCTTGTAAATTGATCTCCTTGTGAAATTACTCTAAACTTTCAGGTCTATAGTTTCTCTTAGATTGAGGTCTCGATTGGGTTTTCCATGTTCCTTTTTGTGGAATCTTGTTTGCTGTCTGACCTAGTCTTATATATTTATGTGCACAGGGTGACTAGGACAAGTGGAATTATGAACACAGCAATGGAATTGATGATTACCTGGAGACACAGGGGATTGGGAGCGGGTGATGGTAATGGAATTCAACATGAAAGTGTAGAGGAAGGTAGAAATGGTTCCAAATTTGATCATGGCAATGATTGCTCAGCCCTTCTTGATATGACTGAACTTTTGAAATGTATGATATGTTAGTTATACCTCAATTAAAACATAAACTACTGGAGATCCCCTTGCAGAGGGGTCTCAGGGAGGAGACAAGCCAGTCAGGGTGCAATGTAGCAACGATGAAAAATACAACTTTCCTTTAGTTCCTAAATGCTTCCGTTTCCCCACTAGCATGATCCAAATTCTACCTTGCAAGTCCGGCTAGACCAGAGGATGTACACTGGTACAGATAGGAACTGGAAACAAAGGGAATGCAGGGTGGATGATCCCTTTAGGACCAGTGGTGTGAGTGGTGATACTGGGAGCGTAAAGGGAGAGTGG
>NW_022111369.1:73568492-73593091 GCF_000313985.2 Echinops telfairi | reverse complement strand
GTTCTAGTAGGATTTCTGTTGAGAAGAAAAAGAGAACGTTTGTTTAAATAAATGTTTATAAAACAGAATCTGGTTTGGAGAAACTAGTTATGTCTTCTGGCCTAATAAATCCCAAACCACTGAGATCTAAAATCACTAAGGAGTTGAGTAAGGTAAATATTTTTCTTTAAACTCAAATGTCAATCTTAATTATATTTTTTAGGTGGCAGCTTGCATTTATCTTTATTTTTCAATAATGACAGGCAAAATATTAAAATGTTTTGATATTTACAACTCTGTCATGTATTGCATTATGTCCTTCACAAATATGAGTCAATTTGTCTGGGAATTGATTCTAAGTTGTTTGGAAATTATGTAATTGTTTCCAAGATGTGATTTTATGTAATTAGCCACTGACTTATAAGGGGATTATGATGGTATCTAAACTCACTGCCATTCCAACTCACAGCAACACTAAATAGGACAAAGAGAACTGTCCCTTTGGGGTTGTGATGATGTGATTATCTAAGGAAGCAGAAAGCCTCAGCTTTCTCCTGGGAACAGCTCATGGCTTTGACTTGCCGTCCTTGTGGTAAGCAGTCTAACAAGGAATGTTCTACACAGCCAGTGCCCCTTTAAGGTGTGATGCAATGCACTTATTCAACTTGCCTTGATAAAATATAAATGGAGTTTCCATAGTGTGCAGCCTGTGTTATCTTTTATGTAACAATGAATTGGGTGAAATTTTACAGAATTTTTTTTTGCTTGTTTGCTTTTGGTTTTATCTATTTTAACAATGTTATTGACCTGCAATTCACACACCATACAATTCCGTGGTTTAAACATATCACAAAGAGTTGTCCAATCATCGCCACAATCCACTTTAAAATATTTTTCCATTATTTTACTCATAATTACTAGTTACCCTTTCTTCCCAATCTGCTCTACCATAATCCAAAGAAAGTATTAATGTAGTTACTCTCTCTATAGTTTTACCTGTCTTGAATCTAGTATAAAGAAAAACATACCAATAAACAAACCAGGCAACCTAAAAAAATTTTGAAAACTTCAATCCAAAAGAAAGAAGAAAGCAATAAAAACTAGAACAAGTTAAGTGGGTCAAAAGGGAAAACAAATGATAAGGTATTCAATTTTAACTAAATACAACTGGTCTAACCCACTTTCCTATGCACTCGATGGCAAAGTCATTCATACGCTTTGTCAATGGTCAGAGAAAACTCTCTGGGGCTTAATCCATGTGAGGACGCAGCAAATGAATTTGGGGCTTTCACTGTGTTTGACTCCTCTTGACTGCAAGTCTCATGCCTAATGATGTAATCTACCTCGACAGTAGAATCAAAGACCTGAGCTTGTCAGCTAGCTAGCTGTTTTCATAAAAGAATGCACATGACTGTGCCGTTCTGGACACCCTTCCTGAGCGGTCTCTCCAGCCTTGGGTGCACAGATTTGCTCAGTCCTTGAGCCAGTGCCTACCACATGGGCAAGAGCTGTTCCAGGGCAGAAAAATGATTTTTTCATGCACGAGAGAAAGGTTTGCAGACTAAAGAAGGAATCCTGACAGGTGAGGGGTTGTTTTGGAAACTGGATAGTAGGCTGGTGAACATCTGCTAATGGAAATTGAACCATCAGGAATAGTCTTAAACTAAGAGGAAACTTTAAGTTTAAATCCATTAGACAAAGAAAAAAATTGAATCCAGTGGCATGGAAAAAATATTAGTGTAGCACAGTTATGAAAATAACATACAGGGTATTTCATGACATGCAAAATTATATAGCATGTATTATTTACAGAAAAAAATATATTAAATCTGCAGCATGGAGGGGGGGGAGTATTTTCCAGGAAGCTTTCCTAAGATTCCCTTAATAATTCAAATGTATAATACTCATAAGGATATAATTACACAAATCTTGTAATTCACTGTTGCAGGAATTTATCTTTCATTAACTTCATAGGCTCTATCATGAGGCCATATTTCAATATGGAGAATGGTTGTGGAAAATATATTGCCATTGTTTATAATATGGAAGGGCTACTTTAATTTTTTAAATTATTTGTTTTTGTCTTTCTAATGGAAAATGTAAATTACTGAAACTGCCTCTAAATTAATTTAAATATAATCTCAAATTAGCTTTCAAATGTTTAAAACGTTATACACTATTTTCTTATTCACGTAGTTTATATTATATTATTCATGGGATTTTATTATTCTATGTAATGAAATATTCTGAAAGCATTGTAAGACAGGTTATTCAATTTGGTGAAATTTAAATTGTAACTAAAATGTATTTAATTGACATGTGAACAAATGTTACATGACCTATTTAATCACAGCTGTTAATATGGATAATTAGAAAAAAAAGTTTAAGTAAGTGAAAAATTGTCAGGCTAGTTTTCATTCAGCCTATTTATTCACACATATTTGTAATTTGAAAGCTGTACAGAGGCCTGCTTTTAGCAATTGAACCTGTAGGTTTTTAAAAGTTTACTCTCTATACTCTGAAATAATTGCCTATAGTTCCAAAATAAGTAAAGATGACTGCCTTTTGACCCATGTACAAGTTCCTCAGGACCAAACTGAGTTTCTCTAGAATTCCCTTTGCATAGTCAATGAAACACAAGTAAAGATCTTTATTTTATTTTCTACTTTCAGCCAGGATTCATCTGACCCCAGCAATGGCATTCCATTTTTCCACATCCTATTTGAAATCTAGCCTGAAACACTGAGAGGTCCTGGCCAACACAACCATTGTGTGGACCTTCAGCTAAAGTTTACTTCCATGAGATATCAATGGCACTTTTATAATTTGTATATCTGTTGGGCCACCTTTCTTTGGAATAGGTACAAATATGGATCTCTTCCCATCAGTTGGCCAAGTAGCTGTCTTTCAAATTTCTTGGGATAAACAAATGAATGCTTCCAGTGATTCAATTGGCATGTTAAAATATTTTAATTATAGTCTCATCAATTCATGAGTCCTTGTTTTTGGTTATAGCTTTCAGTGCAGCTTGCAATTCTTCTCTCAGTGCCATTGATTCTTACTCATATGATACATTTTGAAATAGTTGGATATTGACGTGGATTTTGGTGGAACAATGAATCTGTGTGTTCTTTCCATTTTCTCTTTGTGTTCCCTGCTTCGTTTAATATTTTGTCTATAGAAACTTTCAATATTGCAGCTCAAGGCTTGGCAGGAGACCCCTGCCAATATTGAGATGCTTCCACCACCACTGGATCTAAAAGACTTTCTCCCCGCTGGCCTGTGATATTCCTGCATTCAGTGGCATTGAGTGTGTTGTGTGCGTCTGAAGACGAATTTATAGACTGGTATCAGACATATGGGCTAATACCATACTTACGGACTTATTCTGGACTGGACTGGGATGTTTTCTCAGTATACAATGTTGCTCTTTTATATAAGGCTCTTTCTTATACACATATGAGTGTATATTAATTTGTTTCTCTAATCAACATGGACTAATACAGTGGAGATGCTATCTGGCTACCATCATTCCTGGTTCTCCTAAAAATCAAGATTTTATCTTCACTACAAATAAAAAGAGAAAAAGAAGTGGCTTATTTCACTTTAAAAAGATTGTGAGCTCCCCGAATCTTACACCATCATGAAAACACACCCAATATGAAATGGAAACAAATCCCCAATACACTGCCATGGCGTTGATTTTGATGGTCCACTTATATGACAGAGACCTGTTTCTCTGGTCTTTCCAGGCTACAAATCCTTATAAGAACAGATAACTATATCTTTTAACCATGTAGCACCTATGGTTTTTAAGTGCCATCCATTAGGTTCCAACTCATAGAGACTCTGTACGCAACAGAATGAAATGCTGTCCAGTCTTGTAACATCCTCACAATTGTTCTTATGCTTGAGCCCATTGCTGGAGCCACGGGATCAATACATATCCTTGAGGGCCTTCCTCTCTTTCATTGCTCCTCTATGTTACCAAACATGATGTTCTCAGAACTTGCTTCTCCTGACATCCAAAGCATGTAAGGTGAAGTCTCGCAATCCTTTCCTTTAAGGAGCCCTCTGGATGTACTTTTTCAAAGTCAGATTTAATTGTCCTTTTAATAGTCCATGTTACTTTTTGTTTCTTTTTAAATTATATACAATTTTATTATTTATTTATTTATTTAAAATCGTTTTATTAGGGGCTCATACAACTTTTATCACAATCCATACATACATCAATTGTGTAAAGCACATTTGTACATTCATTGACCTCATCATTCTCAAAACATTTGCTCTCCACTTAAGCCCCTGGCATCAGGTCCTCATTTTTCCCCTCCTTTCCCGCTTCCCCCTCCCTCAAGAACCTTTGATAATTTATAAATTATTATTTTGCCATATCTTTCCCTGTCCGACGTCTCCCTTCACCCAATTTTCTACTGTCCGTACCCTAGGGAGGTGGTCACATGTAGATCCTTGTAATCAGTTCCCCCTTTCCCACCCACTCTCCCTTTATGCTCCCAATAGCTCCCAGTATCGCCACTCACACCACTGGTCCTGAAGGGACCATTCGCCCTGGATTCCCTGTGTTTCCAGTTCCTATCTGTACCAGTGTACATCCTCTGGTCTAGCCAGACTTGCAAGGTAGAATTGGGAGCATGGTAGTGGGGGTGAGGGGTGGGGGGAGGAAGCATTTAGCAACTAGAGGAAAGTTGTATTTTTCATATTCTTCGGTTTTTAAAATCATTTTATTGGGGGCTCATACAACTCTTATCACAACCCACACATACATTAATTGTGTCAATAGCATTTGTACATTCATTGCCCTCATAATTCTCAAAATATTTGCTCTCCATGTAAGCCCCTGGCATCAGCTCCTTATTTTTTCACCCTCCTTTCCCCTCCCTCATGAACCCTTGATAATTTATAAATTATTATTTTGTCTTATCTTACACTGTCTGACATCTCCCTTCACCCACTTTTCTGTTGTCCGTCCCCCAGGGAGGAGGTTATATGTAGATTCCTGTAATCAGTTCCCCTTTTTCATATTCTTCACCAGCATGATTCAAGTTCTTCAATTCTTCTGTCTTTCTTACTCCATGTCCAATGTTCACAGGCAAATGATGCAATGGAGAATACCCTGGCTTTGATCTGGTGAACCTTAGTCATCAATTAACATGCTTGCTCATCAATACTCTAAATAGGTCTTGTGCAGCAAATTGCTGCTTCCATGAGCATTGATTGTGGATCTAAGCAAGGGGTAATCCTTGACGATTTTAATCTATTTTTTCTATTTATCACAATGTTATGGCTTGGTCCAGTTGTGAGGATTTTTGTTTTGTTTACATTGAGTTGTAATATATACTGAAGGTTACAAGACTGGATCTTCATCAGCAAATACATCAAATCTTCCTCATTTTCAGCAAGAAATCTTTAATCACCTGTGTATCACATGTTAAAAACCTCCCCCCCCCCATTCTGATTCTGTATTCTGCTTAATATAGTCCATGCGCAGCACACAGATTGAATAAATATGGTGAGAAGATACCATGCAGATGCACACCTTTCCTGATTTGAAATGATGTAGCATTTCTTTGTTCTGTTATCACAGGCATTTATTGATCCAAGTACAAGTGCCACATGAAACAATAGAGTTGGAACTCCCTTTCTTCTCAAGGCTATCCACAATTTGTTATGAGCCATATAGTATCATCTCCCCTGGATAATCAATAAAACAGAAATAAACACCTTTCTGGTGTTCTCTGATTTGAGCCAAGATCCAATCTGACACTAGCAATGATATCTCTTGTTCTAAGTCCTCTTATGAATCCAGCTTGGACCGCTGGCAGCTCCCTGTCAATGTACTGTTACAAACATTGTTGGACACTATTCAGCAAAATTTCATTTGCATATCATATTCTGGAGTTTGAGCATTCTATTGGGTAACTTTTCTTTTGGAAAAGGAAAAATATATAAATCTCTTACAGTCAGTTGGCCAAGCAACTGCCTTCTAAGATTTCTGGCATAGATGAGTAAGTATGTCCAGTGCTTTCTCAGCAGATTGAAACATTTTGATTGATATTTCATCAAAATCTGGATCCTTGTCAGTGCAGCTTGAATTTCTTCTTTCAGCACCATTGGTTCTGTTTTCATATATTACCTCTTGCAATGGTGGAATGCCAACAAGTTCTTTTTGGTACAGTGACTCTGTTTTCTTTCCATATTCTTCTGATACTTAGATAATTCAGTATTTTGCCCATAGCCTTTCAATATTGAATCTTGAGGTTTGAATATTTTATGGAGTTCTTTCAGTTTGAGATACTGAGCACATTGTTCCTTTTTGGTTTTCTACACATTTCATTATAATAATTTGTGTTCTCCAGCTGCCCTTTGAGAGTTACTATATAGCACTTTTACTTCATCATTTTTGCCATTTTCCTTAGATATTCTACAATGAAGAACAAGTTTCAGAGTCTCGCCTGACCTTCACTTTGATCATTTCTTTCCTGTCTTTTTAATGACCTTTTGTGTTCTTCAAGAATGATTTTCTTGATACCCTCTCCCAGCTCATTAAGTATTCGGCCATTAGTGATGAATGCATCAAACCTGTTCTTGAGACTTTCTTGAAATATAGGTGGGATAGACTCATGGTCATATTTTGGCTCTCCTGGACTTGTGTTCATTTTTTTCAGCTTCATCCTGAACTTAGATGTCATCAATTGATGACCTGTTCCACAGCTTAGTCCCTGATCAAGTTTTAGCTGCTAATATTGAGCTTCTCCATTGTCTTTACCAAGAAATGTAATCAATTTAATTTCTGTACACTCTGTTTGAGGAAATCATGTATATTGTCATTGTTTTGTTGATTAAAAGTATTTGCTATTAACAAGTCATTGGTCTTGCAAAACTCTATTAAGTGCTTGCCAGTTAATTTTAATAATGAAAACTACTAGTCTTTCCTCTTTGTTTTCAGCTTTTGCATCCCAATTGCCAATAATTATCAATGCATCTTGATGATATGTTTTATTAGTTTCTAACTCAAGATCCTGATACAATTATTCTGTTTCTTCATCACTAGCTAAAATGGTTGGTGCATTAATTTTAACTATAGTTATATTAATTGGATTTCCTTGAGAGGGCATAGATATAATCCTATCACAGACAGCACTGTGATTCAAGATAAACCTATCAATGTCCTTTCTGACAATGAACACATCTTGATTGTATCATTTCAGGCATACTGAACTATAATTTTTTATATTTAAAATGGTCAATACCATTCCATGTCAGCTCATTCATGCCTAGGATAGTGATCTTTATGTGTTCCATTTCATTTGTGACTACTTCAATTTTCTTAGACTCATACTTCATATATTTCAAGTTCCAATTTCTAAAATATATTTTTGCAGCTATTTCTTCTTACCTATAATTGTGCCCCATCATAAAATGATGATCCTGAAGCTTCCACTACAGATTGTCCTCCTTTCACATCATCAGGGCTGACTCTGCTTTGAGAAAGCAGCTCCTCACCAGTCATATTTTGCTTCCATTGATCAGGCTTCAGTATCTGACAATATTTCAGGCTGTGCATAAGGTTTTTAATGACTACCTCCTCCAAAATGGGTGGCTGATTCCTTGTGTGTAATCTGTTCTTAGTCTGGAAGCTCTCTTGAAGCCTGTTCTCTTCTGGCGACCCTGTTGTCATTTGAAATACCGGTGACATAACTTCAAGCATCACAGCAATACACAAGCCACACACAAGTTCGAACTGACAGAAAAGTGTGAGACAGTGCACCTCGTGTTTTGAATTACCAACATTGCAATTAGCAGCTCAAAATGTAATCCACTACAGCAGCAGAGCTCCTACGTGATATTATTTTAAAAATCAAACTCACTGTTGTCAATGAAGTCTGACTAATAGCAATCCCATAGGACAGGGTAGAACTGCCTGAAACAGAAACTTTTTACAACAATAGAAAATCTTCATGATTCTCTGGCAGAATATCTGATGGTTTCAAACTGCTATCCTCACTAGCCTGTAATCCTCTATGCCACTAGGGAGCCTGAGACATCTTATCTAGACTAGTTATATTCAGTGAAATATTCCACTATGATAAAAATGTTCTTTATGTGTCTTGTCCAATATGACATCATAGTAGTAACATGGACCTTTGCTATTTGTATAGTGCATTTGATGGTTTTTATGATAAGTTTTAAGTATTTTCCTTTCCTGTTGTTTTAATTGTTGTAACAAATATAAAGCACAGCATTTGCCAACTCATTATTTTAGATGTACAATTAATGATTTTAAATACTTTCAGTTTTAACTTATTAAAATTTAAATTTAGATAGCTAGGTGTAACTAATAGGTGCATGATTCAACAGCACAAATCTTGACAAGATTATTATTGGCAAATATACTGGAAAACACAATTTTTTTTTATTCTTTGTCGTTACTAGATATAAGATATGGAGGCTAACATTGGCATATTTTTCTACCACAAGCAATTTATAACTCTTTTTGTCATGTCTTTGATAGAGAACAAGAAGACTAAATATAAATTTATTTATTTATTTTAACTTCTTAGTCATTCTGGTTAAACCAACAGTCTATTTTAATAGCCTTTTTTGGCCATTATCCTGGAATATAATTAAGAAAGAAAATATAGTAGTGAGTAGATTTTAAAATAAAAGTCAAAAGGAATAATAAATTCAGATTATGTTGATATTGATCCTTTCATTTCTTCTGCAGAGATTGATATCAATCACTCTTTTGCTCAGTTCTGTACTCATTATATCCTTTCAAATAATTTCATAGATTTTTGTCAATGGAAAAACCTGTTTTATGGTGAAAATGTTTCTTTTCCACCACTACTCTATCAGTGTGCCATACAGAAGTGGCTTCCATGTTGACACCTTTAAGTTCTATCACCAGTTTCTCAAACACCAACAGCATTACCTGTGCTAAACATGATTTTTTGTTTGTTTTAAATCATTTTATTGGGGGGCTTTTGCAAATCTTATGGCAATCCATCATTCAATTGTATTAAGCACACTTGTACATAAGTTCTCATCATTTCCAAAATATTTTCTTTCTACTTTGAGCCCTTGGTATCAGTTCCTCTCTTTTCCCCTCCCTCCCCCACCCTCCCACCCTCCCACCCTCATGAATCATTGATCAATTGTATATTATTGTTGTCATTCTTGTCTTACACTGTACATTGTCGCCCTTCACTCACATTTCTGTTATGCATCCCTCTGGCTATATATCCAACCTTGTGATGGGTCCCCCCTATCTCCTCCTCCCTGCCCCACCATTGGCCACTATCCCTCTACCCTCATAATATCGCTACTCCCACTACTGTTCCTGAGGGTTTTTATCTGTCATGAATTTCATGTGTAAACATCTCTTATCTGTACCAATGTGCATACTCTGGTCTAGCCAGATTTGTTAGGTAGAACTGGGTGATGGTAATAGAAGGGTGGAAGCATTCAGGAACTAAAGGAATGATGTCTGTTTTGTCAGTGTTTGAGTGGAGCTTCTAGACTAACAACAGAGTAGGAAGAAGGAATAGGCTTCCATATCTAAGACATCAGTCATGGAATACCTTATGAATAGCACCAAACCATTGTCTGATATATGACCAGGAGCTTAGCCTTTCCGGAAGAGCTACTTCCTTAAAGTAGACTTTGCCTTATTAATACAGAGAGAGCAAAACTTTTTAGACCTTAATTTTCTGAGTTGGGGCATGATTCAAAATAAAACAACTCAGCTGCAAACATCCACTAATAATTAGAATGTAGAGTGTACAAAATATAAATTCTAAAAAAATTGATTACTAATATCTCAAATCAATATTTTATTTTTGCAAATCTGCCACTGTCAGTTATGTACACTTAGCTGAACCTCATTTTTAATTAGTGAACCTTGTTTGTAATTAATATATTTCAATACAAGATTAATAACTATCCCTGTTCATGGATGGCATTATTTTGGAATGGATTAGATGAAAATATTCATAGATACATAGATACATATATAATTAATTATATAAAGCAAAAAAATTTTAAATAAAAATATTTGTGGCCATGTTAGAATTATAAGGTTAAGAAGTGTACAAGGATGTAATGATAATTGTACTATTCAGTGAATGATCCCATTTAAAATATATGTTCTTAATTACTTTAATTTTTCAGCATCTGAGTATAGTATAGTTTATGTCAAAGTTGAAATTTGAGTTTAATAACTAAATTATCCCTTATGCCATAATGAATTAGCATAAGTATTTCTAAGCTCCTTATTGTGCATTGTACTATTATTTATTTTAAAACTTTAGGTGCTGATTCTAGTAGTACTTATTTTGTGATAATTCACCTTTATGAGAAATCATTAAGTAATTTATATATAAAGAAAATATTTTGAAGCATTTGCTATTATATTTTATTTAATTGTTCTTAGTACTTGGCTACATGAATGCAACAACAAAGTAAAGAAACATTAAGAATTAAAATCTTATGAATTACTTATGAACTCTCTAGGTTTTCTGAATTAAAAGATTTATCTCTAGAGAAAAGTGCTTTGATTTTTTTTAAGAGGTTGATGTGAAGGTTACCAAGAAAATCAGATGGAAGGAAAGTCTCTAAGCTGGTGTGATTATAACCCGCCATAAGTGAAAGTCAAGTTCCCGTGCTTGACTGCCAAAGGGGTAAATGAGCGTTTGAGACTGGCGCTAATTACAGCAATCTAAAGACAGAAGCTGCTGTTTTTACGTCTAGGAGGCACAGTGAGATCCAACATCGATTTCCAAGTTGTGTAATTTTAGAACTCCTTCCTGTGATAGTATCTGTTTCATCTTTCCAGCTAGGTTCACATTTAAATCACCTATCTCAAGCATTATATTTAAAACTATATTTAAAGCATTTATAAATACCCATTTTAAGAATAATTAACGCAGAATATTTTAATTATCAATGTAATTTAAAGTGATGAGTAATATTCATCCTTAACTGAGCAGTCAAAATAACTTAATTGCTAATATTTAAATTTTAATTACTGAAACAAGCCCATAATAGTTTGAGCAATGATATATATTTTTAACACAAAGCATACATTTTTTCCCAAATGGTTTAAATATATTGAAAAGTGCTATATAATCATCACCATAAAGTATTTTTATGATTTTGTTCATTCATTTTATCAGTTTTTATTAACTCCCCATTGTTCTCCAACCTCCCTTGTCATATCCACAAAGAACTACTAATCTGATTATTATCTCTATAGATTTACCTATCCTGGATGCATTAGTCTGAGTACTTTAGAGAAACAAATCCACAGAAATTCATATGCATAAGAGAGAGTTTTACATATAGGGTAAGTCACATTAAGAAAACATCCCAACCCAGTGCTGCCCAAACCCACAAGTCCAACATTAACCCATGTCTGACACCAATCCACAAAGTCCTCCTCCATCTCACAAAACACACACTACGATGCCTACTGCAGGAGGAAAGCTGAGTCAGTGAAAGTGTAAGCCTCTCAGTGCTGGCTCATGGTGCTCCAGCACCCAGGGCTGCATCGGGGTAGGTTCATGTGGCTTCCCCTCAGGGATGTCTTGCAGGAAGTGAGCCTTGCCAGCTGAAGCAGGAACTGGCTAAGGCATCAGCACCCTGGTTCGGCCATCACAAAGCAAGACACCCAAGAACTCGAAAGACGAGGCTCTCCGAGCAATTTATCCCTCCACCCTTTAATTAACCCCACATGTGTTGATCGACCAGGTTGGCACAATAAACTAACTCACTGGATTTCATGTAATGATTATTATACAAAAAAACCATCAATAACAACAAAGTAAAACACAGATAAACTTAAATACATAAGAAAGCAGAAATTAATACACACAAGAATAAGTTTAAAATGGTTCAATGGGGGGAAATTATAGAATGTTAAATTTTAATCTAACTATATCTCCAATAACTCATTTAACAATGGTCTCTGTCTGAAGAAATATTTATATATCTGGTCAATGGTTCAAGAGAATTCAGTGGAGACGTAGTCCAAGTGGACATTTTGCAAATGGATTGTGGGTTTTTACTGTCATCTATAGCCTTGTGCAAACTGGTTGTCCGAATATATTCTTGAATTCAATTCTCTCCCCTAGTCTCAGATTTGATTATTTAAAATCCTTATATCATATAAGCTGGTATGTTTCTTCTATGTAGACTTAGACAAAATTTATCTAAGGTTTATATATATATATCCCTCATCCAATTTAGAGACAGCATTATTAACTTCTAGGTAACCTGATTAGGACAGTTTACAATTCTAAAATTTGCAGAGAATTTGCAATACTAGTGAGAAAAAAAATTATATATGAAAATTTGTAAGAAAAAAATACATGGATATACACTTATACAAATTAAAAAGTTAAGTGACCACACTTCTTAAGAAAACAAAAATTATTAGACACAAGGGGAAAAATGACTAGCTGACTTTCAAGGTACCTTATCTTACAATTTCATAATAAAATATTTTCTAATTATTATTTCAAGTGAGATAGTTGCTGGTAAGTCAAATGGAACCCACAGTCACTTTCTGTATAACAGAACAAAATGTTACTGGTCTATATAATTTTCATGATCATTGGAATGTCCGAAATCAATATTTTAACTGTTTTATCCATTAATTTCATTGAGGGATTTCTTTTGTGTGTGTGTGTGTGTGTGTATGTGTGCTGACCTTTCACTTTACCCACCAGGAGATCCTCTTGTAGTAGAGTCCATGTATTTTCTTTACATGCACATGTATAACATATAGTCACCTTTAGTTGTCATGTTTGCTCTGATTTCCTTTTCATTATTTTTGAAATTGTTACATCAGAAAATTTTATATTCTATTTTCATTTTGAATATCTTCATTGGAATGTACCATAATTTCCCATTTATAGTATAAATACATAGAATTTTCCTAATTTGTTTTGTCATTCTATTGTAAGTGCAGTATGATATAGTAGTTTGAATAAAATATTCACAATCTAGAGAGAAAAATTTGCATGCTTCTATTCAGCTTGACAGCTTTGGGTAAATAACTTACTTATATAAACAGAAGGTTATTGTAAGATATCATGATGAAAAATAGTATCACATAATGAAGTTTTCACCACGGGTATTGAATAGACAGAAAAAATGAAGTGACTTCCTAAACAAAGTTATCTAGCTAATAAATAGTTATCTAATTGTATTTCTAGGAAGTTTCCAATTATTAAATGTTGAATACTTTTCTCACTGACTCTGAAACAGTCTCTCCATGAATATGCTTATGTACATGTAAACATACTGAAACAGACAAGCTCACATCACCACATTTAAGCAGAACTGTCCTGAAAACACTTTTTCCTGAGGGCATCCTCACCCTCACCCCCACCCCCACCCCCACCCTTGTCCCCCACCTCTCCACTGACCTTGGCCTGGCCTGATGTCATCTGTTTTCACATCACAATGGAATGCAGGTTTGTAAGTGCCCTTACAGCAATTCTTGTTTAAAGGACCCCTCTCTCCTATCAAGAGATGCTGTCTGTCTTTCAGGGACAGGAGAGTCCATTTCCTTCCCCAACTAGGAGGACAAGCTAGAAAGGAAATCTAGGAATGGGAATCATAAACCAAGGCGCCTGAAACTTTACCTAAATAGACTTTTGTTTTACTCCTGTCAGTACCACTTAGTGATATATGTATTTTAACTTGCCTTTTCTTCTGCTTTCTGTATTCTACTGGCCCTGAATGATAGAAAAGAAAATCGGCCAGGGAAAAGGGGGCTGCAGTCTGGAGAAAGGTTCCCTTTGGACATTTCAGCTACAGCCCAGGAGAGCCTGACATTAAAAATAGACTACAATTGGATATTATAGTGGTCTTCTTTTATCCGAACCCGCAACACATAAAAGTGTTGAATTTAATCGTAACATATTTGGCATTTGAGCTTATAGTTGGGCAATTTTTGCTAAAGAGATCATTTTTATGAAGGAAAAAAAAAATGATCTTTTTCTCACCAAGAGTTTTCAATTTTGTTATACTTCTTTCAAATAACCTCCCCGTTGTCCTGAGTTCTTTCACAAAATTATTGTCTTTAGCACCTTCAGATAGCTCCAATGAAGGAGTTTAGGAGTCAGTCGACATATACCCTTGGGCAGCGACCTTTCAGTCTCTAAGCTTTGCACAGTGACTAGGTCAGGCTCTTTCATGAGCATAACACTCTGTGCGTCAAACAGTCAAACTCTAGAGGGGTGCTGCAACACCCTTAATTAATCACCTTCATGAAAATGAGAAAATGTATAATTCTGTAGATCACTATGAGTTGGCATCAACTCGATGGCATTGAGTTTGTTTTGTTTTGTTTTAGACATTAAATGTAGACATTAAAATGGTGAAAGCAGATATCACAACCAATTTAACAAAACATATTGGCAATTTAGATGAAGTATAAATAACCCTTGTAAACATAATTTATAGAATTGAGCACAGTGTTAAAGAAAGAAGTCAACGTTATAGTCAATTTAGCTAAATTAGTCAATAATATATAAAAAATCTTTCTTTAAAAGAAAATAGTTTTGTCATATATTTGTTAGAGGAGCTAGCAATTATAATATGTAAGAAACATTCCCTCAAAGAAAACATCAGTTTCATATAGACAATGGGTGAATTCTGTAAAGCATTAATGAAAAAAATTAAAATTAATCTTTTATAATTTTTCAGAGAGTAAAAATTGAACATTATCTTCCAAAAGTATGTATCAGGATAGTGTAACAATGATATAATATTTTAACCAAGATCTCTGCAAATATATATATATGATTAGTACAATGCTGGTCCCAATGAGATGGAATTTAAACATGTCCCAAATTCCAACTTTTTCAGATGCTATATCAATCTATTATTCCTAATATTAACCACCAACCCTCACTCAGTATTGTGTTTTACACCTCATGGTTCAACAATTCACTGAAAAGTCTCATAAAACTCAAGAATTATCCAGGTTCACATCATTGGAGACTGACAAATTCCAAATATGATGTACAGAGGTCTATCTGGCAGATTTTCCTCATTCACAACAATTTAGACAATTTACTCACAAGGCTGCCAAAGCTGTTGGATTTGGTTAATCCCAAGAACCAGAGATTAGGTGGAGGCAAACCAGACACTGAAAACAAGAGCAAGAGAGCCAACAGTGGTAAAGTTCCTCAGCAAAGATCCCCATGACCCAAGTCCTGAGCTGATGATTTTCTGATGGTAGTAACCAAGATTTTATTTTTTTATTGTTTTTAGAGTTTTTAAGATTTTTATGAGGCGTTTTGCCTTCCACTGCCAATGAGATTTAGTAGAGGAAACATTAATCGTTTTGCACATCGTATACCAGCCAGACGTAGTCTCAGCAAGTTCTGTGATACTTGCTTTCTGTTTTTCTAAACGATGCAGGTATCTTGTGGTTTGACTATTAAAAGAACAGCTTAAAACCAGAAACGAATTCTTATTTTAATGCTGATATTAGAGATGAAGGCAATTCTTCATACCATGCCTTTAAGAGAGTGAAAGCACCCAGCCTCTAGTCTTGTTATTCGGTATGATAAGTTTGTTCTTACTCATAGCTAACCTCCGCACAACAGAATATGCCTGTGCGTAACAGAAACAAGCCTTTATCCTGCACTATCCTCACGATGGTTCCTATGCTTGAGCCCACTGTTGCAGCCATTGTGTCAAGGTATCTTGGAGGCCTTTTATCTTTTTCACTGCCCCTCTACTTTATGATGCATGATGTCCTTCTCTGAGGACTGGTCTTTCCTGACAGCATGCCCAAAGTATGTGAGGAAAGTCGAGCCATTCTTGCTCAGAAGGAGCCTTCTGACCATATTTATTCCAAGACATAGTTGTTCGTTCTTTTGGTAGTTCGTGGTACTTTCAATATTCTTCACCAGCTGCACAATTCAAGTGCATCTGTTCTTCTTCTGGCTTCCTCAATCAGTGCCTAAATTTCACATGTAATGGGCCAACTGAAAATGCCATGGCTGGTGTAAGGGCACCTTACTTTTCAAAGTAATCCCCCTGCTTTTCAATACTATGAAGAGGTCTCACACAGCAGATTCCACAATGCAATGGGTCATTTGATCTCTTGAATGCTGCGTCCATGAGCATTGATTGTGGATCCTAGCAAGATGAAATCCTTAACAATTTCAGTCTCGTCTACATTCATCGTGATGTAATCTTTTGGTCCAGTGGTGAGGATTTGGGTCTTCTTTTCGTTGAGTCATAATCCATAGTGAAGGCTGAAGTCCTTTATCTTCATCAGCAAGTCTCTCAAGTCTTCCTTTCATCAAACAAGATTATATCATCTGCATCGCACAGGTTGTGAATAAGCCTTCCACCAATCTAGATGCTGCATTCTTTTTCACATAATGCAGCTTCTATGATGATTTGATCTGCATACAGAGTGAATAATTATTATGAGAGTACACAACCCTGACACAGCTTTCCTGATACTAAATCATACAGTATCCCCTTGCTCTGTTTGTACAACTGTCCCTTGATCAATGTACAAGTTACACAGAACCTAAAGAAGTGTTCTGAAATTCTCATTGATCTCAGGACTATCCATAGTTTGTGATGATCCACATAGTTGAATGTCTTGGCATAATCAATAAAATACAAGTAAACGTGACATCAGCAATGACATCTTTTATTGCAAGTCCTTTTCTAAATCTGGCTTGAACCTCTTTAAAATATTGAATAATAGTGTTGTTATTTTGAAGACCAAGGTGCAGCTGACATGTCATACTAGTTTTTCTTTCTCCCTTTTTAAATGTTTGAAATGAACGTGTATGTCATTAAAGACTCCAAGCCTTTTCTTCCTTTTTTAGCCACTCAGACCAAGATTTATATCTAAGGGGTAAGGAATCCAGAGGTTCTAATTTTGTATAATAAAGCAATTTTGTGTGTGTGTGTGTGTGTGTTAAACCTTCTCCCCTTTTGTGTGTGCATTTTCAAAGGCCTTAGATGCATGTGGAAGTTGGACATTGAATAAGGAAGACTGAAGACAAGTTGATGAACAGTGGTGCTAGATTATTACAATGGACTACAAAAGGGACAACCCGATCTGTCTTAGAAGTGAGTCCAGAGTACTCCTTTAGAGATAAAGATGGAGAGACTGCTCATGTTATATACTTTGGACATGTTGTCAGAAGAGACTAGTCCCTGGAGAAAGACATCTTGTTTAGTAAAGTGAAGGGAAAGTGAAAAAAAGGAGGTCCCTCAATGGAATGGATTGACATATTGGTTACAAAAAGAGGTTCAGGCATAGGAACAGTTGTGTAGATGGTGCAGGACCAAGCAGTCAGTCTTTTGTTCTGTTGTGCATGAGGTCACCATGGGTTGAAACTGACTTGATGGTACCATCACCACCAACAACAAATAGTGGACCACTAGGCAATATGGCATTTGTCACTCTTAACCGCAATTTTGTGAGATGGGGAGATGGTATGATCCATCCCATCAGGGCCTTGGACATTCTGGCAAATTAGTTTAAGAATGAAATTCCTTGCTGAGACTTTATCCCTGTATCTGGTACTCATAGCTGTAGCCCTGGACTTGGGATCACAGCATTAGGAAAAGGTGACGTGAAAAAGTGTACAATGGCACCAGCATCCTCTCCCCTCACTTCTTCCCTTTCTGAACTCCCCCTGGGAAATATAAGAATCCACAGAGTGGTTATGCTCTCTTTGCTCCTCTCATGAGTACATGCAAATGAAGGTGTGTGAACCAGTCATGCATGCTTTTATCTCTCCTCTCCGATTTAGATAGCAAATACTTAATTTTCCCCTTCCAATCTTTTATCAAACCATTATGCTTAGGGTGATATGTGACATGGTACGTTCAGTTTATATTATGCTTTTTAACCCAAAGTAGCACACCGTAGACTATAAAGTATATTTCTGGTTCTTTGAAAATATAATTCGGTGCTACGAATGGGTCAGTATCTTTTGTTAGACTCTTTTAATTGAGTTTTGGCACCTGCCTCCATTACTCGATATGCAAAACTCAGTCCAAAGTAAATGTCTATACCTGTGGAGACCCTTTTGTAATCACCCAATGTCACTAATGTTTTAAGCTTTTTTTCTTGGCCTTTGCCCCAGGGAAAGGAGGCCAGGTGGTGTAGAGGGTAGACCTTAGGCTGAGAGCCACCTGGTTGGCAGTTGGAAACCAGCTCGCAGCTCGTGAGAGAAAGACTAGGCTTTCTCCTCCTGTCAACACTTACAGGCACAGAAACTCACCGGGAGTCACTATGAATCTGTCATAAGCTTTACTATTTTGGGTTTTCACCCTGAGGATATGAGCCATAGCTGTCTACAACCGTGCTGAGTGATAGACAAATCAGTTCTTTTTGGAACTTGTGTCTCAGAAGGTCCAAGTCAGATGCATCTATTAGATTCAGCCAGTGTCTATATTATTTCAGCATCTCCACGTCCACTCATTTCATGGACTCAATAAGCAATATTGAGGGAGTGTACCAACACATCTGCTTTCTATTACCAATGGCCTTCTCCTCCAGGGAGTAGGTTCCTCTGATGGGTATTAATGGGTCCCATTCTGATGCAACTTTTAAATCCCCAGAACTATTTCCATTGTTCCTTACCCCCACAAGGATGTCCCTTTAATAATCTAGTTTGTCATTGTTTATTTTTTCTTACAATATAACCAGTCTATATACTGTTGCCCAAGAATCAGCAAACATCCAAACATATGGGTTTTTACTATTGTCCAGTTCTTTTATCACTGCTAGGTAGCCTGCATGCAGTTCAGCCTGTAAGGTGACCTATCTTCTTATAAAGCTTGCTTACATATGCTGGGCTTAATGCAGCAGCTTGCCAAATCATATTTTGTCCATGTACCCTTAGACTGCCATCTGTGAATTAAGCAGACTTTTGCTGATCAGCTGAAAGGATACTGTCCATGTGGCAATGGGCTCTGGCAGATTTTCAAGTGGTTCCAGGGGAGGACCTATGAGGAAAAGGCGATCTTTTTGTGAATACATCAGGTACCTCTCAATATTTGCCCATGTGTTACTCTGGGAAGACTAGAGGAACAAATTCATAGATACTCATATATGTATAAGAAAAAGGTTTATATACAACAGCAATTGAATATTGAGAAATCATCCCTGCCCAGCCCAGATCAAGTCCATAAATTCAATATTAGCCCATATGCCCAATAACAATCTATAAAGTCCTCTTCACATTCACGAAGCACAGGCAATTATGCTGAATGCAGGAAGATCACAGGTCAGTGGGTAGAAAGTTTTGTGGATCCAGTGGTGGTAGAAGCATCTCAGGACTGGCCGGGGTCTCCATGGGGCTCCTCCAGTTCCCAGGGCATGGGGTCTATCGGTGAGTTCCATGTGTCTTGTCAGTAAAGCATCTTTCAGGGAGTTAGTCTTGTCAGTAGGGAATCTCCAAGGGAGTTAGCAGAAAGAGACAGTGTCTCCCACATCCAAAGAGGAATGCAGGAATTCCAAGAATACTTCAGAAAGCTGTGCCCACACAGAGGCCTCATTAGCTATGACCTGATTGACAGCCTAGACACCACCCCTTCACTCATAATCCTCTCAAGTCCCAAATTGACACCAGACTATGTAACTACCACACCCAGCAACTTGTTTCTTAATGAACCATTTCCATGATATTATGGAACTATTGAAGGCACTTTCAATTGTCTTTCTTTTTCAAATATTTCTCTGGCATCACCCATTGCAATTATGAGTATCTCAGATCGCAGGATGGTGGTTTTTTTTAATTATTTTATTGGGGGCTCGTACAATTCTTATCACAACCCATACATACATCCATTGTGTCAAGCACATAGTACATTTGTTGCCCTCATCATTCTCAAGACATTTGCCCTCCACCTCAGCCCTTAATATCAGTTGATCATTTTCCCCTCCCTCCCCACTCCCCCCTCCCTCATGAACCCTTCATGATTCATAAATTATTATAGTTTTGTCATAAGTTACACTGTCCAAAGTCTCCCTCCACCCTCTTCTCTGCTGTCCATCCCCCAGGGAGGAGGCAATACTTAGATTCTTGTATCGGTTTCCCCTGCAGGATGGTTTTATAGCCTCTCATTTAGACAGTCAAAAGCAATGGCCAATCACAAGTGAGTAACTGTCTTTCAAGTGAGGTTAATTGGGTGCAATCTCTGGAATTTTCTGATTCGTAATACCAATGGTTGTTTTAGGACAACATTTTCTGATTCTAGCCATAAGCTCCAGTCTGTATAAATATATATGGCAGATGCCTCCAAAATTATGTCTGAATGTGGATCATTTGGGCCCAAAGCCAAGGAGAGTAGGCCTGTCTTCTGTAATTCAGACATAATCTGCAATTAATGGGGGCCCCTTCCAAATGAGTCTTTCATCTGAGTAGCTTTGTAAAAGGGACTCAGCATTCCCAGATGTAGAATATGTGTACCGCAAAATCCAAATCAAAATATCCTAAGCAAATACTGACCTCCTGTTTAGTCTTGTGGTTAGGTAAAAATAATAGTTTATTTTTTATTGTCTGAGAAATGTTTCAAAGGGCTCATTCCTAAATTATCCCCCCAATTTTCACCATTTTGCCAGTGTTCAGGATATTTGTACTGGATTGACTAATCATCTTCTGTTGATCATGTGGGCCAGTACTGGTTTTAAATCTGCTGTTCTTCCATGTTTGATAACAACATAATATCATCAATGTATTGTATCACTACTTGAGATCAGCAACAAAATAGCATTCTCTTGTAACGATATTATATAAGTTGGAAAATCCAGATAATTCTGAAGCAGCACATTGGAAATATATGGTGTTTCTTCCCATATGTCAGTAAACACTTTTCTGAGGTTGGCATGGTGAAAAAGGTATTTGCATAATTGGTCGCTGAGTACCAGTCTCCTTCAGACTAAGGGATTTTGTGCACTCTAAATATCTCTTCAAGAAAAGCTGAATCCATAGTGGGGGGTGGTGCTAATTTACTTTGGCCTCCATTAAAAATATTACTACCTTTGGGTGAATTCTGACTCATGGAGACAATACAGGACAGGGTAGAGCTTTCTCGGTGTGTTTCTGAGACTGTAACTCTTTACGGGAGTAGACAGCCCCATTCTCCCATGGGGCACCTGGTGGTTTTGAATTTTGAACCTTGCAGATTACAGCCCAACTCATAACTGGTATGCCACCAGGCAGCAATAGACCACTGTAAATTGTCATGGGCCATACACGACATTAAGTTACTCCTGGTTGGATTTAGTGAAAATTGTTTAGACCTCCATACTACGAGAGGACAAGCAGACATTTACAATAGTCCACCCACCTCATGTAGTACTGTATTGGAAACATTGTATCAACCCCATCCATGTCTGTTACATTCATGGATGTATGCCATCCTCAGTAGCCATTAAAAAAAAAAACTGGGAATAATTTCTCTCTCCTTGACCTCTTCCTATTCCCCTATGAATTATTCTTAATTTACTTGCATCTGTACAATCTACATGGGTAAGTTCTCAGATTATTGCATTGTTTTGCAGTAGTAAGGTTGCATGGGATGTGCTGCTCATCTGTTTCTAAGACTCAGAAAATGCTTGATTTTAGTCAGCCTGGATTTACCTAATTCTCAACAAGATAAAAACATACAAGTGTCACTGGTTTGGCTTCTCTAGAGAACCCACCTTAGCACATTTGTTACTAGGAGTGGTTCCAGGAAGACAAAACTGTAAAGCTGAGTTTTCTAAGTTGGTTCTCTGGTTTATTAGGTTTAACGGTGCTGAAATCTCCACCTCTGTCACTGTAAGTACAGATAAGATTGTCACTAGTAGTAAAGAGAGCATTATCCATACATGGCATGAAGTGCCAAAACTAAAACCCTAAATTACACCACACATCAATGACAATCTGGGAGATTGTGTGTTTGATTTTTTGCTATAATTTAGTCAGTAGGAAAAGTATAGGGAAGCTGGTTGGTTGGGACTTCTTACAACAGATAACTGGTAAAAAAAAAACAGATGAACAGAGAGCTTTAAAAACCTGGATAAAATGCTGCATGCATGACCTCAAAACTTCTACCTGTGCTATGAAAGAAACATTACCTTTTCTAGGAACAGAACTGAAAATCAAATCCAGAGTCTTATCATAGGAATGGCTGACATACAATGACAGTTTAGTTCACAGCCTAGAAACATGCGTAGTATTAAAGTCAGAGAACTGATTGGAAAGAAAGAGAGCCCTGAAACTTGACATGGGGATAAACAGGCAGATAACTCAGAAGGTGGAGACAATGAGCCTTGATATTCCATTAAGCCACTTCAGCCGTCAGTACTAACTCCCCCATATGGACAGATTAATCCACTCTCCGTAAAACTAGTATGTCCCTACCCTCTACTTTCTTGTCCATACTTGAGATTAGTCCATTTATACTTGCTGAGATAGCACCTGGAGCTGTATTTGGAGCATTGTCTGAGGCAGATATCTTACAAAATAATGCCTCAGGTTCCCAGGAAGCATCCTTTCCACCCATTATTACCTCTAGAACTATAACTAGACAGTCAGTGACCAACAGTGAAGTCCAAATTGTGACCCAAGAGGAAGTGCTCTATATTCTTAATAACTGTTCGTGTTTTCTCATTTTTATAGACAGAAACCTGGAGGATATGTATTGCTGTTGTTAGATACCACTGATTTGAGTCCAACCCATAGCAACCCTACGCACAACAGAACAAAACATTTCCCTGCACCACTCTCAAAAGTGTTCCTATGCCTGAGCCCCTTGTGAAAGGCACTGTATCAGTTCACTCCAATGAGGGGCTTCTTACATCACTGGGTACAGATTTCAACTCAACATAAAGAAAAATGTTCCTCACAATTAGATCAATAAGCAGCATCATGTGAATAAGAAAAATTGATAAACGTTCCCAGGATTTCATTTCACATGTAAATGCAAGAAAGTCTTTGGATCCAGTGGCATTGTAAGCATCTCAGTGCTGGCAGGGTCTCCATGTGGCTCCTCCAGTTTCCAGGGCACAGGGTCTATTAGTGTAGTGCCATGTGTCTTATCAGTAGAGCATCTCCAAGGGAGTGAGCAGAGTCTCTCCCACTAACAAGGAGGAAAAGCCAGATTACCCAGAATTCTCAGGAGAAAGCCATGTCCACACAGTGGCCTCATTGGCTATCTGACTGACAGACTAGACTCCACCCCTTCACTTTTAATCATCACAAGTCCCAAATTGACACCAGATTATGTAACTACTACACTAGGTATCTCCTTCCACCTCAGACTATGCTTATTGTTTAAAGTAAAACTCCCTGAAATTGTTGGGAATTCTACCTAGACTCAACTGTACATCTCAGCTTAACTGAGATGGTCATAATTTTTATCTTGTGTGCTATATCAAATAGTAATTACCCAGGACAAAAGAGTTCTGCATTATATGACAAATTACAGGCTCACTGATTTTAGCTATTTTCCATTGTTGTTCTCCAATTATTTGTGGAATCATCTTCATACAGACTTTTAATTCAGCCCTCCAAATGATGTGTCAAAAAAAATTCAATGGTCTCCACTTGGCTAAAATATTCAGCATTTTTAAACTATGAGAAATATATATTGTTTGGGCTGGGTCTGGACCATGCAGCTCCTTCCCCCAGCTTCTCAGAAAGATGGGTGATCTGTTGGACTTTACAGTCCCTGCCTCCAGCATTCCAAGGAGCTTATCTCTCCGGGCAGGGAGGGACCACACAGCCACTTCTCCCCACCTCTCAAGGCCAGAGCTGGATTGTGCAGCTTCTTCCCCCACATTCCAAGAAGCTGGTCTGTGAGGGACTCAGAATCTGCAGCTGCACACCAGGAAGCCTCTTCTCTTTATTGGCACAAGCACCAGCAGCTCTCTTCACCTCATTTGCATATTCCCCTGACCCAAATCCTACAAATCTCCCACTGCCCCACCTACTGGCACAATTTCCTTGACCTAACTTGATGGGTCTTGGAACCTGCCCAGGAGCTCAAGATGCTCCTGTCCCTCTCTCTGCTCTCCCTTCCCTCCAGGGAGCTCTTTCCCTACCCTAATAAAGCCGCTCTTAACCTCATGTTCTTTGTCTCCATCCTATCTCCGTTCAGTGTCTCAGGGTTGACCTCTCATGTATGTTTAATCACATGCTTCTTTATGAAGGTCATTCATCATTTACAACAAATAATGCAATGCATAGTCTCTTTGCTTCCCCACCTCACTCACTGTTTCTTTTCCAACTGCTTTTTACATTTCTTTGAAACTCCTGAAGCTCTAAAAATGTGGTACTTAAGTCTTAGACTTAAACTGATTCATATACGTGCTTCTTTCTATAGATAATGCAAGATTTATTTAATTCTACTATGCTTACTATATATTTATTTTAATTATTGCAATACTAAGGATCTCTAGCTACTGCTGTGTACAAGTGATAAAAGGCAGGTTATCACTTTGTGCCCCTTCCCTCATCACACAAAGCTCCATTGTATTCTCTGATTATCTTTTCTGATAAAGAATTAAATCCTAAAATGTTGCCTCAGTCTTTACTTTTAGGTGTGGG
>NW_022111369.1:73562212-73568208 GCF_000313985.2 Echinops telfairi | reverse complement strand
CTTATCTCTGAGATCATTCACTCCCTTTGTTTGTTATCTTAAACAGCATTTTGCACCTCTTGCCTCTTGCATGCCTGGTACTTTCTTTGAAGTATTCCCCTTGAGGTGCTTGACTATTCAAGGCTGGTATATTGCCCATTTGTTTGATGTGTATATATAATAAGAGGCTTGCATGCGTAAATAGCTTTAAATGCCCATTGTTGAACAAATTCTGTGTTCTCCTTCCTCTTCTAGCAATTTAATTGGAGTCAATTACATTGCACTCCACTGTCTTTCTTTTTTAATTGCGTATGTCACTCCACAAGGTCATATGGCTGTGAGCTGGACCCCACACTTAGGGAATCTCAGATAAGAAAACCAAGCTTGGTTACCATCAAATCATTCTGACTCACACCTCACTGACATCAAGTTGAATCCCACTCATAGTGACACTACTGAGCAGTGTTGAGCTGCCCTTGTAGGTTTCCAACATGGAAAAGCTTTGTGGTTGTAGAAAGCCTTATCTTTCTCCAACAGAGTGGCTGGTAGTTCCAAACTGCTGACCTTCCAATTAGCAGTGCAATGAATAATTCACTACTCCACTAAAGGTCCTTATAATGACCCTATATAGAGTTTCAGAGGATGTCACCTTTGTAGTAACAGATAGCTTCATATTATCCCATGGAGTGGAAGGTTTTTTGCCAACTACTGTGGCTAGTAGGCTCGAATCACAAACCTTGTATCTCACAGTCCAATTTGTAACCAAGAGTTCCACCAGTGCTCCTTCCAGTTAATAAAGATGTCTGTGTTTATGGCATAAGCATTATTTTACAATGTAACCACATTAAAATTCCCTGTGTGCTAACTATTTAAAATGCCACTCTTGTCTACATGTCTATTGTGGTCTCCAACTTCATTTTTCCTATGGTGATTAAATAAGCATTCTCTCTAAGATTCTGAGATGCCATCCACTACACTGAAATTAGAGATATTTTTTTTTCTACCCTAAAAAGGACAGAGAAGCACATTTTAAAGATTTTAGTACTGCTTTCCACAATACAAATGTTGTAGACTTACTTGAAAGATGGTTATATTTAGATTCGGTTGAGTAGAACACAGACTTACAGAGACTTCACACATGATAAAACTGTTTTACTCTATAGAATTTTCATTAAATAATATTCAGAAATCAATTATAAACTTTTGTTTTATTATAAATTGCTTGGAAAAATCAGCTGATTCTTTCCAGCATCTTAGTCGCACACAAACTTCCACTGCTAGACTATTGATAACTGACTTTTAGATGAAATCGTTGAGAATGTGATGATTGAGGAACGTGTGTTAAGTGCCCTAGAGTTTGAAAAAAAAATCAAAGCAACTCAGTGTACAACAAAGCAAAACATTTCCAGATGGTCCACCATCATCTCAATTGTTATTGTGTTTAAGCACATTGTTGTACATAAAATCAATTAAACTTTGTTTTTACATAGCATGTAAAGCAGTTAAATATAACGATTCTGTAATGTCTACATCAACACATTTGATGTCATTATTATCTTCACTGAAAAATTGATCATCTTCCCAGACCAAGGGAATCAGGCTGGTCTAGCACAATGGTTACATCCCACATATCAGTGATTTGGAGGAAAGCCACCATAGATTTTAATAAGTATGGCTGACTGAAAGGTGGAACCTGGCCAATTCCAGCAGCTCCCCCATGCATCCGCCAACCCTTTCCACCTCATCCCCACAACCTACCCCTTCCCGTGTGCACCAAAAGCCATGTTACCCTCATATCATTCAAACTTCTCAATCAGATGGCTTCACAGTTCTCTTCCACCCCAAGTCACCAGTATCCACCCCCAAGAATATATCTGTCAGTGCTGCCTTTGTATCAGCACTACTGTTTTGGAGTAGCCTGGCATACTTTGTTTCTCAGTAAAGCCTGTTACTTGATACCCATGTTTTCCCTGCTTTTTCTATCATTTGCTGCAGAAACCTGGTAGGGTGCAGTGCCAGATCACGAAGACCCACTTTGGGGTTGATTGGACCTGCTGAAGAGGATATATACCAGGGGCCTTGTCCACTTGCCATTGCAAACTCTGTTTCCACATGCTGATTGATTCTGGGTGAGCGTTTATTTGGGTTCTCTTCCTCGCATCCTCACCATCTCTCTACAGCTTTTCAAAAGGACCCTGTACCGAAATCCTCATACCAGGTCAGTGGACTCTTCCCCTCTGGGTCTCAGGTTGCACTCAGAGTAGGGACACTCCCCTGGCCTGCTTCCCTCTCTCTACTCCCTTCTCAGGATCCGGAGTCTGAAGGACTCAGTGAAGACTTTCCTTGGGCGGTCTTTTTCCTCAGGAACTCAAATTTCACCCACCATCCCACCATGGGAAATATTCAATACAGGCTGCCTTGAATTTTGCATCTGGCGTGCCTACTTGCTTATCTTAAACCTCTGGGTATGTACCCAGACATTAAGCCTAAATGCCTAATCTTTTTTTTTTTTTTTGCAATCAGGTTTGGCTTCAATACAGACTAAACAATGACTCAAATTAGCCAGAAATGGATCTTTTGATTTTTACATCCTCCTGGTCCTTGAGATAATTTTTGTCAACATAACAGCAAGTACCTAGAAGTTCCCTATGTGCAGGCATTTTTCCACCTCTGCTCTCACCCCTCTCTATGCCCAAACTGCCCCACTTACCAACTGTTGCTGACTCAGGAGAAGCCCCCTCTCCCAAACAATGAATCTTCCTATAATCTGTCTGACCATGCAACTCTGCCCACACCACACCTATTGCCCTCCTCCTCAGTCTGCTCCAGTTTTCTCCCCTCCTCTCCCTTATAATCCTCCTCCAGTCTCATTCCTGCCTTCCCCACCCCACCCATTCCTTCCACCTCCTCTGATCCACCATCTTCTCCTCCATTGTCCCCTCCCCCTTCATCTTTGTCACCATCACCCCTCCTATCACCACCATCTACTGTGTTGTCTCCCCTATCTCCTCTGCTGCCATTGTCTAAACTCACACCCATTTGCACTCAGCCCTTCCCTGCTCAAAAGCTCTTCTATATATCCAACAATTCCACCTTGAAACCCTGACCCCCCTTCCCCCTCTCCATAATGTGGCAGGAGCTGAGGGACCTGTTAGAGTGCATATCCATTTTTCTCTTTCTGACTTGTTGGTTCTTGAAAAACATGTGAGATCCTTTTCCTCTGACCTGAACACGTATATTAAAGAGTTCAGATACCTCACTTAGTCTTAAGATCTTACTTGGCATGATATTTACATCATTCTTACAATTACCCTATCCCCTGAAGACACAGAGAGAGTCTGGGTAGCCACCCAGCAAAGAGGCAATGAAGCTCTAAAAAGGTTCCCCAGCAAGACGCTAATGGAAATTATTAACTCAGTCATGAGGACCACACTATCTGAGAAGACATGGTTGTGTATGTCATTGAGGACTTATAAAAGATGGCAAATAAAGTAGTCACTTATGACAAGATTTGAGAAATTCTTCAAGACCCAAAAGAAGTACTCCAGTGGCCACTGGTTCGATGATCGGGGAACGCTTAGATGGTCTTAGCTATGTTGGGTATTAGCCATGAAGACGGAATGGCAAATGCTGGATATTTTCTTTGTCAGAGGGAGAGGCATAACCAACAATGAGTGACGAGCATTGTTTGGTTAAGAAGTTTTGTTGTAAAAGCAGTTTCGCTCATGCCTTGTATTTTGTTATGGCCAATTTAAGAGAACAGTGTGTGGTTGTGGAATTTTGTTTCCTGCTCGGGAAAAATATAGCAGAAACTGTCGTGATGTTGAACAGAGCTTACAAAGACAACACTATGTGAAAAACTCAAAAGTATGAGTGGCTTTCTTGTCTCCTGATTCCTATACAAACTATAGGCAATGTCTCTACTGACTCTTGTAGTCAGTCCCTCCTTTGGCCAAATAATGAGGCTTGGTGCACCTTACCTGGAATAATTTTTGTGTGTGACACATTTGTCTACAAATGTCTATGAGCTAGCTGGACAGAATTGTTATTCTAAATCTTTCTCAGTCAAATTATAACTTTCCTAGAAGATTACACATCTGCACCATTTCCCCCAGATTTCTACAGATGCAAAAGAGCACTCGTAGCCCCTGTCTTTATAAGAACTAGCATAGCGCCAGCTCTGGGAACTGGAGTGAATTGGAACCGCTACTCATTTTTACTACAAGTATAAAAAGATCTGAGCATCAATATGGAAAAAAATAGGTGATACATATAATGCTACAAACACAAAATTAAATCCCTAGTAGGTGTGGCACTACAAAATAGGCGAACCCTGGATTGCTCACTGCAGAAAAAGGGGAGACCTGTCTTTTTTCTACGAGAGGGATGCTATTAATTTGTTTACCAATCAGGCATAGTTACAGTAAAGTAAGACAACTAAAAGAATTAATCCAACACTGAATAAAGGAGTTAGGAGACACGGGACCCACATGGGAAAATATATTTGATTCTTGGAAATCTAGGGCCCCATGGCTCCTGCCACTCCTGTGACCTCTCAGTGTAATATGCATAATTCTGTGCTTCCGGCTTATCTGCTCTGCTGTTTTCAGTTTTTGTTGTTGTTGTTGCAGGAACACATACATGCCTTCACCAATCAAACCTACATAGAGCTGCTTTTTTAATCTTGAATTGTTGATTATTTTAACACGGGGTGAGATCAGTTCCAAATTTAACTAGGGTCCGAATCTTGGAAGTCCCACAGGTCTCTATCTGACCACTAAGCCTGGTGTCTTTTATGATATTTGAATTCTACTTCACTTTCTCCCACAGTATTCATGACTCTGTAAGGTAATTCTTTTCAAATCAGTTAGTAGTGGTAGTCTGATGCCAAGTAGTTCTTTGGTTCTCAGGGTTGTGGGGATGGATGTTTGCATGACTGATAACTCCTCTCATTTTCATGTGTCTGTTAATCTTTAAGGAAGCAGATATTCTCCTCTGTCTCACATGGACAAGCAGACCTTTCAATGTGTAACCCACATCTCTAGGGCTCTCCCTTTCAGAACTGTAGATTTTTAGAAGTACATGCTACCAGAAAAAAAATGAATTAGCTTTGATAGAAAACCTAGTTTTATCTTGGACAAGTGTTTTTATGATCCTAATATATAAAGAATTCCTACATTAAAATCTAAATTCTGTATCAAATTCACCTAGGTTTAAATCGCATTTCCATCACATTCTGGTTACAATGCATTGCTGCCGTGGGGAAATTGTTCAGCCATTTTGTGCTATAATTTTATGTCCCATAGTGTATTTTGCAATTTTAGTCACTTTGTCATTGCTGATGGCCATGGAGCCCAATCCAACTGATACACAATAACAACAACCACATCGTTTCTTCCTGGCCATCTACTTGATTAGTGATAGATTGAAGTCTACAAAGGGGTGCCCCCACCCCCCCGCAAAAAAAAACAAAAAACAAAACAGAGAAAAGGCAGAGCTTTTGTAGTACCCATTTTTCCCGCCAGATGAGCATCAAGCAACTCGCCCCTGAGTTAGTGCACCCAGTGGTGTCATCTGGGAAGGTTCTTTCCTGTCACAGTGGATTTTGTTGTAAAAGCAGTTTCGCTCATGCCTTGTATTTTGTTATGGCCAATTTAAGAGAACAGTGTGTTGTTGTGAAATTTTGTTTCCTGCTCGGGAAAAATATAGCAGAAACTGTTGTGATGTTGAACACAGCTTACAAAGACAACACTATGCAAAAAACTCAAGCGTATGAGTAGTTTTTTCTCATTTCCCAAAAGTGAAATGTCGGTTAATGACAAACCTCATTCTGTGATGTCTGTCAACTTCCCAAACAGATGAAAATGTTGACCCATAGTGCATTTTGAGCTCATTTCACCAGGTCAGACTTAAATCAAGCTTTCTACATACAGGGTCTGAAAAGATTGCATAAGAGTGTGCAACAAAAAATGCCCGATTTGTGGCAGATGGAGGACCAGTTTTGCTACCATGACAAT
>NW_022111369.1:73556762-73560967 GCF_000313985.2 Echinops telfairi | reverse complement strand
AGCACTGGTCCTGAAGGGATTATCTGGCCTGGATTCCCTGTGTTTCCAGTTCCTATCTGTACCAGTGTACATCCTCTGGTCTAGCCAAATTTTAAGGTATAATTGGGATCATGATAGTGGTGGTGGTGGGGGTGCCGGGAGAAAGCACTTAAGAACTAGAGGAAAGTTGTATGTTTCATCATTGCTACACTGCACCCTGATTGGCTCATCTTGGGTCCCCAATCTGCCCTACCCCTCATTCACAATGATATGATTTCTTGTTCTTTGATGCCTGATACCTGATACCTTCGACACCATGTGATCACACAGGGGGGTGTGCTTCTTCCATGTAGACTTTGTTGCTTCTGAGCTAGATGGTCACTTATTTACTTGAGCACTTTTAATATTGCTGTTTCGATTTCAAAGACAAAGCAAAACAGATTACCTCTATTGAAGGCTAATTGGATAGTTTTAAATGGAAAATATGCATACTAATTTTTCACATTGAAGAATATATTCTCTGAATTTTCTTGGGTTTCCTCACAAAATATTAACTAGAATATTAATGTATATATTTTAGTGTAGAAATAACATATGCATTCACTAAGTCACTATTGAGAGTACCTGGGTGGGAGAAAATTTAACATGGACTACAACTAGCAAAAAGAATGGGGGGGTCCTAATATACCTAAAGATACTTTTGAAATAAACTCTGTTTTCTACTTTCCACAGTAATATTAACACAGCCAAACAAAGAACAACAACACAAAATTTCCTGGGTTTTTTTGGTGCATTGAAGCACAATCTTGCACTTTTTTCTGGAAGGAGCCTCAGAGTTTCAAATCTCTCTCTCACAATTTCTTGTCCCCACTTGCAAGAAAGAATTCCTATGAGGGAAAAATTCAGACAAGTGTCAGAGAGAAGATTTGAACAGAAAGAATAGGTTTATTAAAGGAAGATACCTGGGAAAATAAATTTAAATGGCCCTTACATAGTCTAAAATGTCTAGCAAAATGCAAAATTGTCACTTATGTTCTCATAATGGTGAACTTCCCACAGAGGCTGTTCTTTCTGACAGGTTTTCAAGTCTTCTGCTGTTGGTTGGTCCTCTGAAGTGGCCCTCTGCCTTTCAGATATGTGTATTCTGACAGCTAAAGGGTTCAGTACTCCATACTTCATCCTGTGTTCTTTGTCTCAGACTCCAAACTCAGGAATTTATTTGGCCCTTGTGGGGATTCTGGGAGCACCCTGTGTTTCTTCTCCCAGCCATTTCATTATTGCCAATATCTCAGGTGTCTTCTACTGATAAAGAAATGAATTTTTAAGGGTGGTGACGTCAATGGGTAGAGAAAAAGAATGTTTGGAAACTGATTGTGGTAGCAAATGTACAATTCTGCTGGACATGATTGAACTATGGAGTGATTTGATATATGTATTAATCCCGATTTAAAAAAAAAGATTCCTATCAGTTTCCTTACATTTATCACTTTTTGTCCCATTGCCAGTTTCTGACTAGCTTACACCATGGATAAACCACATCAGCTCTAAATTCTTAGATATGTGTTCCACTATATTTTCACCTATTAAGTTAAAATAATTTATCAACTTATCATTCTAATTTTAAATATGAGGAAACTTCAGATCCACAAATTACAGGATAAGACAAAAAAGGTAAGAAATGTTTGAGATAGATTGGGCTCTAAGGGAAGTCCATCGGAAGCTATATATGGACCCATGGTGATGGATGTTCACTCCTTGAACGGGCAATCATCAAGTCAATGGTTTGAGCCCATCAGTCAATTTATAACCTTTAAAATATTTGAATGTTTGGAAACCCAAAGGGGATGTTCTTCTCTGTCCTACAGATCAACTATGAATTAAAAATTAAATTTGATTACGTGGCAGAAGGTTTTCATTTAGGTATGAGAGGCTGTGCAATATATACAGATACTCAAAACTTGATACTGAAAAACTGGAACATAGCATGAGATGGGTGGAGAAGAAAATTTAAAATTGAAAAGGTACATATATGTCAGGTGTGAAGGCAATCTAGACCATCAAAATGTAGTACTTCATATCAATTTTTATAAATATTTTCAAGATCTAAATTTTTCATATTCAATGTATGCATTTTCTTCTTTAAATTGAACATTTCAAACACATTTTATTATATAGAAGTCAATGGATAAATTGACTGAAGTTAACGCCAAACTTCTTTACAAAAAAATCCAACTTTTATTTTAAGAGCTTCTGTGCACAGGTAGAGAAGTTGTGCCATCTTATGACAAGAATGGCATAGTTTAATTTTAATAAAGTAGTTTGAACTCCGAAAGACCCATGTGGGGTTTCAGAACATTTTAATCTTTATTTACTATTCTGAACTCACTACGTGTCAGTCAATTAACACTCACAGAAATCCTATAGGACAGACTTGAACTTCTCCTGTGGGTTTCTGAGGTGAATCTTCTTGGAGCAGAAAGTCCCATATTTCTCTTGTACATCTGGTGGACTTGACCAGCTGACCTGTGGTTAGCAGCCAAACACATAACACACTACAGCGTCAGCGCGCCTTATTTATTCTACAGTAATTTTTATTTTGGACACCCTCTCTTCCTTTTAAGATATCAAATTGGAAGTCCTACTACTCAATTCCTAATAAAAGTGAAGTGATACCCGGGAAAATTCCAAGTCCGTGTAATTGGTACTGTTCAAATATACATTTGGGTTAAAGGACATATGTGAAGTATAATGACTTAAATATTTAGTACAGCACAAACTACTTTAAATTAATTCAGAATGTACTTCCTTGAGCATGTACACTAAATATCCTAATTTTTTTATGAGTGAGCAGAGTAATGAGTGAAATGTAGCATATATTCTGTACCTCAAAAGCTAGAATGGATGGGGGGAAACTGGTTCCATTTTTTATAAACAATGGGTTAAATATATGCAGAAATAGGTTCAATATTTGAAGCACCAAAACGTGTGCTGGCCACAGTAATGGTAGTAGTAGTGGTAACCACTGATGTTACTTTGACAAATCTACTACGATACCCCTGGAGTAGCCATGAATTGGTATATACTTAAAAGCAATTGTTTTAAAGCAGCACATGTCAAAGTAGTATAAATGAGGGCAATGGTAATGAAATGGTAGATTTCTTTACCTGAATTTGGTTCTCAGGCAATGGTCTTCCTGAAGACCTTCATAGCTGTGTTAATACAGGTTTTCTTTTTCCTACTATGCAGAGTAGGTTTCAGCAGCATTTCAGGACTAAAGAAGTAAGCGCTAAGCAATGTACTTCAGGAAATTAGCTAATCTTTTAAAACAATCATGAGTATAGAGCAGTAATGTATATTGTTTTGTTATTTTATGCACATGATGACCAGGAAGGCAGTTAACAGCTGCCTTTAATGAATATTATGTATATGTACATACATATAATATCTTTTTATATATTGCCATTATTTTAATGATCTTCTACTCTAACATTCAAATTATATATGTACACATATTTATATATAATGTGTATATGCTATATATGCATATACACTATTTTATATACATATTTTATATGATGTATATATATTGTGTATAACTAGATTATATGTATATTTTGCATTATATATATCCATATCTCCATTAAGACTAGGTACCAAATAAATATTTGTTGTTCAGGAAAGACACGCACAATGAATTAAAAGGGAAAACATATTTTCAAGTACTATTTTGAAAGAATGTTTATATAGCACTTATTATTTGTGGGAAAATAAGGAGAATAAATAATGAGGGTGTGTATTATTTTCCTGGTTTATTCATTTCTATTTTCCATATTCCATAATATATGTGTGATTGTTTTCTTTTTAATGAAATACAGTAGACTTTCACAATAATATAAAAATATGAAATTGCTGTTATAGGCATCAATCATGTTATCTACTTTTTAAAAAGAAAATCACCAAGAAACCTACAACCAAAAAGTTAAATGTACTAGCCTAATTTATTATTTGTTTATTTGTTTTGTTTTATTTTTTTTAGCCTCTTAAAAGAAAAAAATCTATTTCAAACTAATGATAGTACTCCTTTATGCATCATGCCTTACACATATAATTTTAAAAGTTTATATACAGATGCTCCTAAGCAAATACTTTATATATGTATATATAATGTCAGTTGTGTTCTGGGAGAGTAATATAGGGAATTCATGACAAAGTTGGCACTGAACATA
>NW_022111369.1:73553656-73555892 GCF_000313985.2 Echinops telfairi | reverse complement strand
AGAGAGAGAGAGAGATTTAGCTCAAGAATATGGTTCACATGATTGTACCCACTAACACACTACCATCAAGTGAGAGTTTTCAAGGCTCTAAATCTTTAAGGAAAGTTAGCCTTGCCTTTCTCCCCTGGAGTACCTTGTGGGTTTGGACCACTAGCCATGCAATCAACAGTCCAAAGCACCAGCAAGGCTCCTTTCATGCAATTGTAGAGTCAGGGGAGTCTCAAGTTTGTGGATCAGATGTCAGTCTGGAGACTTCTTAAGCGCATAGCTAAGCGAGATGACAACTCCACACCTGGCACCTCACAAGATAGTCTACTAGACTGTGGAGTTGGGTTAATTCAAAATCAGCAAGTAGGAGATAATGACTTCCATTCTTAGCAGTAATAAAGCAGACTGCTTGCAGAAATTCAAAGAATGGGAGGTCAGAAGATTGAATCAGATGCAGAATCCAAATTCAGTTAAAAGCAGTAGAGCTTTTCAAGAATATTCAGATGTACTGAAAGTAAGTCACACCTGAGGAAATTCCCTTTCAATTGCAATATGTCATGTGAATTCTTGACTGGTGTTCCTGAACTGTTGATTGTATATAAGTAAAATGAGGTCCTTGATAACTTCAGTATTTTCTGCTTCTTATGGTGTTTCTCACTAATCCAGTGGTGAGCATATTTTTATGTGAAGTATAAATCATACCGAAATCTTTAGTCTTAGAACTTCATCAGTAAGCACTGCAAGTCTTCTCGGATTTCTGCTGGCAAGCTTGTGTAGTCTCCAGATGAATCTTCCCCTGACATTTATGTCTTCCTCCAATCCTTATGTCACATTCTCCTCTAGAGCCTACTTTTCTGTTTGTTTTCATTGTATACTGATTAAATTAGTATGATAGAAGTGTGAAACCAGACAGATACCTCTCTTGCTTTTTGACCCTGTGGTTTCCTCCTTTTCTGTTTGACCAACTGTCTCTTGGTGTATGTACAGGTTCTTCATGAGCACAGAATAAGTGTTCTGGATTTGCATTCCTAACACTATTATCCATAATTTGTTATGATCCAGAGCAAAATGATTTGACATCATTGATAAACAGATATATGATTGTATTTTTAATCTCATTTGGTTCTGCTGTAATATTATCCACTTAATTTCTTATTCATAGAATTTTTCATTGTTTTCATGTTAGGTTTGCCAATGGTTTATCAATTTTGTTAATCTTTTCAAAGAATTATCTTCTTTTTTAAATTAATGAATAATTTTATTGGGGCCTCTTATAGCTTTTATAATAATCCATAAATCAATTATATCAAACACATTTGTACATATGTTGCCATCATCATTTTCAAGACATTTTTTTTCTACTTGAGCCCGTGATATTAGCTCCTGTTTTTTCTCTCCCTCCCCCACCTTCCCACCCTCATGGACCCCTGATAAATTATAACTTATTATTATTTTCATATCTTACACCATCCACTGTCTCCCTCCACCCATGTTTCTGCTTTTCGTCCCTTGGCACGGAGCAGGAGGCGGTGTTATATGTCAATCATTGTACTCAGGTTCCCGTTTCTACCCATTCTCCCACTACCTTCCCCCTGCCCTCATGGTATCTCTACTCCCATTATTGTTCCTGAGTGGTCTATCTGTCCTGTATTCCATGTGTTGTGAGCTCTTATCTGTACCAGTGTACATGCTTTGGTCTAGCTGGATTTATAAGGTAGAACCGAGGTTATGATAGTGGGGGATGAGGGGAGGAAGCATTAAAGAACTAGAATATTGGGTGTTCCAACAGCACTATACTGCACCCTAGCTGACTCTTTCCGTCCTGTGACCTTTCTGTGAGGGAGTGTCCAATTGTCTACAGATGGACTTCAAGTCTCATCTCCAACCCCCATCATTTGCATCAATATATTTGTTTATTTGGGGTCTTCTGATGCCTGATATCTGATCACGTCGACACCTCATGATCACACAGGCTGGTGTGCTTCTTCCATGTGGGCTTGTTACTTCTCTGCTAGCTGGCCGCTTGTTTAACGTCAAGCCTTTAAAACCTCAGACTCTATGTCTTTTAATAGCTGGGGACCATTAGCTTTCCACATTTGTTTATGTACCCACTTTGACTTCAGCAATCATGTCTGGTAGGTGAGCATCAGAGAATGCCAGGTTATTAGAACAAAATGTTATTGCTTTGAGGGAGTATTGAGTAAAGATCCAATGTGCATCTGGTACCTTGATACCTAATATTTAAATG
>NW_022111369.1:73551689-73553007 GCF_000313985.2 Echinops telfairi | reverse complement strand
CCTTAGCACTGTGGGTCAGTAAGGGGGCATCTCATGGTGGGGACAGTCCCGTGGTCCTCCATGTGTGTTGGCTGCTCCAAGCAGGAACAGGAATGCCATCCTTGAGGCTTGGTGGGTTCTCTTTCTCTCTCTCTCTCTCTCTCTCCTTCTTAGTTTGCGCCTGAGTGGTCTGGGCAGACCCACCACTCTCCCAGGGCTGTATGTTCTGTGCTGTCCTCTGTAGTGCATTCTTCTAGGGAGGGGGTCTAAATAGCTGGGACTGGGGCCAGCCCTGCACATCTTGCTGTTAGTTCGCTGCTTCATGCCCATAAGTTGCCCTCAAGACTTGCTACCCTGGGTTGAGGTCTGATCCGTTTCTTGCTTTCCTGTAGAGACATGAACAATACCCTCCATCTACATGTGTAAGTTAGTTCCCTGTCCTCCCACTATCCACATCTTCCTTTCCACTCCTGCCTTTTCCCCTCCTTTTTAGTTGACTGCCATAAGCATCCCTGGGTTGTGTCTGACCCCTGCCAGAGTGTGTCTTGACCTGTGAATTGATGCATTTGGTGGCTTTTCCCCTATGCCCCTTGTGCTTATTAAGCTTACCTCAGTGGACTCACATTGTATTTGTCTTTTTGTTGTTGGCTTACTTCACTTAGCTTAATTTCCTCCAACTATTCCCATGCGACAGTGTGCTTCATGCATTCATCAATCCATTTTAGGGATGCATAGCACTCCATTGTATGTATATACCAGAATTTTTCTAATCCATTCATTGGTTGATGGAAATTTTGGCTGTTTCCAATTCTTTGCAATTGTGAACTGTGCTGCAATGAACATTGGAGCAGAGATGTGTGGTCATGGTCTGTTTCTTACTTCTTTTGGATATATGCCCAGTAGATTGATTGCTGGGTCATATGGGAGCTCGATTTTCATTTGTTTAAGTATCACCATATCAATTTCCATAATGGTTGTACATACCTACAGAGGCACCAGCAGCAGATGAGTTCCTATCACACCACATCCCCTCCAACACTTGTTGCTTTCTGATTTTTTGAATTGGGATATCTTTGAGGGTTTTAAGTGGTGTCTCATAGTTGTTTTAATTTGGATTTCCCTTATGGCTAATGATCGGGAACATTTTCTCATGCTTGTTGGTCATTAAGTGTGTTAGTCTGGGTAAATTAGGGAAACAAATCCACAGAGTTTTATATAAAGGGTAAATGTACATCAAGAAAGCATCCCAACCCAGTGTTGTCCAAGCCCATAATTCCAACATTAGCCCAAATGTCCAACACCAATCTACAAAGTCCTCCTCAATCTCACAAAACACACA
>NW_022111369.1:73543469-73550685 GCF_000313985.2 Echinops telfairi | reverse complement strand
CGGAATCCTCTGCTAATTCTGGGCTTCTTTCCTCTCTATATGAAGTCAGTTTTTCCAATACTTAGAAGAATGACATTGGTATTTGTTTTGGTATAGTATTAAACTTTTTTAGTGCGTTGGGCTCGGTGGACATCTGTACTATGTTGTCTTTCCATCCATGAGCATGCAAAATTCTGCCATCGGTGGAGGCCACTCTTGGTTTCTTACAATATCAGTCTGTAGTTCTGTAGTTCTCGCACAAGTTTTTTTTTTTCTCCTTAGAATAGTGTTCTGTAGTTGTCCTTGTACAAAAATTGGTTTTGTTTTTTGTGGTTAGGTATATCCCTAGATATTTCTGTGGATTTGTCCAATGTACATAGCAGTCTGATAGACTTCTGTTTATTGGTCTTCTATCCTTCCACTCTGCCATAATTCTCTATCACTTCTGGTATTCCTCTTGTGGAGCTTTTGTGTGTCCCATATATAAAATCATATCATCTGTTAATAATGATAATTTCACCTCTTTCCCCCCACCCCAGAAGAATGCTTTTGATGTCTTACCTTTTTATTATGTTGTTATCAAGGACCTCTGGTATGATGTTAAATAGCAGTGGGGACAAGAGGCATCCTTATCTGGATAGAGTTCCTCTGTGTGGTAGTGTCCTATTTGTGCTCGGTGAGTATTGTTCTTCTGAACACTTTGGATCTGCAAGCGTTTTATGTAGAGCTGGGTTTATTTTAACATATTCTTTGAGTTTTTCCTTATCTGGGGAGACTCTTATTTGGAAATCTATCTTGATAGATAATTTAGCTGGATAGAGGATTCTTGGGTTTGCATTGTTTCCTTTCAATTTTCAGAAGATTTTATTCTACTCTCTCCTCTTCTTTATGGTGTCTGATGATAAGTGTGAGCCTATTCTTATTTGTTACCTTTATAGGTGACCACCTTTTCCCCCCTAGCTCTTCTCACAATCTTCTCCTTTTCCTCAAAGTTGTATAGTTTAACTATTATATGCCTTGGAAAATTCTTCCTTGGATTCATTCTAGTTGGTGTCCTGTCTGCTTCATGGATAGTCACCTGATTCTCATTCATTAAGTTGGGAAATTTTCCTTTTGGAATTCCCTCACTATTTTTGCCATTGACTTCTTTGTGGTATCTTGTTGTGGTAGCTCAATTATTCTGATGTTGTTACTTTTCATAGCATCAAGCATTGTTCTCAGGTTTTCTTCAGCTTCATTGTTATCTTGTTTGACTGTCTTTCCCATTTGTTGAAGTCTGCCTTGTTATCCTCAAGGCCACTGGTGCAATTCTGTTTCTTCTAGTCTGTTGGCAATCCCTGTTAACTTGTTATTTGTTTTTGTTACCTCATCCCTTAACTTTTGTATTTCCTTTTGGTGCTCAACCCCGAACTCTTACTTTTCTCTTTGGTAGGTGGCCTTTATCTCCTCTATAGTTTCATCCTTTTTCTGTAATGCTTCCTTTATATCCTGTATAACTCCAAGCAGCATTCTGAAGATTTCCTTCTGTGGTAGCTCAACTTCTGTTTGTTCTATGCATGTCACTTGATTCAGGACTTCCTCTGACAATGCGTTTCATTTCTTCTGATTTTCATTGATGTTATTGAGGCACTTTGCTGTCTGAATGTCAGTTTGGAGGAGCTTGGCACTACTCTCTAGAGAGTGGTGGGCTTTCTCTCGTTAAGGCTGGTAGGGATGCTTCTGTGGGCTGCCTACAACCAACTGCCTGGGAGGATCGAGCTACATCTTTATCTCACTAGGATTTTATTCTCTTAGACGATCGAGATTCCCAATTTGGAGGACAGGTCTAGTGGTCCTCTCAGGAAGCCTGGGTGTGACAATTTCAGAGTGTGATTTACTTTTGTGTGTGGGAGTGCCAGACAATGGTACGAGAGGTCTCGATGACACAGAAGGGGTGCTGTGTGAAGGTGGAGAAAGCGCCCTGCTGCTGGTGGAGGTGCCAGGATACCATGGGTAAAGCCTCACTATCGAGGGTAGAAGCTCTGGGTAAAGGCTGGAAAGGCCCTGCTGCCATGTATGAGGATGCTGGGTAATGGAGGAGCCAGGTGGGTGGTGGGGATGGACCTGGGCTCGTCCTGCCCCAACTCATCCTCCTGGAAACCAGGTTCATTGATTGCCATGGACCTCCCAATGTGGGCTGCTTTTCTGTGCACCATTCAGAACTCGGATTAATTTCTTAACGTATTGATTTTTCTGTAGTTAAAATTTTTTCTGATTAATAAATTTTTGCCCTAATCATTACTATTTATTTTCTAGTTTCTGATGGTTTTGCTGCATTTTTCCAATTGTTGCATTTGATGTGTTGAAATGTTTATTTTCATTTTTTCTCTTTATTGGTGTCCACAGATATTGCTATAAACTTCCCTCTGAGTACTGTTCTTGCCATATTCCAAAGGTTTTGAAATGTTGTATTATTGTTCTAATTTGTTTCAGCGGATATTTTGATTGTATGTGGTTTTTTTGGGTTGTTTTCTTCACTTTCTTCATTTACTCTTGGTAAATATATTATTCAATTTCCATGTATTTGTTTTTTGGTAGTTGATAATTCTATGGTTGATTTCTAATTTTACAGCATTATAATATGGAAAGATGGTTTGTTTTCTCCCAATGTTTTAATTTATTGATGCTTGCTTTATGACCTAAATATGCTCTATTTTGGAATCGCTTCCATGGGCACTAGAGAAGAAAGTGAAATAATTTTGTGTTGAAAGAAGTGTTCGTTACATATCTATGGGATCCAGTTCATTGATTGTGTTAATATTTTGTATCTGTTGATTTTCTTTCTAGTTGATTAATCTTTAGTTGAAAGTGAAGTATTGAAGTCTTCTTAGAATGTATTATGATCTAATTGTTCCATCATATTTGTAAGAATATGCTTAATGTATTTTCATAGTCTTTCCTTTGGTGTACATATATTAATTATGCTTATGAATTCTTGTTCAATTAAAGCATTTATTATTATATTATTTATAATATAGCATTATTTTTCTATGATGTAATATGGTCTTATTTATAAATGACCTTATTTTTCTCTCATTATCTCATTAACTTTGATGTCTGTTTTTATGTGAATTTAATATGGATAGTCCAGCTTTCTTTTCACTGTCATTAGTTTGATTTTTTTCCATCCTCTAATTTTATCTCTAAGGTACATTTCTTTCAAGCAACATATTAGAGTTTTATGTTGTTCATTCCTTCAGTCTTTGTCTTTTACAGGTGATTTCTATCTTCTTACATACGTGTTGTCAGTGATAAATATAGTTTTGTTAGTGTTATTTGTTTATGGTGTTCTTATGGTTTTAGTTTTCATGATGATATTTTGTGTGTTCCTGTTGTTACTCTGGGTTTTTTTTTCTGGTTTTATCTTATTGTTTGTCTTGCTTTTATGATTTTTCATCTTGTTTGTTTTAGGGAAGATATAATTTTATTTTTGAAAGTTGTTCATTTTTGTTTTTTTGGCTCTCTAATTTCAAAGTGGTTAGTTGTCTTTTGTGAATAGTTTGGTATCTTCTCCATTTGAGTATTATCTGCTCTGCTCTTATTTTTATTTGTTTATTATTATATTTATTATGGAATATTGTCTATGATTCCTTGTTTTATTAATTCCCTTTCATTTTGAGTATTGTTTCAATATAATTTTTTCTCCATAATAATTTATTTTCTAATATTTTTAGGCTGCTGTCTGTTTTATAGATTTTATGTCCGTAGAATTACTTTAAATGTTTTTCATATACGTGTTCATGTTTTCATAAATTTCATTAGTTTTTAGTTGTCTGTAAATGTTTTTATTTCTCCTTCATATTTCAGGGTAGATTTGCTGGATATAGAATTTTTGTTGGCATTGAATTTTTTCTTTCAATGTATTAAATATATCATTCCATTGCTTTCTTGCCTAAATGGTTTTGGTGGAATACCTGAATTTACGCCGATCAGCTTGTTTTTGTTCCCTTTTTGTTCTTCAACTTTAAGGATTGTTTCCTTATCATTAATAATAGAAAGTTTGATTATTATATGCCATGGTGGTTACCTTTCAGCATCAGTTCTGTTTGGTGTTCTATAAAGTTCCTACATCCTTAGTTTATGTTCTGACTGGATATTAGGGAAACGCTCCCTTAATATTTTATTGACTTTATTCTAATTGTTATTTCTTCTTTCTATTCTGGGACATTTCTCAAATGTTGTGTCTTTTATGTACCAAATTATGTTGCTTCTTTTAATGATGTCCCATAGTATCAGATTAGGTTTTTGTTGTGCTTTTTCTTAATTTTGTCTTTTGTCATTGTTGTTCATTTTTTTAACCCAGTCTTCTTGTATTTGTTTTGGAGAAAATCACTTGTAAGACCACTGATTCTTGATTTTAATATTTGTTTCGTGTTATTTTGTTCCTTTACAATGTTGTCTAGTTCTAATATTTTGATGTTTGCTTTTGACTTTCTCTTTCAATTTGTATTATTTCTAATTTTTTATAAATTTTGCCAGCATATGCTTTCAAGGTACACCAGAGGTCTTGCATTGCCTCATCTCTATCTCTATCTAATTTTTTACTGAGTTGCTTTACGTAAGTGGAGACTATCATTAAAATTTCTATCTTGGAAAATGGGTGGCCCTTTCATCTTCCAAGAGCTTCTCCAGACTCACATCTGTGTGTGGTGTAGTTAGGTATGCTGTTTTCTCCTTTTGCTGAAGGTATTATAAAGCCTATAATTTTGAATTTATAGGACACAATGTTTGAAGCAAAGTTTTAATTTTGTTTTCCATTTATTTCTCAAAAAATAGGAAAAATGCAAAAGCAAAAACAAACAAACAGAAAAAGCACAACAGAAACTCTTTTACCCAAATCTCAGGACTTCATTTTCGCCCTTCTTCAAGGTGCCTTCCTCTTACTTTATTCAGAGTAGACAAGACTTTATTTTTTAAAGCATTTTTGGGGGGCTTGCACAATTCCTATCATAATCCATACATCCATCCATTGTGTCAAGCACATATGTACATTTCTTGCCATCATCATTCTCAGATCATTTGCCTTCTACTTGAGCCCTTAATATTGGCTGCTCATTTCCCCCTTTTCTCCTCACTCCCCCTCCCTCAGGAACCCTTCATTATTCATAAATTATTATTATTTTGTCATATGTTACACTTTCTGATGACTCCCCCAACCCTTTCTCTGCTGTCCAACCCCCATGGAGGAGGCTATATGCAGATTCTTGCAGTCAGTTCCCCCTTTCTACCCCACATTCCCTCCACCCTCCAGGCATTGCCCCTCTCACCGCTGGTCCTGAAGAAGTCATCTATCCTGGATTTCCTGTGTTTCTAGTTGCTATCTGTACCAATGTACATCCTCTGGTCTAGCCAGATTTGTAAGGTAGAATTGGGACCATAATAGTAGGGGGGAGGAAGCATTTGAGAACTAGAGGAAAGTTATATGTTTCATCATTGCTACCCTGCACCCTGACTGGCTCATCTCCCCACAACCGGTCAGTAAGGGAGTGTCCAGTTGCCTACCAATGGGCTTTGAGTCTCCACTATGCACTCACCCACATTTACAATGATATGATTTTTTGTTCTTTGATGCTTGATACCTGATCCCTTTGACAGCTCGTGGTCACACAGACTGGGGTGCTTCTTCCATGTGGAAAAACTTTGTTGCCTCTGAGCTAGATGGCCACTTGTTTATCTTCAAGTCTTTAAGACCCCTGATGCTATATTTTTTGATAGCCAGGCACCATCAGCTTTCTTCACCACATTTACTTGTGCACACATTTTTCTTCAGCAACCATGTCGGGAAGGTGTGCATCCTGGAATGCCAATTTAATAGAACAACGTGTTCTTTCATTGAGTAAGACATATAGCATTTGAATGTGACTAACAGAGGGCAATTTCAGATCTTCTCTTCCCATAATTATATCTTCATTCTGGGATAAGAGGCTTTTGCTGTTGTTGTTAAGAGATAAAACAAAATAACCAAAAAAATCAATAAAGTCTGTACTTCATTATGATTAACATTCTCGAGATATTTATAATTTATTACTCTTCTGTTATTAATGTGAGAAAGATACATTGACATTTCTATCAAAGCTTTGTTATACATTTTATGCAACTTTACATTGTTACTATTAATTTAGAAGCTATGAAATTTAGAAGCTGCTTTATTGAATAAAAAGATTTTATGCAAGGTCACAAAATGAGTTAGCATTTTTTGTTAGTTTGTTGTACATAGTACCCATCATGAAACTGAGTTTAGCCTGCCGCTATTGCTTACAATGACGTAAATGCCATATTGTAAGCAAAATACAATTTGTTCAATCATTAGTTTCTCCAAAACTGAATAACTAAGTTACAACGAATTCATTATGTTAAGAGAAATGATGAACACCACCCAAAACTGGTGAATTTGTATGCATTGAAATTACTACAGTAGATATAGTAGAGATATGAGGCATTAATCATTTTTATTAATATGATATTCCAAAAAAAAGTGCACTTTCTTCTTTTTTTCTCAGGGCTAGCATATCATGTTTGACACATTTATTTTTGTCCTTCACAGTGAGTTACATTTCATCTTTTGTGTTATCAGCATGAGGGAAAAAAAGAGATAGTCTTGTTGAGGTCCATTAATAGTCTCATATATCATTTTTTAGCTGTGACTCAGCATCACCATCACATAAGTTAACTTTTGTCGCTTCAGTATTATTCATTCATCTTCCAGCACAATTCAGAGAGGTCAACACTGATTGTCCTTCTGCCATAGAGAATTGCACAGAAATATCATTCTTATCCTGAATCAACATAGAATATTTCCTGAAAGTTTTCTAAACTGTTAAAGATTTAACAACACGAATATATCTAAAATGTACATTATTATTTATATTATCTTACATAGTTACAGCCTACTTTGGTATAATTTTCTTTATTAAAAGAACAAAATAATTAGACTACACAATTTTTAAAATAACAAAACACATTGCTGATGAATAAATTCTTAATACTGAAAACCCTTCATGACAGAACAGAGTATATCTGTCCCACTATGGTTTGTTGCTATACCCTTCATAAATACAAACTGCTGTATCTTTATCCTGTGAAGTAGATGGTAGCTTTAAACTGAATGACGAAGAATGGTTAAACATTGCATAACCAGAGCTCACAATTAAAATAGACATGTTCTGAAATATCTTTGTTTGAAATATGTAATAATTCT
>NW_022111369.1:73527100-73538959 GCF_000313985.2 Echinops telfairi | reverse complement strand
AAATGTTTTGAGAATGATGAGGGCAATGAATATACAAATGTGCTTTACACAATTGATGTATGTATGGATTGTGATAAGAGTTGTATGAGCCCCTAATGAAACGATATTAAAAAAGAATATATTTCCCACCAAATAGCTTTGTTCAAAACTGCTTAGCAAAAGCTCAGTGATTCAAATCCAGTACTTGCTTCTTGGGATAGAGATGTTGCAGCCTCTTTCCATGAAGATTAGAGACCTTTTGGCATAGTCAACATGCGCTGAGTTGTTAAAACACAAGTTTTTAACTCACCAGCTGCCCCAGGATGCTCTATAAGTATTCAATCCCATAAACTCAAAAGTTTATTTTCAACCAGTTAGATAAGTTGCTGGAGTAGGAAGCTACTTGTAATTTCTTTCCTTTCTTTTCTTTTTATTTTGGTGGTTGCACACTGTATTTATTTTATAATCATTTTATTGACATATCTTACACAATCCAACACATCCATTCACTTACAATTCTCAATTCTGTTGTTCAGTCCCCTGGAGATGAGTTATACAATCATCAATGCTATCAACTCCCCATACCCCTTCCTCCGCCTCTTCCGGTACCCTCAGGGAACTGTTACTCCTGTTATTGTTTCTGAAGGGTCATCTATCTTAACTTTCATATACTGAACAATGTTACATACAGGTGAGCGTACGTAAATCTAACAGTATTTTCTTTTAAAATAGGTTTTAAAGTCACAAATGAATGAGTTTTTAAATGGATTTTAATTCAATTTAGCTCCACTCACTGCCATCAAGTCAATCCTGGCTCATAGCAACCCTAGAGGACAGAGTAGAATTGCTCCAGTGGGTTTCTGATATTGTAATTCTTTGTGGGAATAGAAAGCCTCATCTTTATCCCAAAGAACAGCTGGTGTTTTTGACCTAGAGCTGGTGCTTAGCCGCCCAACACATAGCCACTATACCACCACAGTCAAATATTATATTTTTTGATAAGGCATTGATTTGTTAGGTAAAGTGGTCCAACCAAGATATCCAGATAGGCTATATACTGCTATTACAGTAATAGCTTAAAAAAAAAAATCAATTGATTTAATATGAAACTATTAATATACCAGTAAGTGGGCAAATAAAAGTATGTTAATCCATAATATTTTAAGACTTATTTAACCCTAAAGCATGACATGGAATTAAAATCTTATCAAATAATACAAATATTAACCAAACTATAAATATATTACATTTAATAAAATATGGAGTCTCTTGTATTTGAACATCATTTATTTTTACTTACAGTCTAGTATATTGTACATTTGGAGTTCAATAAATTTAATTATTGCATCAACTTTGCATACACTTTCAATTTGATGGATTTAAGAATTTTTGAGCAGTTTGGGGATATATTACAGACAAACTCATCTACTCTTCTGATTTCTATTTAACTGTATATTTTTGTGTGGATAAGAAAAAATAACAAACATAATTTTTTCTCAAAGTTTTTAGAGTTTGGGTTCTTGAAGAGAAATATATTAAGTTACACCTATACTTCTGCTACTGTGTCAATCTATTAAGTTATTGTTATTTAAGTAAATAAAAAAAATGAACATGACTAGGAAGTTACATGGTCATACTGTTTTCCACTCTCCAGTTATTACAAAACATGAATTTGATAAGCTTGTCTGCTTTATAGAAGGTCTCATCTGGAGCTTACCACACTATGTTAGATAGTATTCTGGGGAATATTGACCCATGAGATTAACATAAAACATAACTGTCACATATGAAAAGTCACAGTATCTAGTATAGTACCCACCAATCAAAAAGCTTCAAAAATAATAGTTTTGAAAGTTTTCACTCTGTTTTTCAGACTTCCAGCAAAACTGTAGTAATCAAGAAACTGTGCTACTAATATGAGTATATATTTATGGATTAAATAATGGATTAGAAAATTCTGGAATTGTAACATTCCTAAATAATACATTTTTTTCCAAAAAATATGTCATGGTATATAAAGCAAATAAAACATTTAAGTGATTATTTTTATTTATTAGTTATGAAGAGTAATACACATGTACGTAGTCAAACCATTTGACTTCAGAAATGCCAGGTTTTATACTTCAAAAACTGTATTCAGTGGCTATTGATTTAAAATCAAAATAACTTGTAATAGTTCAATGTGTTGTGTACAAATTCTGTTAGACTCAAACATTTACATACCAAGACAAGATACTTCCCCAAGTGTCCTCTTACTCTTTAAAATGGAATAATTCATTCCCCTATCTGAAGAAGTGCTAGCTGCTGCTAGATTCCAGTTGGGTGACTGTTTAGGCAATGCCTTGGGCTAAATTACCTCCTCCAATGGCTGTTAAGAAGGTATAAAGCCTATATTAATCAACAGTTTCTGTGCAAAGCACGCCATAATTCTTCTGTCTAATCATGCTGTCTTTAGGCTTTTAGATGTGTCTAGCCCAAGAATTTGTGCCAATAAACACTGCAGAAAAACATCTGATGCCAAATCTTCTCCCACAACCCAGCCCCTCTAAGGGGAACATGATTTGTAAAACATTCTGTCCTACACGAAAAAAGTCCATGGCTTGACTCTAGTTTTGGTATTCTTGGATATCTGTTGCAGTTATAACAACTGTGAATTAAACACAATTTGAAAACTCACACATGAAAAGTAAATGTGAGGGTTTTGTTCTTATAAATAATGGCTTAGTTTTTCTTACAGTTTATTCCCAGTTACTCATGTGACTATTTAATATCACAGTTCAATGTTTCTAGGCACATCGCCAGATTACAAGTCCACTTACAGATTTTTAACATCCTCCTCCCCCAAGCCAAATGCACTTAAATGAGCATTTAATTGAATTAATTAGAAAGTATCACTTAGTTTAAGTAACTTAATTGTTCTCAGCATTGGCAAGAATCCCAAAATTTACAAATTGAATTAAATTAGTGTTACTACGCATAGGGTGACATAAAACCTACTCAGAATGTGAAAGTGCAAATGAATGATTCTTAAAAGTATAAATTATATGTATATCTAGATGCATAAATAAAGTGCAAATGAACGATTCTTAAAAGTATAAATTATATGTATATCTAGATGCATAAATTTCAAGCATACTACAAAGCAAAGATTTATAACTGTAATGAATGAACATTATCTTTTGTATATTTTCAGGAGACTTAGTTTTTTTCTATAGAAATTATCTATAATAGAACTTGGAGATCTTTATAGTTTCTTTTGTTAAAGATAAGAGCAATTTTGTAGAATAGCATATTAACCATTGTCAATTTCATTATCTAAGGAAAGCCTAATAGAGTATTATACGTATCTGCTTATATTTTTTACTTTTTAAATATGTAAGAAATAGGAAAAATAAACATTGAATAGAATTTTGATTAATGCCATCATTAGGATGTACTTTTTGATTGGGTAGCATGAACTTACAACTACTTATACTATTGGAACTGTAGTAAAAATTTGTTCCCTTATACAAGTAAGAAAGAAATATATTCAGTCAATATAGGTCAGCATTCTGATAAATACATTTCACAACTTGTCTGGTAGTGCATTTTACTGTTGTGGTTTTGTGTGCTGTTGTAATATTGGTAGCTATGCCTATGATATTTCAAATACCAGCAGGCTCACTTATGGTAGACAGTTTTAAGTGGAACTTCCAGACTAACAGAAAGTTTGGAAGTGGACCTGACATTCTTTTTCAGAAAAAGAAAATCCATTTTAAAATCCTATATTTAGGAGCAAATCATTCACTGTTATAGTACTGGTGGATGAATACCAGAGATTAAAAAGGTACTCAAAATGTGACTGAAGAAAATAGACCTTAAGAATGTGGGTCAGGGTGCACCTTAATCCTCAACGGGACTCTTTTCTCATTAATATCGTACATAGTTCCTCTGCTGTAGAGCTGCCCAATGCAATAAGCCATGTGATTTCCTGATGGTTGCTGCCATGGGCATTTGATTGTGGATCCAAATAAAATTAAATCCTTGAAAACTTCATTCGTTTCCCCTGATGTTGTCTATTGGCCCATTTGGGATGATTTTTTTAAATCTTTACATTGTGTAACAATACTAACTAAGGCCATAGTCTTTTATCTTATCAGAAAATTCTTCATGTCTTCTTAGCTTTCAGGAAGCAAAATTGTGTCATTTCCATATCTCAGGCTGCTAAAACACCTTCCTCCTACTTGTGTACTTAGGAGCCTTCTCTTCTTCCAATTTGTATGCTGACTATAAACTCAGACTGGCATCAGGATTATTTGCTCAGCATACAAATTGAATAAATATGGGAAAAGAATATAAACAATGCATATCATATCTGATTTTCTGGAACTTCTATTCTATAGTAAGTTATCCATTGATTACTAAGCTCCACCTAGTGGAAGGCCATTTCATAGTCCATAAAACAAAATTGAACATCTTTATGGTCTTTGCTGCTTTCAGTCAAGATCCATCTGACATAGGTAATGATACCTATTGTCCTACATCCTCTTACATCTAGCTGGGAATTTTTGTGACTTTTTGTAGATGAATTGCTACTTTCTGAATTATCTTCAGAAAAATTTTACTTTCATGGGATATGTGATAGGTAAGTTTATTTTACCAACCTGGCCAATAGGAACATGTGGAATTAATAAGGTCACAGTTTGATTGGAAGGGAAAGAGATAAATGGCTCGCCAAGCCCTGCCTGACTCTCACTTGCTCTCTAGTGATCAGACCAGTGTGTGGCTGTTCTCTGCCTCAACTTGTGAGCTACATTACCTGTGGGACAACCAACCCATGGATCCTATCACTAGAACTTGAAGTTCCTTTGAGACCTGCTTTGCCATGTTGTTGGTGTATACATTGCTTGAGCTTGGGACTGTTGGATCCTGACATCTGGCTGACTGTTGGTGACCTGCCCTGCTGTTTTCTGCCTGTGACCAGACTACTTTCATTGCTCTACAGAAGACTCAGCTGTCTGCTTCCTTGACCTTGGACCAGCAGCCCTCATGAGTTGAAGGACTTCTGGTTCATTAACTGTTTCATGGAAGTGAGTTGAACTGAGCACTCTCTATCACTGTGTGGAATAATTAGCTTCTATATTCCTTTCTGTTTCATATATATATATATTATTCCTTTCTGTTTCATATCTACATCTATCTCTATCTCTATCTCTATCATCTCTATCGATCGAGAGAGAGACTAGAGAAACAAATCCATAGAAACTCATATGTGTATAAGAGAGAGTTTTATATAAAGGGTAATTATACATTAAGAAAGGATTCCAACCCAGTACAGTCCAAGCCAATAAGTCCCATATTATCCCACATGTCTTATACCAATCTAGAAAGTCCTCTCCAGTCTCGTGGAACACATGCAATGATGTCAAATGCAGGATGATCACAGGCTAGTGGGTGCAAAGTCTTTGGATTCAGTGGGGTTGTAAGCATCTCAGCTCTGGCAAGGGTCTACACGTGGCTTCTCCAGTTCCCAGGGAATGAGGTCTATCAGAGAAGTGCCATATGTCTTGTCCTCAGGGATGTCTTCCAGGAAGTGAAAAGAGAGAGAGTATGTCTCCTGCCTCCAAGGAGGAAATCCAGGAATTCCCAGAATTCTCAGGAGAAGGCCATGCCAACACAGAGGTCTCATTGGCTATGATCTAATTGACAGACTAGACTCCACTCCTTCACTCTTAATCCTCTCAAGTCTCCATTTGGCACCAGATTATGTAACTACCAAAGGATAATAATGATATTTTTCTATCATTTCCATATTTTGTTGGGTCACCTTTCATTGAAAGGGGAAGAAATATGGGTCTCTTCCAATCTTTTGCCCATGTAGTTGCCTTCCAAATTTCTTGGCATAGTTGTAATTCCACTGCTTCATCAGTTTGTTGAAATAATTCAACTGTTATTCTCTGAATTCTGAGAGCTTTGATTTTTGCTAATACCTTAGTGCAGCCTTTTGTTCTTGTTCATATGTTAATTTTTGAAATGTTTGGAGGTCAACTAATTCTTTTTGGTACAATGACTGTGTGTTCCTTCCACATTCCTCTGAGGCTTCCTGAATCATTCAATATTTTGTTTTCACAATCCTTTGATATTTCAATTGAAGGACTGAGAAAGTCAGTTCTTCCAGCCTGTCATTTGCTGAATATGTTTTTCCTTGTAATTTTTCTACCTTTGGCTCTTTATATATTTCATTATAATGTTTTACATTGTCTTCTAGATCTGCCTTTGGACATTTTCTATTCAACTCTTATACATCCTTATTTCTTCCATTCCTATTAGCCACTCTAAGTTGAAAAGCAAATTTCAGTCTCTTCTGACCTCTATTTGCTCTTTTCTTTCATTTTTTAATGTGTGTGTGTGTTTTTTAATGATTGTTTTCTTCATGCCTGATGTCCTTGATGTCATTTCATATTTCATCAGGTCTTCTGTCATTTGTGTTCAATGTATCAAATATGTTCAAGAACTTGAACTGCTATCTAAATTTAAATGAGATGTACTCAGATAAAATTTTGCTCTTGTAGACTACTTTTCTTTCTCTACATCTTCATCCTGAACTTACATATGAGCAATTGATGGTCTGTTCCACAATGAGCTCCTGGACATGCACTAGCTGTTGATACTGAGCTTCTCCATCATCTTTTCCCACAAATACAGTTAATTTGATTCTTGTGTATTTCATCTGGTGAGGTCTATGCGTGGAGAAGTTGTTTATATTGTTGAAACATATTTTTGCAATGAAAATGTCATAGCCTTGGTCATGCAAAGTTGTATTCTTTGGTCTCCAGTTTTGTTAATATCATCAAGGCCATATTTTCCCTAATCCTTTCTTTAATTTATAATTTTCATACTCTAATATTAATTATCAGTGCTTTCTGAATGAATGTTTGATCCACTTCAAATGGAAGAAAGTGCTAAAACGACCATTGAGTCAGTTCCAACTCATAGCCACCCAAAGTAGAACTGCTCCTGTGGGTTTCTGAGACTGTAACTGTTTACAGGAATAAAAAGCCTCATCTTTCTTCTAAGGTGGATTCAAACTGATATTCTGTGGTTATCAGCCAAACACCAACACACTACACTATCAGAGCTCATGAAAAACATGATGGAATTCTTCAATTTCCTAATCATTAACTTTAAGGATTCAAGTCTAATTTTGAAAAATTGTTGTATTAACTGGTTTTCATATGGACACATAGATATTATCTTGTGATATACTGCATTGTGTTTCAAGACAGATCTTGAAACTTTTTTTGGAATGTAAATGTGATGCCATTTCTCTTGATTTTGTCATTCCTGCTATAGCATACCATTTGATTATCTGACTCAAACTAACCCATACTAGTGCCTTTCAACTCAATAATGCCAGAGATATCTAACTTTATGTTCAATTTGACTTTTATCACTTCCACTGTCCTTGAGTCATATTTCATATATTCCACATTTTGATTATTAATGAATGTTTTAGCTATTTATTCTCACTTGAGTCTTGGCCCATCAACATGTAAAGGTCTAAAAGTTTTTGCTTCATTCTTGCACTAAGGTGGACGCTCTTTGTTCCTCATAATATAGTGGGTTATACATTTGATGGATTGCTGCTAGGTGAGTAATTCAAATCCATCAACCCCTCTCTGAGTTAATGGTGAGCCTTCCATACATGTTTACAGCCTAGGTAGCCCAATGGGCAGTTCTACTCTGTAGAACATTGGCTGTTAAATATTGCTGTCCTGAAGATGAGATCCTAACAGCCAATGTTTCACAGCTATCTCTAAGAGTTTCAGCAAGTTGACTGTAATTCAGAAACTGAGCTGTTGACTCACTGTATTGAGGAATTAGTGGCATAATCATATGTGAGTTATTGACTTTTGATAAGCTATAAATGTTACATTATCATGATCATCAAATCCTAACTCTCAATCTATATGTTGCTCTAGTGAGTGCCTAGTTAAAATGAGTAAGCCGATAAAGCAATAAATTACTTAATTAAAAATATATGTCCAAAGAAAATTACAAGTCTACTACAAGAAATCAAAAGATTTTTATAAAAATGGGTTAGGATATGACGCTTACAGCTAGGAAGACGTGACAATGTGAAAACGTTAATACTGTCCAAAGAAACAGAAATTTGATGCAGTCATTCCTTAAAAATATGGAAAAACTAATCATTGACTTTTTATAGAAAGGAAAGAGACCTGATAAGCAAGACAGCATTAAAACAACAACAACAACAAAAAGCAAAGTGGGAGACTTCTTATTTTCCTTATCTTAAAACCAACTAAAGACCCATAACCTTTAAATCAGTTTCATACTGGTACAACCATCGGTGCAGAAACCAATGGAAAATCACGGAGAATTCAGAATTTAATCCATCCACCATCTAGAGCTTATTTTGGACAAAGGACTGAAAAAAACCTAAATAGCTAAGAGATACTTTCTTAACAAATGGAGCTGGCAAAACTCGATATTCTTTTGTGTAATATAAGGCAGGGTCATATCTCACACATTATGTAAAAATGGACTCAAGATAGATCAAAGGCCTAAAGGTAAAACCTAAACTCAAATAGACCATAAATGTCATCAATGGAAAAATAGGGACACACTTTGTTATTGTTGTTGTAGTTAAGTGCCATTGAGTCTGTTCTGACCCATGCACAACAGAAGGAAACACCACATAGTCCTGCATCATCCTCATAATTGTTCCTATGTCTGAGCCCATTGATGCAGTCACTGTGTCAATCCATCTCTTTGAGGGCCTTTCTCTTTTTTGTTAGCCTTCAACTTTACAAAACATGATGGTCTTCTACAGGGACTGGTCTCTCCTGACAATATGTCCAAAGTATGCAAGGAAAAGTCTTGTCCTCCTTGACTTTAAGGGACACTCTATCCATACTTCTCCCAATGCAGATCAGTTTGCCCTTTTATCAGTCCAGAGAATGTTCAATATTTTTCTCCAGGACAACAATTTAAAGACATCTATTATTCTAACATCTTGCTTATTCAGTGTTCATCTTTCACACACATATGATGCAATGGAGAATACCATGACTTGGGTCAGGCTCACCTTAGTCCCCAAAATGACATTTTTGTTCTTCAATGTTCTAAAGAGGTCTTTTGCAGTAACACCTTTTATCTAATGCAATACATCTTTTGATTCTTGACTGCAACTTCCATAACCATTAATTGTGGATCCCAGTCTGACAAAATTCTTGACAACTTCAACTCTTTCTTCATTTATCATGATCTTACCTATTGGTCCATATGTACGGATTTTGGTGTTGTATTGAGTTGTATGCCATACTGTAGGCTAGAATCCTTGACCTTTGTCATCAAGTACTTCAAGTACTCTGAACTTTCAGCAAGCAAAGTGGTATCACCAGCATTCCACAAGCTGTTAATAAGACTTCCTCTAATCCTAATGCCATACTCCTCTTCACATAATCCAGCTTCTCTGATGATTTTCTCAGCATATAGATTGAACAATATGGTTAGAGGACATAACCCTGATGCACACTGTTCCTGATGTGAAACCATTCAGTATTTCCTTGTTCTGTTCTCACAACTACCTCTTGATCCATGTATGTTTCCAATGAGCATAATGAAGTGTTCAACAATTCCTATTCTTCCAAACATTATCCACAGTTTGTTATTTTCCACCTAGATGAATGTTTTTATATAGTCAATTAAATAAAAGCAAACATCTTTCTGGGATTCTCTGCTTTGAGTCAAGATCTATCTGACATCAGCGATGATATCCTTTGTTCCACATGCTCTTCTGAATCTGGCCTAAATTTCTGGCAGTTCCTGTCTGTCAGTTTGTCATACTATGGTGGTTTTTTTTTGTTGTGATGCTGGAAACTATGTCACTGGTATTTCAAATGACAGCAGGGCCACCCAAAGTAAACAGTTTTCACCAAAGCTTCCAGACTAAGAACAAACAATGAAGAAGAACTGGGCTCCCCACTTTAGAGAATAGAAGCCACTGAAAATTTTCTGCATAACTTTGAAATGCCGGCAAATACCGAAGAGAATTAACTTGGGAGACTTAATATTAGGCAAAATACACTTTTCAATGTAAAACAAAACACACAAACAATCCACTAAGTCTTCTAAGATTGGGCTCTTTAAATGAGACACTTAGTTGCTTCACAATATTTCACCAGAAGAATGAAAATAGATCCCAAAGATGGAAAATGTTTTTGTCTATAACATGTCAGACAAGGAACTAATCCCTACAACTTATTTTTAAATTTCATCATCTTAGCAAGAAGAGTAATCTAATTTAAAAATGGGACTGGAAATATGAGCAGATACTTTACAAAGAAGACATCCAGTGTGCCAACAAATATATGAACATGCTTGCAATCATAAACCATTCCAGAGATGCGAATCCCAATAATGAGCTATCACATCACCTAGGATTGATAATAAAGTTATAAACAAAAACCAAAGAAACAAAGAACCAGAAAACCACTGTGGTAGTTACATAATCTGGTGTCAGTTTGGGACTTGAGAGGACTAAGAGTGAAGGGGTGGAGTCTAGTCTGTCAATGGGATCATAGGCAATGAGACTTCTGTGTGCGTATGGCCTTCTCCTGAGAATTCTGGGAAATATGGTTTTTCCTCCTTGGAAGTGGGAGAGACTCTCTGCTAACACCCTTGGAAACTCATTACTGACAAGATACATGGATCTAAGCTGAGGGCAGTGAGAGCCCTGGACCTGGAGATACCACGTGGAGACCACTGACAGTGTTGAGATGCTTACAACACCACTGGATTCACAAGATTTCCCACCCACTGGCATGTGATCTCCATTCATTCAGCATCATTGCATGTGTTTCTTGATTCTGAAGAAGACTTTATAGATTGGTATCAGACATATGGGCTAATATTGGACTTATGGACTTGATCTGGACAGGGCTGGGATGCTTTCTCAATATCCAATTGCTCTTGTATATGAACCTCTTGCTTATACACATGTACGTGTCTATGGATTTGTTTCTCTAGTGTACCAAGACTAACACATTATGGTACCAGGTGTGCAGTGTTTCCTGGGGGCTCTCAGCAATATCTTGTAAGGTATCTCCCCCAGGCAATGCTACTGATGCAGCCCCACCTGGCATTTCAGTTTTAACTATTTGGTCAATCTGCTCAGGTGTGGGTTGCTTTACTGATGGTTAATCCCTTCAGGTGGATCTATTGACTGGGCTGACTCAATTAACTCTAGATGATCAATATCTTCCTCTTCTGGATCAAATGCCCATATGTTCCCATCCCATGTTTCAGGGTCCTAATTCTTTCCAATTAATGCCCTTACTTTAATATCAGACACTGTTCTAGACCTGCAATTCAGCTGACACTGTAATTCAGTGACTCATATGATGAGATTCTGGATTTGGTTTTTGGCAATGTCAGTTTTATTACTAGATGAGATAAGACTCCTTTGTAGAAAATGCAGAAGCTTTTAGGTCTGTTATTCGGCACTTGAGATGTGCTTCTGAGGTTCTGAGATTATCCCTTTCCTTGATCACATTTTCTAATGTAAGGAGGACCAGGCAACCAGCTTCCCTATACTTCTCATCCTGACAAAACTGCTGGAATATATCAAAAACAGATCATTCAGAGCCTCTCCTCTCACCAGCACTTCATCTGTTAGTGGTGATATTGTGGATATTAGCTTTGCTACTTCACACCATGGATTACCACCACCCTCTCTAGTAAAGGTGGCAGACTTTCCATGCCTTTAGGGGTAGATATAGCATTATCAGTGCAGTTAAGCCTAATCAGAGACTGCAGAGCCAATTTGAGAAGCCCATATTTATGATCTTATTTCTCTAGAACCACTCCCAGTATCAA
>NW_022111369.1:73521671-73526895 GCF_000313985.2 Echinops telfairi | reverse complement strand
GTCCATATATATATACAGCACGAAGGAATATAACAGCTAATTAGTCCACACAGTGGTACAGAGGGCTCAGTTCAACTCACTTTCATGGAACAGTTAATATACTGGAAGTCCTTCAACTCACAAGGAAACAGACTATTGAGTCTTCTTAAGAGCAATGCAGGTAGTCCAGCGAGAGGCAGTAAACAGCAGGGTGTGTCACCAGCAGTCAGCCAGATGACAGGATCCAACAGTCCCAAGCTCAGATGATGTATACACTAGCAGCATGGTGAAGCAGGTCTCCAAGGAACCTCAATCTCTAGCGATATGCCAAACCAGTTCTCAATTTGCCCTCTAATCAAATTGTGACCTTATTAATTCCACATGTTCTTATTGGCCAGTTTGGCACAATAAACTTACTATCACAACCACAAATGTTGATGAAGTTGTAAAGAGACTAGAAATTCCTTGCCCTGCTGTTGGGGCTGAAATATATTGAACCACAATGAAAAACTTGATTGTGATTCCTTTAAACACTGGGACTAGGAATACCATATGATTCAATAATCCTTTTGCTTGATGTATATCCTAGAGAAATATAAAAGATTAATAGATACATGAATATCATATTCATCAATGTATAATTCACAATAGCAAAAATATGAGAGCCTAAATGCAAACCAGTGACAGAATGGAGAAATAAACTTTGGTATATATCCATAATAGAATAATATACAACTTAAAGAATAATAACTAATCTGCAAAACATCTCACAACATAGATGGAAGTTGAGGAAATTATGCCTAGTGAAATTATATAACCACAAAAGGACAAATATTGCATATGGGCACTATTACAAATGCTAAAAGAAATGTTATTTCATGGTTACCAAGGTAGGAAATTAAGGGAATTTCAGGAAGTTACAGGCTAAAGGGTACACAAGGGTTAACTTGGGTGAAGGGAAAGAAAATATATAATGAGATAGATGAGCCAAAAATAATAGAGGCCAGGGAATATAGGAGGTTCTAAAGAATAAAAGGCCACAGGAGCCAATACTGTTATATACACACTCCCGAAGTAGTGCTGATCTTGGTGTAGATGCTTGGATAGATATAAAGGATGAGCAGGTGAGGAGAGGAGAGAGGGAATGTGCCCATGAATATACATGGATTTCACAGAGGGTCTTTAAATATGAGTATTTACCTTTGGTGCAATTATATCCATGCATGTGCTGGAGAGTAAAGGGCACAGAGTTATCTGATTCATAGTAACCCTATAGAACTAAGTAGAATTGCCCCTATAGCTTTCCATGGCTGTAAACCTTTGTGGGTACATGAGGCATCCTCTTTCTTCTGTAGAACAGCTTGTAGTTTTGAACAACTGATGTGGTGGTTAGCAGCCCAGTGTACAACTGATTTTACTGCCAACATCTTGAGGTAAAGATATGCTGGGCCTATAAGATCAGGACTATAATCTCTGGGGACACTAACATAACTTGGTATAATTTAGTTTACAAAGATAATGTTTTGCATCTTTGGTGAGTAGCAACTGAATTCTTCAAAGTACTTAAGCAACAATCTAAGGTACAACTATGTGTATCTCTTTGGAAGAAAAAAGAATGATACCGTTAGAAAGGCACACAGAAACAGTTAGCTCAAATACATCAAGAAAACATCAGTTGCCACAACCCGGAGGTCAGAAGTAGATGGTACCTGGCTACCAGTACTCACTTCTCTGAAACAGATCACTTTAGAAGATCCTGGATATAGTGGTAGAACCCTGTGCAACAAGACTCAGTATCACAGAAGAGACCAGGTTAACTGGTTGAATAGAGGCTAGTGGGACTTCCAAGACTATGTTTCTTAATCTTCCTTCAGGTAAAGAACAGAACCCAATTTTGTGTTAAAATAACCAGACACTTAAGATGAAAAGGGCAGCATTTATCCAAAGACAAAATTCAGAGTGTTAGGAAAGAAGGCAGAACGGAAAATGGGAAACACAGGGAAGAGGTAGGATGAATGATGGACGTTGGGGAGAGTACAGTTGACAATTGAATCAGATTGTTGAAGGTAAAACTGCTGATCTGCTCTGTGAATCTTCACCTATTTCACAATAAAAAAATTAAATTTCAAAATATTATGTCACTATGTCTGACAGTAATAATTTTATTATCTGGATAAATCATAGATGATATTAAAGAAAGCTGATATTTGAGACTTATGAGTATAAATCTCCACATAGAAAAGGAAAAAAATACTTGTATAAAGAAGAATATTATTTTAAAATCCTAGTCTATCTTAACTTATTTTAATATGAAGTACCATAAAATCACACAGATGCACATGCACATATTTTAATATATTTTTATTAGTAGCATATATTTTAAGAATAATATAGATTATCATTCCATAGTTCAATTATGCCAATCAATCATAGTCCAATCAAGTAATTGTACATTACTACCAAAATCAGTTTCCAAATATTATTTTTCTTCATGGACTCCTTTACATTATCTCCCCTCACCTCCCTCATCCCCCTCCAACGCTGAACCCTTCTTCCTCCTGGAATCCTTATTCTACTCTATAGGCTCATCAATCCTGGGTTTCATATATTGAAAAATGGAAAAACATAACACAACTTCAAGAAGGTGATCTCCAATGACATGAAGCTTCTGAGATTCATCCTAATATGGACAAGCAAAAACCAAACAAAACAAGACAAACCAAAGACACAGGCAAATTAGGAAATCAGATGGGGTCTAGCCTGCATCATAGGGGGGATCTATGACAAGTCATATTCGCACCTTGGATCTTCTATACTCTTCTCTCCAAAGCTCTCTGTTCAGTAACCACGTTCCTCCTTTCTGGAGACTTATTTCCTATATAATAATAACAAATCTTGAATTCAGGTCTCTAAAATTCCAAGTACGATTCATATTTTATTTGAAGCTTCAACTGATTTGAAAATTTTACTCACAAATAGTAAACTATACTGCATCCAAATGGAAATTCTGAATATCAGGGGCAATTTTTATTTATGTTCATCTTGCTTGTATATATCAAGAGAAGTTTTTGAGACCAAATATGATATAGTAAAAAATAAGTCACCTTTCCTACTTAATTGTGTATTTTAAAATTTTTATTTCAAAATAGCCAGCATCCCATTTTAGTCTTTTCTTTCTATTTACATTTATGCTTTATTTCTGACTTTTATTTTTAAAACGCTTATCTTACAAGGAAGAGCAATGTATATTAACAGTTGTGGTGAAAATGTTTTGTGTTATTAATGTACAGTAGCAATGATAAATCTAATTCAATTTCCTGAAGAATTATAGAAAAAGCTATTGGTCAAGAAGAATACATTGTGGTTTTTTTCATATTGAACTATATAAATTTAAAAGAAAAATATTCTTGCACAAGCTTTTCTCACTTTTTAATAATTAGATTACAATCATTCCCTCTGGTATCCTTGCACTCATTTATATTCCCATTGAGACTTATTTTAAATTTTATTTTCCTTACATGATATTAAGCCTTGAAATTCCCGCATTCTGACTAGTTGGTGGAAATACAGATATATCTAGTTCTCATACCATTAAATTCAAATAACACTCGTAAGCAACATAGGCAAAATGCAGTTCATACTGACCATTCAACACAAATAATTTATTTCATTCTAAGTAAATAGAAATGTGTTAATAGGAAGAAAATTAACAAAACAGACCTATAACTTGAGCTACTTTAGAAACACTTATTTCATAAAGAATTATTTAATACATATAAAGTAATTCATATTTATATATTTTTAGTTTTTGGGTTGTTGATATTAGGTACCTTCAGGCAGGCTCTGATTCATAGTTACCCTACGTCAAAATTATGACGATAGTACAGAACCAGACAGCATTTCCTTCTGTAATACATGAGGTCACTATGAGTCAGGACCAACTTCATGTCACCCAACAAGAACAGCAAAAGAACAAAAGCATCATCTCTATCAGAAGTTAAAATCATCAACTAGCCAAGACCAACATCAAGCTTTTTTTCCTTCAGTTGATCTGAGACTTGGTGACTGGTAGTTACATAATCTGGTGTCAATTTGAGAGGATTATGAGTGAAGGGGTTGAGTCGACCTGTCAATCAAGATATAACCAATGAGGCCTCTGGGCATGACCTTCTCCTGAGAGTTCTGGAAACTTCTGTATTTCCTCCTTGGAGACCAGAGATATTTTTCTCTCTCTGCTCACTCTCTTGGGAGACAGTGCAGCTGACAAAACACATGGAACTATGCTAGCACCCTGAGCTAGAGAAGTCACATGAACCTACCCTGGTGGAACCAGATCTCTGAAGCTGGAGAAACCACATAGAGACCCCCTGCCAGTGCTGAGATGCTTACAATGCCACTGGATCCAAATACTTTTTACCCATTGACCTGTGACTGTTCTGCATTCGGCATCATTGTATGTGTTTCATAAGTCTGAAGAGGACTTTACAGTCCTTTGATATTGGACACATGGGCTAATATCGGATTTATGGGCTTGGACTGGACTGGGTTGGGATGCTTTCTGAATGTACAATTACCCTTTATATAAAACTCTCTCTTATACACATTGGAGTTTCTATAGATTTGTTTCTCTAGTCTACCTGGACTATTATAGTGACTCTATATATTGCAGAATAGAAATTCATACCATATCATAAGGCTTTTAAGGTATATCATTTTATTAAGCAACTCACTCGACAATTTAGAAGTCAATCACCAGGCTTTTCTTGCGTGGAGCACCCTTTTATTTAATACTTGAGCACTCAACCACAGGTGTTACCCAGGGACCCTCATCAAGCAAAAAATTGGTCTAAATATTTGAGCACTTTGCTGACCCCATATTAATTAAAATATTAATCTATGTTACTTCAAGGAGTCAGACTGTGGTCCATAGCTAATAAAATAGTTAAACATAAGATTCTTGATTTTGCCAGACATCATATGTGATTACTTACTCTTCATAATAACTATAAATCATTTGGCAATTATATACACTTATGATTATGTGTTAGACAGGGTTGTCTAGAGAGATAAAACCAAATTGCTGATAATTTAACATATTTATTTATAAAGATAATTAGATATATAGCAAGAAATGAACTGTTAAATCATATAGAGATAAATATATAATACAAGAAATAAACAGTTAAATTATAAAGCACTACAAATGGCTCAGTGCAACTCACGTCTGTGAGGGGAGGTCAGATGC
>NW_022111369.1:73509263-73520662 GCF_000313985.2 Echinops telfairi | reverse complement strand
TGTAGAATAATATAAGTTTGATACCACTATTTCAATGCTTATATTTATGAATGTTTATGAATAAAATGTGGTCATTGCATTGTGATACAATTTAAAAAATCTCAATGAAATGAATATGTGTCTGAAATTATTTTGGTCACACCAGAAAAGGATAAGATATATTCCTATCAATTAATATATAAAGTTATCAATATCATAGCATAACAAAGATTATTTTACTGGGAAATATGATTTCAGTAATATTATATTTAAGACACATTTTTAATTTGTAGAAAATATTTTAAGTAATAATCTTGATTTTTGTTATCATTGTTAGAGACCACTTAGACCATTCTGAACCATAGTGAGCCTGTGTATAGAAGAATGAAACGCTTGCCCAGTATTGTGACATTGTCATAAACATTCCTATGTTTGATTCCATTGTTGCAGCAACTATTTTCAATCCATTTTATCGAGTACATTTCTCTTTTTCACTGACCTTGATTTTTATTAAGCATGACATATTTCTGCAGACATTTGTCCCTTGTGATATCAGGTCCAAAGCACACATGTCTAAATGACACCATCCTCCCTTCTAAGGAACATTCTGGTTATATTCTTCCAAAACAAATGTCTTTGTTATTCAAGTTGTCAATATTCTTCATCAAAATCATAATTAAAATACATCAATGCTTCCACATTCCTTGCATATTATCCAGGTGAAATTATTGAAAACGCCTTGGCTTGCTCTGGCACACTTTAATTCTCAACAATAGCTTTGCTTTTTAACACGTTAAAAGATGTCTTTTGTAACAAACTTGCCTATGTCATTTGGTTTCTTGACTGTTGCTTCTATGCACATTAAATGTGGATCTAAGTAAGATGAAATTCTTGAAATGTCAATATTTTCTCCATTTATCATGATGTCTAGTGATCCAGTTTAGAGGAGTTCATTTTCTTTATATTGAGTTTTAATCATAAGTACGTCAAGCCCTCACTTTCAGCAAGCAAGGTGGTGTAGTCTGCATATTGAAGGTTTTTAATAAACCTTTCATTATTATGCCACACACTTCTTTACAGAGTCCAGCTTCTCAGATTGCTTGTTCAGCATACAGACTGAACAGTACTGACACCCGCATTTCCTGGGTTTTGACTATTGTATTTCCTTGTTCTGTTCTACTGAATGCCTCTTGATCTATGCCTCTTGATTGAAATTCACAATCTAATGATTTACATCTTCAGTGAAACACAGATAAGCATATTTCAGGTGTCTATTTTCTACTTTTAGCTAAAATCAATCTGAGGTCAGTGATGCTATCCTGTAAATCTGGCTTGGAGTTCTGGCATTTTCCTGTTAACATACTACTCAAACTAATTGTGAAATATCTTCAGCAAAATTTTTCACATCCAGTGGAATTACCTTTTTTTCTGGTATTGGCACAGGAATGGATCTGTTTCAGTTGATTGTCCAAATAACTGTCCTCCATATGCCTTGTATCTTACCAGAGAGCTGTTATGATACTGCATCTATTTTTGGAAACATTTCAATTTGTATCCCATTAAATCATGGAGCTTTGTTTTTCATTTCTTATTCCATTGGAATCACAGGTCTTTAAACAGTAAAATCATAGGTCTTTAACCTCATGAAAGTTTACATCTTAACCAATGTTTTTGTACAGTGCCTTGTTGTATTTCTTCTATCTTCTTTCTGATACATCCTGCATTATTAATATTTTTACATATAGAATACTTTAGCATTGCCATTCTATGCTTTCTACTTGAAAATTTTCAAGTACCTGTCTATTAGCAATAAAACCGGGCAAGTGTTGGTCATTTTTAATTATATAATAATATGGTCTTATATGTTGGACTGGTACTATTCATTTTGAGCCAAATCATCTGGTTTAATTTTCTGGCACAACACTCATCTATCCAATTGTTGTTCTATGGTGGATGCAAATGCATTCATCTTTGTGCTTTATTTTCTATTAAAAAGGATTACACCATAACCAACTATGGAATACAGCAAAAAGAATGGGAATTTTGGCACAAGTCACTGGAAAAAATCATGCCAAAGAAGGTCACTCAAGGAGCTGGATTGACAGAATAGCTGCAACAAGGGGCTCCGATATAACAACAATTATTAGGATGGTCGAGATTGAGCAGTGATTAGTTATGTTATACAGAGCATTAGTAAGACTCAAAACCAACTCAATATCACCTAACACCATCCTCATGGTTTTTCTTAAGTTTGAACTCATTGTTGCAGCCACTGTGCTAATCTGTTTTGCGGGTCTTCCTCTTTGTCACTACCCCTTTACTTAATAAGCATGATGTCCTTTTCCAGGCACTGGTCTCCTCTGATAACATGTCCAATGTACATGCCACCACATCGCATCATTCTTGCTTGTAAGGAGCATTCTGGCTGTACCTCTTCCATCACAGATTTGATCATTCTTTTGATAGTTTATGGTACTTTCAGTATTCTCCAACAGCACTATAATTCAAATGCATTGACTTTTCTTCTTTCTTCCTTATCCAATGTCCAGTTTTCACAAGCATATGAAGCAATAGACAATTCAAATGCTTAAGTCAAACACAATTTAAGCCTCAAGGAACAGCCTTGATGTCACCATTTCCTCCATGTGCCTTAGCTATTCTGTGATTAAGAGCAAGTTTCAGTCTCTTCTCACACTCACGTTGAACTTTTCTTTCCTGTCTTTCTAATACCTTTTTCTTCCTTCAGGATAGATGCTTTTGATCTATTTCCAAAGATCATCTGATCTTCATCAGTGTTCAGTTAATCAAATATGTTCTTGAACTGTTCTCAAAATTCACGTGGGAGAGACTCAAGGTCGTATTTTGGTGCTCGTGGATTTGTTTTCGTTTCTTCAGCTCCAACCTGAATTTATATAAGAGAAATGGATGGTCTGTTTTACAGTTGGCTTCTGGCCTCGTTTTAGCTGCTAATATTGAACTTCTCCTTTATATCTAAAAGCAGATGTAGACAATTTCATTTCTGTGCATTCTATTGGAGAGCTTTATTTGTATAGTCATCTTTTGTATTATTAAAAAAACATGTATTTGTGATGAAGAAGTCTTTAGTCTTGCAAAAAACCCCTATCAGGGATCTCTAGCTTCTTTTCTATTACCAAGGCCATATCTTCCAACTATTGTTCCTTCCACTTCATTACCAAATTTTACATTCCAATTATCAATAATTATCAGTGAATCCTGATTGCATATTTGACAAATTTCAGACTGAGGATGTCAAAATTATTCAACTTCTATATCATTAGTTTTTGTAGTGGATGCATACTAAACAGTAACAATGGTGATTTGTATTGGGGAATCACTAAAAGTGAAATAGAACAAATATAGTATAAGATCATTTTTATAAAAGAAAAAATATATAAATGCTTTTCATATGAAAATAACCAGACTTGGCTGGTTACCAGATGTGATAGACTTGGACCAAGAAGCATAAGTAATAGAGTTTGGATATACATACCAGTGTTATATAGGCTGAAGGGAAAAATAATATTCTACAAGAGGGAAAAGAAGAAAAAACAAAAAGTGTGTAAGGGAGACAGGACAAGTTAGTGGAGGATTTGATAAGTTGCTTATGTTTTTGAATATAAAATATTGATCTGAAGTGTAAACATCCATATAATTCATAATAAAGACTTTCAAAATAAAATGGAATAAAGGACAAGGGGCACTTTCAGATAAAATTATCATGGTGTATTCTCATGATGGTAGAATAGAGAATAGATAGACCAAAATATGTATTTCACACTAGATGATCAGAGAAGAGTAATCACTACCATCAGGTGAGTATCAACTCATAGACCTTAATGTGTTTAGTTTGTTTGGTTGTTCAAGTCCATTCATAGGTACCTCACTTGAAACCAAAAGTCTTGTTCTAAAAAATTCAGCTTTTAAAAGACATATGTAGTGAATTTCTATTTTGAAGTATCTGTGATCTGCAGAAGGCCCAATTGACTAGTTAGAGATACGTGAGTAAATAGACATATTTTTACACAGATGAATAGTGAACTTTATTTTTTAAAATTTTATCTTTGTGAAATTCAGGACTTAATTGAAAAAAGGAAGGGAAAAAGTCATAAAATAAACCCTAATTCCAAGTTTAAAAACCAGATGGTTTCAAATATATTCTTGTACTTAACTTATATTCACAATGCAATTAAATTTTCTAGCTGCCTAGTTATGCATTTAGTACAGTTAAATCTGTTATGGTAAATTATGAAGCACATTGTACAGCTGGCCAATATTTTTTTTTCTCAAGACCTCATTAGAAATTACTAACGTATCTTTAAATAGTTTGAACATGTGGTGAACAATCTGAATTCATAGTTATGTGTTAGTCACAGAAAGCCCACTTCGTTGATCTTGTGGCACACACACACACACTATATATGTGTGTGTGTGTGTGTATATATATATATATATATATATTTAGAAATGGGTTTAGTGAACTATAATTTTTGTCTATCTCTAAATAGTTTTGATAAAATATCTTTCTTTTTTTAGTGCATTGATCTGTGATATAGTTTTCAAAACCATCTCACAGTGCTGTAACTTGTGATGTACTTAATGATTTTAAGGCCTTTTTATCCTATTGCTTATATTGTTATATCTAATTGATATTGTTATTTAAGATGAAAGTATTAAGCCCACATCATTTTTGAACTAGTTATTCTGCTTCTAATTAGTAATATTTCAATCAGTAGAATGTTATAACATATATGAAAAAATATTCAATCTGTCCAAAATAAGTACTAAATTTGGTTTCATATAAACCGTATTGTAGTTTTTAATGGTGAAAATATTATAAATCAATTATTTTCTCATCAATAATTTAAAATTATTTTTGCAATTATTTCTGTTTTTTACTATAGGTGTTCTTCAAGTAAAATTACTATATCTTATAATTTAACTATATATGTTGAAGGATATTAACAAAGTAGTAAATGTTAATTGATTTTTCTACATCTTACTCATAGATTAAAAAAATCCATTACATTATGCCTGCATGTATAAGTTATAATTTCATAATTTTTCATGGATAAACTATGGAAGTTATCAAATATTTTGTTTTTTGGGGGTACACAATTAACACTCAGGGAATATGTCAAAGAATAAAATGATATATTGTATTAAGTAAATATGCTTCAAAATGCTTTTTAAATTGTTCAAACAAAGATGTTACTTTGAGAATAAAAGTCAGCATGCTCCAAGCCATGATATTTTCAATGGATTCATATACATGCAAAAGCTGGACAATGTACAACAAAAATTAAAGAAGAATTGAAGCCTTTGAATTTTGGTGCTGGCAAAAAATATTGACTATGCCATTGGTAGCCAGAAGGACAGGAGTAAAGACTAGATAATGCTTATGTTATCAAAAGGAACCAGTTCCTGGAGAAAGAAATCATTCTTGGTAAAAGACAGGTTCAACAAAATATTTTTACCCCAAATACTCGTGAGTCAAAAATATTTGACTCCAAAAATTAATTTTAAAATAATATTACTACTTTACCTCTAAATATGATGGTCAATCCCTTATTTACCATTTTTGGTTAGAATTGCAATATTGCAGTCAACAGTAGGGGTTTGGGCTACTAAGTGAACTATCAAACATTCAAACTCATATATCACTGCAGAGGAACGTGGTGGGAGTTGCTGTTAAGAAAAGTTACAGCCTTAATTTCTCTGTGCATAGTCAATACTACTCAACAGCCGTGTATATATATATATATGATGCCAGGACCCTCCAACGAAGGTGGAAATAGTCAATATAATATATATATTTCCATTGTTAGTATAAAAATAAGGATGAAAGAACTATAGATTCCATTTCTGATACTATGTTCTCTTCCTGAAGTTTACCTCATCATTACAATGAAGTGCTGATTGTATATACATGCTAAGGAAAACTTGCAACCCTATGTCATCTAGTTGATTCTGACTCATAGAGACTTTCTGAGACTATGAAACTTTAAAGTAGCAGAATACCTTAGCTTTTTTCCATGAATGGCAGGTGGGTATGAATTGCTGACCTTTTGGTTAGAAGCTGAATCCCTAATCTAGAGTGTCATATGGGCTCTTTACACTAAGACAGCTACTTTATAAATATCCTCACTACAACAATACTCTTCATTGAAAGATATTTCTTTAATTTTATATGAAGAATATTTAAAAACATTTTCCAGATCTGTTTATGCCATTCTCCTTTTAGTAACTTTTCTATTTTTTCCCCATTACACAAGGATAACAACCAATATAATTAGCAAGGACTTTCAGTAGTCACTAAACTTAGAAAAGACCTCTATAGACTAATTTATACTTATTTTTATTATTCAATCTCTGTCCATTCTGTGTATACATTTCACAATTATAATATTTGATCTCAAACGTCAATTTTTTCCCCAAAGTGAGACAGGGCAATTGAGCCACGGTGGAGACTAACACAAATTATGTGTTGAATCCACTCATTACCTTTGAACTACATTTCCCTGAAGAAGGAATCGTCTGTCCAATTCTGAAGAAAGCACCACTGAAAACTTTATGCATAGACTAGAAACATTTTTAGATACTGAAGATCCAATAAATGAAAGCAGAACATTGCCAGAGATGTGCCAGAGGACAGGCTCCTCAGATCTGAACACTCCAAATATGACTGAGACAGCCGTGCCTTCTCAAAGTACATTGGACCGCAATGGGAAGAATAAAGGTTATGGGAGTGAATAATTTGAGACCTTCATTTGCTGAAGGAGCATGACTCAAAATGAGCAGAAGCAGCTGAAAAGTAAATTAATTATCAGAACTTAGAATGTATGAAGTATGAGTCTAGGTTCATAAAAAGTTGCCAAAAATGAAACAGAAGCATTGACCCTGGTAATATGAATGGAATAAAGGCTGTGGGAGTAAAGCATTCAGGAAGCTTCATTTACTGATGGCGCACAACTCAATAAAACAGCTGCAAGCATCATTTAAGAAACTTGTAAAATATGAAGTATGCTGTTCTTGTTAGATGCCATCGAGTTGGTTCCAAGCCAAAGAGGCCTCGTGGACAGGTGAACAAAATCCTACTGCATCCTGCACCATCTTCACAATCATTCCCACCTGTGAGCCTGTTGTGGCAGCCACTGTATGAAGCCACCTCCTCGAATGGCTTTTCTTTATTTCCCGCCCTCCAACTTTACCAAAATATAAAGTGTAAATCTAGGAAAATTAGAAGTCATCAAAAAAATACAATGGTATGCATGAAGTTCAATGTCTTCACCATTCCTTAGGTGATATGGACTGGTTCTCTTTTTGAGTCAGAAAATCATATGGTTTATTATGCTGGGAAAGACACAATTAAGAGAAAGAGTGTTGCAACCATATAAAAAATACATTTCAAAGTCTATCTAGTATTACAATAGTCTGTGATAGAATTATATCGCTCTACATTCAAGGATCTCCAATCAATAAAACTATTTTCCGATACATGCATTAACCACCAAAACTAATGCTGAAGAAATTGAGATCTTCTTTTCCAAAGTATTTGGTCTGAAATTGATCTGAGTTGTAATAAAGGTGTATAGATAATTAATGGTGATTGGAATACAAAAGTAGGAAACAAAAAAGAAGAGTAGCTAGAAAATATGGAGTTGGTGATATAAACAAAGTTGGAGATAACTAGATATAAAATTTGCATGACCAAGGATTTGTTCATACACAATTTAGGGGGTAGCCCATATGGTCATTTCCAGATGGAATTCACAGAAATCAAATTGAATACCACTGTTTAAACAGATGGAAAAACTCAATATCTGCAGCTAAAGCCAGGTCAGGGATGACTGTGAAATGTACCATCAATTGTGCATAAGTATGTTCAAGTTAAAGCTGAAGAAAATAAAACAAAATGTACCAGAGTCAAAATATGACCTTGAGTGTATTCCACATGGATATAAAAAATTTCTAGAGCAGATTTGCTGCACTGAAAACTAGTGACAGAAGACATTATGAGACATGGGATGACATCAAGAACATCATATGCTAAGAAAGCAAGAAGTAATTAAAAATACAGGAAAGAAAGAAAATATCAGGCAGATTCCAGAAAAGACTGAAATGTTTTCTTAATCTCCTAAAGTAGGTAAGAGAAATAGAAGAAATGATGAAGTCAAAGAGCTTAACATAATTTCAAAGGGCAGCTCAATAATATAAAGTAAAATAGAATAAATATGCACAGCCCAGAATTAGAAAACCAAAAGGAAGTACATCCTCAGCATATCTTAAACTGAAAACTCAAGAAACAATCTAAGCATCAAGTACCAATATTAAGAGATTCTATGGGCAAAATATTGAATGATGCCAGAACCCTCTAAAGAAGATAGAGCTAGTCATTATGCTGTCACTTCAGGAAATAATTTATGAGCAGGAGTCATTGGTACTAAAGGATGAAATTCAAGCTGCACTGAAAGCATTAGCCAGAAACAAGGCTCCAGGAATTATGAAGTACCAACTGAAATGTTTCAACAAACTGATGAAGCACGGGCCACACTTATTATTCTATGCCAGGATATTTTGGAGACAATTTGTCTAATTAACTGGAAGAGAACCATATTTGTACCCATTTCAAAGAAATGTGACCCAATGGAATGTTCAGATTATAGAGCAATATCTTCAATATGGAACGCAAGTAAAATTTCCTGAAGATAATCCAACAACATTTGCAGCAGTATATTGACAGGGAGCTGCCAGTGGTTCAGTCTAGATTCAAAAGAGGATGCTGATGTCATTGGATCGTGGCTTAAAACTGAGAATACCAGAAGATGTTTTCTTGGTGTTTTGTTGACTATGTCAAAGCATTTGACTGTGTGTATCATAAAAAAAAACGATGGATAGTCTTGAGAAGAATGTGAAATCCAGAAGAGTTGATTGTGCTGATTTGGAACTTCTACATGGATCAAGAGGCAGTCATGAGAACAGAATAAGACACATTATTTATTGCATGGTTTAAAATCATAAATGTACATCAGGGTTGTATCATCTCACCATACTTATCCAATGTGTATACTGAGCAAAAAAAATCATAGAAGTTGGAGTATATGCAGGAGAATGTGTCATTGGGATGGGAGGAAGGCATATTAACAACGTGTGATATGCAGATGACACAACTTTGCTTGCTGAAAGTAAAGAGGATTTGAAATACTTGTTAATGGAGTTCAAGGATTGCAGCCTTCAGTATGGATTACAGCTCAATGTAAAGAAGATCAAATCTTCACAATTGGACCAGTTGATAAAATCATGATAACTAAAGAGAAGATTGAAGTTGTCAAGGACTTCTATTTGCTTGGATTTACAATAAATACTCATTGTGGCCCAGCAGACAAGTGTCGGAATGTGTTATATTAGATAAATCTGCTGTAAAAGATGGCCTTTGAGTTTTGAAAAGCAGGGACGTTACTTTGAGGATTAAGGTATGCTTGATTCAGTCATAGTATTTTCAATCGCCCTATAAGAATATGAAAGTTGGACATTGAATAATAAAGAGTAAAGAAAAATCAATGGATTTGAATTGCAGTCCAGGTAAAGAATATAGAATGCATCATGGACTGCTAAAAGAATAGACAAATATGTCAAGGAAGAAGTCTGGTAAGAGTGCTCTGGAGAGGCAAGGAAGGTAAGGCTTGACTCACATTGTCAGGAAAAACCAGTACCTGCAGAAGGACATCAGGTTTGGTAAAGTGGAGGGCCAGTGAAAAAGAGGAAGTCCCTCAAGGAGATTGATTGAAACAATGGCTGCAACCATGAGCTCAACTATAGGAATAATTGTGAGGGTGGAACATGGCTAGTAGTGTTTTATTGTATTGTGCATATGGAAGCTTTAGGTTATAGCACCTAAATTTGATAGCAAGACCACCAACAATATAAATTATTATTGTTGGATTGAAGTTCTTGCCTAAATTTGGAACAATTCTGAGTAATATCCTGGCTGTTGCAATGTTCATTCTCCAACTCTGGGTTCCACATATTTATTGCCACGGTTTTCTAGATAACTCCCCAGTAATGTTTTGGTCCTCAAATCTTCAACCCAGATACTATTAATATAGTAACCTTATGTGAGATTGTCCTAATGTTAGACCAATTTCATTTGCACGTGAAAGCCTGTTAGATCTGATATAGCTTTATGTCAGCCATTTCATATTAAAAAGAGACACTATGCTTGGGAAAGTAGAAGGTTAGCAAAATGATAAAGGCCCTCAATGAGATGGATTAACACATTTGCTGTAACAGTTTAATCAAGCAAAGAAAAATTGTGAGACTGGCCCAGAACCTGGCAGTGATTCATTCTGCTGTGCACAGGGTTACTATGGATTAGACCTGACTGGATGTCACCTAACAACAACAACAACACAACAGCAGAGCTAATGACACTCTTAGAGGAGTCAGATGTGGATCTGCCACAAAAATAAATTTTCAGAAGGCTGCTGGGAGTAAAAAACGAGATGTGGGAAGCAACACAGAATAAGGAGGCAATGATAGAGGGGATAAAGTCCACGATAGAGGGGATGAAGTCTATACATCAAAGGGAAATGCAGGAGCTAATGGTTAGGTAACATAAGGTACACACAAGATCACGGATCTCATAAACAGACTAGAGTAGCCAGAGAACCATATCAGTGATCTCAAAGACAATCAGGCAGAATTCAGGAAACAAGAAAAAACATCAAATAGATAATAAGGAGGTTGAAGAAAACCTGAGATCAATGACAGTTTCTATGAATAGACACAACATTCGAATAATAGGTCTATTGGAATAAGACACAATGAAGAAGCCGAAAGTCATATACAAGGGTTCTTAGGTAAGACTAAGCTCAGACCTATCAGCAGAAGCCACGAAGAAGAGGAGAGAGTGGAGTAACATATTCCAAAAGCTGAAAGAAAAAAATATCTGCGAAAAAGTCTTCTACTCTACAAAATTCTCTATTAATATAGAAGGAGAGATAAAAAATATTCCAGGACAAGAAAAAACTCAAAAAATACACGATAAGACACCCAACCCTGTGGAAGATCCTTGCCGACTCATTATTTTCAGAAGACCAACATTCACCAAGCACAGGCAGGAGAATACCACATAGCCCAACTGCACCCAGAAGCCAACATGCCTATAACAATTACTAAGATAACAGGTTCTCAGAGGAACAAGAAGGCAAGAATGAAGCCCCACACATAAATACAGCACACTAATATCAAGGGAGATAGGAAAACACACAATACAAAAGGCAAAAGATGACAGCAGTGAATCCTGCTATCAGAGAAAGATAGATCACTGGGAAAGAAGCTAAGCAAGGAGCTACAAAGCTAAACACCACAATTAGGCAACTGAACCTGACAAATATATATAT
>NW_022111369.1:73492851-73509163 GCF_000313985.2 Echinops telfairi | reverse complement strand
TATATATATATATACATACATATATATACACATATATATAGTGTTTTACATCCAAACACAAAAATACTTCACTTTCTTATCAAGGGTTCATGCCTCATTTTTAAAAATAGACCAGATGCTGGGACACAAGTTGAATCCAAGTAAATTCAAACACATTGAGATTGCTCAGATGTCCTTCTCAGATCACTACACCATAAAACTAGAGATTAATAAAAGGACAACCAGAAAAAACAAGGAGAAATAACAATCTTCTGTGATATGAATGGGTACTGGCCCAGATTAGAGAGGAGTTTCAGAAGTTATAGTAAGTAATGAGAATGAGAAAACAACATATCATAACTTATGGGATACAGAGAAAGCAGTTATCAGAGGTAGCTTCATAGCAATAGACACTTACATGAAAAAGAAAGGGACTTCAGATTGATACACTGTCACAAAACATCCAGCAACTAGGTCAGAGTAAACTGCACAACCCCTCCAATAAGAAAAGAAAAGAAATAATAAAAATCATGGCAGAGTTAAAGCAATAGGAAGATGAAAGAATGATGCAAGAAGCTGGCTTTATGAAAGGATCAATAGAATTGACAGACCACTGGCAAAGTTAACCAAGGAAAGGCAGGTGTAAACATCATTGCCGGATGAGGGATGAAACAGGGAATATCACAACTCCAATAAGATTTAAAAGACAATCACAAAGTACTATGGAAATCCGTATTCTAATGAATCCAAGAACGTGGAAGAGAGATTAATACTTGGAAAAATAATCCCTTCCTAAATTATCCCAGATAGAGGTCAAGAACTTCAACAGTCCCCTAGCAAAAGAAGAAATAGATATCATTATCAAGAAGCGACCAGACAGCTTCACAGAGAATTTTACCAAGAATTCAGGGAAGAGCTGACACTGATCCTCCACAAATTATTCCAGAGTGTAGAAAAGGATGGCAAACTCCTAAACTCATTCTATGAAGTCAGTATAACTTTGATATCCAAACAGGGCAATGACCTCACAGGAATAGAGAACTACAGACCAATATCTCTAATGAACTTAGATGCAAAATTCCTTAACAAGATATTGGCCAATAGAATACAAAATATATAAAACATATCATCCACCATGATCAGGTAGGATTCATTCTAGGGATTCAGGGGTAGTTTAACACCTGAAAATCCATCAATATTATACACCACATTGATAAGAAAAAAGTATAAGAATAACATGATAATATCTATAAATGCAGAAAAAACATTAGACAATATCCAAGACTCAGTCCTAATTAAGACCCTCAAAAAGATAGGAATGGAAGGAAAATTCCTCAAGTTCATACAAGCTATCTACAAAAAGCCAACAGCCAATATCATAGTCAATGAAGAAAGGACAAAAACAATCCTACTGAAAAAGAGGACTAGGCAAAGATGCCCCTTGTCCTCACTTCTATTATATCATATTGGAGGTCATAGCTAACAACATAAGATAGTGGAAAAACATTAAAAGTATACGACTGGGTGAAGAGGAGGTGAAACCCTCGCTATTTGAAGATGATATGATTATGTATATTGAAAATCCCCCATAATCCACAACAGTAGTACTGGTCGCATTAGAGGAATATGGAAGAGTGGTAGGATACAAGATCAACAAAGAGAAGTCTATTGGTTTGCTATATACATCAGATAAGACCACATAGAGGAGATCAAGAAGCAGAATCTTTCTCAATAGCCAAGAACAAATTGAAATATCTTGGGATATATTTAACAAAAAAACAAAACAAAACAAAAGACTTACACAAGGAAAACTACAAGACCTTACCACAGGAAACCAAAAGCCACCTCCACAAGTTGAAGAACATCCCATGCTCCTGGATTGGAAGACTCAACATAGTGAAGATGTTAATGTTATCCAAGCACAATATAGGTTTAATGCTATCCAGATTCAAATACCAAGAACCTTCTTCAAAGAATTAGAAAAACTGACCACCAATTACATATGGAGAGGGAAGAAGCCCAGTATTTGCAGAGAACTCAATAAGGACAGTCAGAGGGCTCTCTTTACCCGACTTTAACACCTGCAACACAGACGCAGTGGTTAAAACAGCATGGCACTGGTATGAGAGAAACTCAGACCAATGGAAAAGAATAGAAAACCCAAAAGTAAATCCATCAGCATATAGACAACTGGACTTTGACAAAGGCCCCAAGAGCATCAAGTGGGAGGTGAATGCCCTATTTAACAAGTGGTGCTGGAAATAATGGATATCCACATGGAGAGAAACGAAACACGATGTTTACATCAACCTATACACACGAGCGAACTCAAGGTGGATCACAGATCTAGAAGTAAAACCCAAAACTATCAGGACCATCAATGAAGAAATTGCGACTAACCTAATAACTTTGGTCCAGGGAATACATAGGCTTACTGCAATAGGGATAGGTACACACACAGGTGAACCTGAAATCGACAAGTGGGATCTACTAAGGGTAAAACACCTGTGTAACTCGAAAGATTTCACCAAGAGGGTAAAAAGGCAACCCACAAACTGGGAGATGATTTTTAGCAATGACACAACAGACAAAGGGCTTATTACTAAAATCTACAAATAGAGAAAAACAGTTAACCTCCTGAGGAAATGGGCAAAGAACCGAAAAGAAGATTCACTAGGGAGGAGATCCATACGTCCAACAAATATATGAGAAAATACTCCTGATCATTAGCTATCAGAGAGATGCAAATTAAAACAACCATGAGATACCATCTAACACCCTTGAGGTTAGCCCAAATCAGAAAATCAGAAAGCAACAAATGTTGGAGGGGTGTAGTGAGACAGGAACTCACCTCCACTGCTGGATTTCTTGCAGATATGCACAGTCTTTGTGGAAAGCAATCTGGCAGTATCTAAAACAAAAGGAAATTGATCTATCTTATGACCCAGCTATCCCTTTACTGGGCATATACCCAGAAGAAGTAAGAAAGAGACCATAATCAGTTTTCTGTGCTATAGTGTTTATTGTGGCACAATTCACAATTGCAAAGAAAATCCTAAATTTCCATCAATAGCCGAGTGGATTAATACACTCTGGCACATACACACAATGGAATACTATGCATCATTAAAAAACACTGATGATCATATGAAGAACATTATTTCATGGGAAGAGTTGGAGGAAATTATGCTAAGCGAAGTCAGCCAATCACAAAAGGACAAGTACAGCATAAGCCCCCTGAAGTAAGTATAACCAGCACAGTAGGTTTAGAAGAAAGGCCACTTATCTCACAATATACTGATTGAGCTACAGGCAGTTGGGTGGAGGTCAAATCAAGCTCAAGTAGGTACATGTTAATCCAACACAAATAAGGGGCAAGGAGAGAAGGAAGAGGGACAAAAGGGGTGGGGGAGAATGAGAAAATGGCATGTGGGGAGCAGGGGACTAACCCACCCAAGGGGAGAGTATTGGTTGTGTTTCTACAGAATTGGGAGTTGGCATACAACCCTCCAGCACAGCGTACCAAACTATGAGGGCAAAGTAACCAAGAGAAGTAATTCATGAAAAGATTGGGCTACAAGGCCGACTCCAACCAGAGCCAAACTGACTCCATCCCTAGAAGTATGGGCGACAGAGAACAACACTAAACCTACAGATTGTGGTGAGGAGCCAGCATATCACACCCACACGGAAGCAAACCAAGAAGGACAAAGAGAAAGGGCAGATTAGTCTAGACTCCATATCAGTACACCAAACATGGGGGGCAATGTTCCTGCGTAGAACTGCTAAAGCACTGAAAGGAATGTAAGGCTGACAACAGCTCATTACATCTTGTCCCCTTATTGGACCATACTGAGACAGAGGACATACTGGGGACACACAGCAGGGAGGAAGTGTGGTCTGAAATGCCTGCAGTGGGGAAAGCCAAGAAGGGAACATAACAGATCAGTAATGGGAACAAAGCCAAGCCACAAAGCCCCTAAAGAGTCCCACAAAATAGACTTCAGTCTAGCAGATGCAGTTCCTGGAATTCACCCAGGTCCAGTGAGGAGATAGCTGCAAAGGTCAGCAGACAGGCCTGGAATTATGCATGCCATTGTTGGTATACCTACTTACATAAGACAGGCATGTGAAGCAAACTCTAGGAGAAAGCAACAGGACCAATGGTCTCCAGGGAGTTGGGGGGAGAAGAGGGTCAGGGAATGGTGCGGTGGGCAAACAACGCCATAGACAGGGAAACAACTAGGGAATAAAAATCACCAATGAGGAGGCTATAGAGATCCTGGGGATGCTGGTGCAACAGCAACCTAGCTGAGAGGAAGTACTATGAGGCAGAAGTAGGGTGAAAGTGATAGTAGGGCAGAAGGAAGGTAAAAGGAAACTGAGGAATGATCTAGGAAGCAAAGCTATGGATAGAGGTATAAGCATAGTTGTGTCCATAGGTAAATACATTAATTCCTAGAAATAGAGGTTATTGGCCTATGTTACATATATCTATATGGCAATATACTGAAGTAATGGGTGGACTTCAGGCCTCTGCTCATACCCTTCCTCAGTACAAGTACACTTTTTTTTCTAACAAATTGGCAATCTGAGATGTCCACCCTCCCGGCACAATTGCTGAAGACAAAATAGGTGAATAAGCAAATAGGGTGAAGAAGGCAAATGGTGCCCAGCTATTAAAAGATATAGTGTCTAAGGTCTTAAAGGCTTGAAGTAAAACAAGCTGCCATCCAGCAGAGAAACAACAAGCCCACATGGAAGAATTGCAGCAGCCTGTGCTATCTTGAGGTGCCATCAGGATCAGGTAACAGGCATCACAAGATCCTTAACAACCAACCCAACAAACAAAATCAATGGTAGAGAACGAGGGGGGTAGGAACAGAGACCCAACGCCCATCTGTAGACAATGGGACATTCCCCTCACAGAGGGGTCACTGGGAAGGGATGAGTCAACCATGGAGCAGTAAAGCACCCATGAAACACACAATATTCCTCTGGTTTCTTGAGGCTTCCTCAGCTCCCACCACGATGACCCCAGTGCTGCCTCTCACTTCAGACTAGACTGGAGCATGTACACAGGTCCAGAGAAGAGATAAGCGCTCACGACACATGCAAGCCAGGGGCAGGAATGGGAAGAGTGATACCAAATGGGTAGGGCGAAGGGCAGGGGAGGAGGGGAAGAAGGGAGAATCGATCATAAAGATTGACAAACAACCATCCCTACCACCCCCAACTCCAGGGGGAAGGACAATGGAAACCGTGGGGGAGGGAGACAGTGGTTGGTGTGAGACATGAACATCATAATAGTTTGTCATCTATCAAGGGGCCACAAGGGGCGGGTGGGGAAGAGGAGCTGATACCAAGGGCTTAGTAGAAAATAGCTGTCTAGAAAAGAATGATGGCAACATAGGTGTAAATATGCTTCATACAATTGATGTATGGATTGTAATAAGAGTTGTAAAAACCCTCAATAACATGATAAAAAAATAATGGCAAGGAATATATAGCTCTATGTATGGTATTACATACAGATGCTATAGGACAGGGTGGAACTACCCCTTGGTTTTTCTAAAAGTTTAAATTTTTATGGGAGCAGAGAACTTCAGTTTTCGACCATGAAGCAACTGGCCAGTTTGAACCACTGCCCTGTATGTAGTGCCACCATGCCAGTTGGAATTGACTCAGTGGCGCGGGGTTTGATTTGGGGGTTATGTAGGTATGGATCACACCTGTACATACAGAGCACAAAAGGCTCAGAACTGGACTCATACATGATGAAAGTTTACAAAAATAGTACAAAATCGCAATATTTGGTATTAGGAACAATACCTAAAGTAAGCAATCAATAAGTACATTTTATAAAAATATTATCCTTTTGAAAAAAATATATATTATCCTTTTGTCTGATTTTCTAACAAGTATAGTTTTAAGTGAACACAGGAAATGTTAAATTAGAAAGCATTTTCATATACAGTTTACAATGCAAAGCTGTTTCTTGGTGGTTTGAGGACACCTTTTCATTCCCTGAAGCATTCCTCAGTAAAGTGGTCCTTGGTGCACAGAACCCTCAATGTTTCAGATCTACCTTCTCACTGATGAATGATGATCACAGAGGTTTCTGGGAATATGCAGCTCTTCAGAGGAGAGAAAAGCTGAACATCTTTATTTAACTCAGCTATTCAGAAAACACCCTGAACACAAGGGGAATCCCTAGAGGGCATGCTATGTGCAAACATACATGGCAGTATCAAAAGCAAACTGCGTATATAACTAGAAGCTAAGAAATAATGAATGGCATAACAATGTGAAAGTAGTGTAGTGATTATGTACTGGGCTGCTAACAGGGAAGTTGGCAGTTCGAAACTACCAGCCACTCTTTGGGAGAAAGATGAGGGTTTCTACTCCTGTAAAGAGTTACTGTCTCAGAAACCCAGAAGTAGTTCTACTCTGACCATCTGTCCTAGATGGTCACTATGAGTCAGAATTGATTTGATGGCAGTGAGTGCTTTTTAAAATTTGGTTATACCCCAAACAAGCTCCATACATTATTACAGTTTATTGATGTAACTTTCATGACAAAATTTTCAGAGTGACAATCTTAAAAATGAAGTTGTGGTATCATTGTAGTATATTTATTTATTTACCAGTGATTTTTATGTTTTTATTGATATGCTTATTTACCCAACAAGAGGAGCCCTGGTGGTGCTGTCGGATAAGTGTTGAATACACGTTTGATATTTCAAACTCATCAGCCGCTCTGAGGGTGAAAGATGAGTGTTACCAGGTTGAGACTCAAAGTTTGGAGTTTCTCTCAGTTCTTGTCCTGCTTGCAAGAAATAATTCAGCCAAGGATGAGCAATTAGAAGGGACTTAGGGGAAAAGTTCAAACAAAGTGAATGCATTTATCAAAGGGGTTACTTTGGCTTAGCATGTCAAAGGCCCTCAGCCAATCCATGGGCATGTAGAATAGAGCTCCTTTTGTTCTACCAATGGTGAACTTTTCACCATTGCCTGGCTTTCCAACAGCTATGCTATTGGCTGCTTTTCTGTAGTGCATCACCTGTTTCCAGGTGTGCACACCAATGCATGCCCAACTTCATGCTGTGCCTTTGTCTCCAGGTTCCAAACCCAAATCTGTATAGTCATTGTGGGGATGGTGTAAAAATTCTGTCTTCCCCCATACCACACATACCTTTTCACTGTCTCTGGTCTCGTTTATTGAAAAAGATACTTGTCTTATCTACCCTTCATATTCCTTTTTGTTGGAGAGGAATCTAGGAAGAGTAGTTCTACCTCTCTTTTGTATTAGGATTCCTGCCGTTTCACTATCTGTTCCACTTTTACCTGTTCTGTCTAGCTAACATGAGTCTGTCTGGTCCCTAAAGCCGTATAGACTCATAGACTTGATAGGGTCACAGTGAATCAAAATCAACTCTATAGCAGTGTGTTATCAAATAAAAATAAACTGAGTATTAATTCTTACTAAGCTTCATTTGAGTCACTAGAGATACAGAAATAGAGAGATGAAGTATATATGCTCAATGAACTCATACTCTATAAAAGAGAAAGAAAACAATAAAAAGTGCAGGCTGGTATATGGATATATAAATAAGAGTCTGGTAGTGTCCCTATAGACAAAAGAAGGAAAAATTCTCCAGTTAAGGAACTGGAGAATGACAAAATGATTATTCGAGCCCATTTTTTCCTCTTTTTTTTCTGACAATTGTCATACAATTCAATAATTCAGTTATATCAAGTAGAGTTGTACAATTGTCACCATTTTCAATTCTAGAATATTTCTTCATCCTTGTATTTATTGCTATTCATGTAATTTTTTTCTAAAGGTGGTGAAAATACACACAACAAAATATTCTTCAATTCCACAACTTCTACCAGTAAAATTCAGTACCATTGATTATGTTCTTCATGTTGTATAATAATTATTGATATCCTTTTCCAAATTATTCCATTACCATTGACATATGTTCAGTGCCCCTTAAGCAACCACTCTTTCTCCATCACCCATGGTATGGTAGTTATATAATTGTCAATTTGAGAAGATTATGAGTGAAGGGGTGGAGTCTAGTCTGTCAATTGGATCATAACCAAGGAGGCTTCTGTGTGGGCATGGCCTTCTCCTGAGAATTCTGGGAAATCTGGAATTTCCTCCTTGGAGGTGGGAGACTCTTTGCTCACACCCTGGGAGACAAAGCAGCTGACAAGACACATGGACCAACCCTGAAGCAGAGACCCCTGCCAGTGTTGAGATGTTTCCAATGATACTGGATCCAAAGACTTTCTACCCACTGGCCTGTGATCTTCTACATTCAGTGTCATTGCATGTATTTCGTGAGTCTGAGGAGGACTTTATATATTGGTGTTGGACAAATGGGCTAATATCGAACTTATGGACTTGATCTGGACTGGGCTGGGATGTTTTCTCAATGTTCAATTGCTCTTGTATATAAATCTCCTTCTTATACACATGTATGTATCCGTGGATTTGTTTCTCTAGTCCACCCAGGCCAACACACATGGTACTCATTAGTCAAGATTGGCTCCTTTCTTTCTTTTGTCTTTATTTATTTATTTTTAGTAATTTTCTTGAGAAAGAGCTCACCTATCATGCAGTCTATGGTTAAATCACTTTTTAAAAGGGTTGTATGTACATGATCACAATCAGTTGGCCATTTCTTTAACGATAGCTGAAATTATAAACTTATTGATTAATTTCAGGACTATAACAGGATTAGAAGTGGAACAAAGCTAGTTTTTAAGAGGTAACAGGTACAGGTCTCATATATTACTGTTCTTTAACTTCTTAATAATTCCTGACATCAGCTTTTCCCTCAATAGTACTATTTCTCTCTTTCAGTTTATGTAGCCTTCAGAAAGTTTGTGGAAAAATGGAATCAGAAGAAAGTGGGTTATGCCCCAAACTGTGAGAAGCTTAATGTAGATATAAATATAAATGTACTGTCCATGGTATTAAAAGACATCCAAACTGCATTGAAAACATTAGTGAATGGCAAGATTTTTGGATTTAATCCATTGCAATAGAAAACTTTCACTAAATGAAAGAACACTGGAAGTTCTCACTTGTCAAAGAATTTGGAATTCCGTCTGGCCAGATGACTAGAGAACTGCATGTATGCCCATTTAAAAGAAAGAGAAACTGGGAGAAATTGTGAATGCTATCATTCATATTATATACACCTATAAAATTGAAGATTCTAAAAATTTATTGCAAAAGTACATCATCAGAACAGACAGAAAATTCAATCCAGTCATAGACAAAAATACCACTGGTGTCAGATCAATTGTGACTGAAAGCAGAGGGAATCAAGACGAGGTTTAGCTGTATTCCATCTACAAATGGCTTGGTGGCAGCATGCAAACAAGGTGTAGAGGACTCACATGAGGGTTTTGGTCAGTTTGTCACTCCATGGAATACAAAATGAGTCTTTTTAGAATCTCTTCAACCAGCAGGAAGATCTAACTCGAGGATCACATCTTAGATCCCTGTGTGAAGTAGTTCAGCAGAAATGATGAGAGAGAGCAGCCAGCTTTCCCACAGAAAGAGTAAACTCTGTGCCTTCAATCAGGGGCTTTACCAATACTAAAGAATTTTTGAGCTTTTCCATTGCTTCTCCAGAGTCCTGGTGGCACATGGTTAAGAGTTGGGCTATGATCTTCAATGTCAGTGGTTTGAAACCACCAGTTTCTCTGAGGAAGAAAATGAGAGTGTCTATTCCTCTTAGAGTTACAGTCTTAGAAACTCACAAGAGAACTTCTATCCAGTGCTATATAAGGTCACCATATGTTAGCATCAACTTGACAGCAGTGAGTTTGGTTTTGGTATCATCTCTTCCCACCAAACTCAAGGCTATGGAATCCATTCCACTCATTGTGACCCTATAAGTTAGGGTAGAACTGCACCTTTGAGTTTCTGAGACTGTACATTTTTAACTGGAGTAGAAAGCACTGTCTTTCTCCCACGGAGACTGATGGTTTCCAACTGCTGATCTTACTGTTAGCTGCCCAACTCGTAGACATGATGTTCCCAGGGCTCCTTGTCTCTTTGCTTACATGGAGTCAATTCAATTTCAGTGTATTCCATCTGCATGCATAGCTGTCTTTCCTGTTGCTGGAAAAAAGTACTTATTATGAACAACTTGTTGGTTTTGAAAAATTCTATCATGGGGTCTCCTGATTCATTTCTTTTACCAACACCATATTTCCAACAACTGTTCCTTCCTCTTTGTTTCCAACTTGGTCAAATTCCAATCAACTAATAATTATCACCACATCTTGATTGCATGTTTTTCAACATCTGACTGAAGTAATTGGTAGAATTCTTCAATTTATTCAACACTAGCTTTTGTGGTTGGTACATAAATTTGCATAATATCTGCATTGATTAGATTTACTTGAAGGCAGATAGATATAATCCTGCCACAGACAGCCTTGTACTTCAAGATTGATTGTGAAATGTCTTTTTGGAAAATAAATGCAGTGCCGTTTCTCTTGATTGTGTTATCCTTGGCAGAAATATCATATAATTTTCTGATTCCAAATGACTCAAACCAGTCCATTTCAGCCCAGTAATGCCTAGAATAGTCATCTTTTTATGTTATATTTTTCCAATTTCTAATTTTCATAGATTTATTCTTCCCACATTCCAAGTTCCAACCATAGCAGATTTTTACAGCTGTTTCTTTTTTACTTTGAGCTATGCACCATCAGCAAGTGAAGATTCAGCAGGCTCCATGCCCACAGGCCTTCCTTGATTCAATTCACCCTGTTCTATCTACTCAACTCCACGAAAACAACTCCTCTTCAATTACCTTTTGAGTGCCCTTGGACCTGAAGGCCCCATCCTCTGGCACAATTTATGACAATGTTCTGCTTTCTTTTATGAGGCCTTCAGTATCTGCCAATGTTTTGAAGCTATGCACTAGGTTCTCAGTAGATATTTTCTTGGGATTGGGTAGCCAAGTCCTTATTTATAGTCTTGTATTCACCTGGATTCTCTGATGAAACCTGTTCACTTTGGGTGACCTTGCTAGCATTGAAATACCATAGAATCCAGCATCGCAGCAACACACAGTCACCCCAGTAGAACAAACTGACGGACAACTGGAAGGGACAATGGATGAGGATGACTAAAGAAGAAGTGGTGTTTTTTAATTAATAGTTTGAGTAAAAGGTACTGAGTTTGCCAGGGAAAACCAGGAGATTAAACAGATATATCTTGAAAGACGTACAATTTGAGTCTTCTTTAAGATGATGAGACTTTGTCTCAAGTATGTTGGATATGTTATCAGGAGGAGTAAATCCCTCCAAGGGAATATTAGATTCTGTAAGGCAGAGTTCCAAAAAAACAAAAAGAGAGAAGAATCCTCAAGAGCTGGATTGACATGTGACTACAACAATAGGTTCAAGCACAGCATCAATTTGAGTCTGGTACAGGAGCAGTCAGTGTTTCATAGTAATGCTATGAGTTAGAATTGATTGCAAGCACTTACCAGTATTTGAGCAGAGACTAAAATAATTTAAGCATGCTGCCATAAAGCTATCTGAAGATGATTCCTGAAGAATAATGTGCTTGTATGTTGAAGAGAAGGAAGTCAATATGGCCAGGATCTGCCATTTTAGGATAATTCCACAGGTGAGTTTGGATTGATAGTTAGGACTCAAAATTTTTCACAATACCCACAAAACCTATTAAAGCTGAGAAGATTTTAAATAATAATAGTGAAATTAAAGGGTTCATTCTTGCTCCGCTTTGTAAAATAGATTGTGATAATTCAACTGTAAACACAGGAAACCCAATAATCTAGAATAGAAAGGGTTCACATATAGTATATATTTTGAAGATATGCAAAACAAAACTGATGGATTGGAAATATTATTTAAAAGAAAGGGTATTCAAGAATAGTTTTAAATATGTTTGATCAACAAAATGAACATTTATTGAGAACTAATTTGTGTAAACAAACTTCAGGACAATTATTTATAAAGATCACACATGCATATACATACATTTGCACATATTCTTATATATACATTCAAAATAGATACTAAAAACAATTATCATCTGCTTTCCACCTCATAAACTGCATCTTTCCCTAAACTGAAAAATTTTATATGCATATATTTATAAATATATTTTTAAAACAAAAATTGTTGGTGGTAATAAAGACATATATATACTTCATGTTTAACATTCTTCTCTGAAGAACATACACCTAATCAGAAGAAAACACTACAAGAAAAGCATTTCTATTTATAATTAACTTTATCATCCTTTACTTTTTAAGTAAAATGAAGATGAAATTAGCAGTACCTGGGGGATAAATATCTGGATGACAATAGCAATTTTTTTGCAAGCTAGAGGATTTATGACAAAGGACATTGCAGGGCAACACGTCTCATGTGCTCCATAACGAACATCTGAAGTGAGGCTCAAAGGATTCCAGAGAATGCTAATGAATCCTGTGATGTGCATTTAATATCCTGGTTTGGTGGATGCATAATTCAATAGAATATTTATTGACATTTTGTGAATGCATGACTAGATGTATATAATTAATATTATGTTTTCTCAGTGCAACACTCTGTTATCTAATAGGTACCATGAGAATGCATAGAGAGCAGGATTATAAACAGAACATTTTACTACAAAAATTTACTATGTGATAATCAATGTACCTTTAATACTACATATATGATTATATTTTAGATAGCTTACAGTTATGTTCGTGTATGAACCTTGGAGTAGGTTCCCATTCTGGAACACTTATGCAACAAAGGAAAGATGCCCCAGTCCTCGAGCATCCTCACAAGTGTTTTGTTTGACGTCATTGTGGTAGCAACTGCCTAAACCCATTTCTTTGTGGCTATTCATCTTTTTTGTTGACCTTCTATTTTCCCTACAAGATGCCCTTTCCCAGGGATTCATCTCTCTTGGCAAGAGTCTTGGTGGTTTAGTAGGCTAGAAATTGATTTAACTAAAAGGCCAGAGTTTCAAACCTACCAGTTGCTTCACTGCTCCTGTAAAGATTCCATGTCTTAGTAGTCCGAAGGTGTGGTTCCACCCCCTGCCCCACTCCACCCTCAGTGAGCCTTGCCTTTCTTGTCTCTTCCTCTATGATGATCGGACCAGTGTGCTGCAGCCTTGCTTGTTTTTTGCCTCAATTTGCAAGCTACACTACCTGTGGGACACCTAACCCATGGACTGTGTTGCTGTAATTTGAGGTTCCTTCAAGACCTGCTTCACTTCGGTACTGGAACTTACATTTCTTCAGCTGGGGACTGTCGGACCCTGTCATCTGGCTGACTGTTCGTGACCTGCCTTGCTGTTTGCTGCCTGTGGCCGGATAGCCTGATTTGCTCTACAGAGGACTACCTGGCAGCCCTCAAGACTTGAAGGACTACCAGTGTGTTAGCTGTCTCACGGAAGTGAGTTGCATTGAGCCATTTGTACTGCTTTATAGATTAATTAACTGTTTATTTCTTGTTATCTATCTATCTATCTATCTATCATCTATCTATCTAAAAATATTAGTGTTCTGGTTTTGTTTCTCTAGAGAACCCTGTCTAACATACTACATAAACAAATAGCCAATATTTGAATTTTGCCAGGTGCTAAATATAATTTTATATCTAATGAAGTAACGGTTGAGAGAGTCTGTTTACTCACTGTGAGCTAGATCTGAGTTAGGACTTCATTTCTTTTATGACACCTATATTGTGTGCCCATGATGATGCCTTGGCTCCTTGGATATCAATTCAAATTCAGACCCTGTTTTCCAGTCCACAGATAGAAGTGAAAATCAAAGGAGCCACTAGGGGTGTAAATACATTATATGGATAGAAACTGTCTGAGTTAGCATCTCTAATATCAGTAAGAGTACACGCTATTATTCAGTCGCCCTGTTTCTGGAAGACTTGGGGCCATAGGATATTTTGACTCATTTTGCCAAGAAGTTGATTCATGTTCCCATGAGAAGTTCAACTTGAATTAGACTCCTGCCTTTATAAGGAAAGAAGACCCCAAGTTATGCTGGCTTTTTGTCTAGCAGTCAAAAATAATTTTTGGTATTAGCCTCCTCTTTTTTCCCTTCTTCCCCCCTTTCCCATCCTCATGACCTATTGATAAATTATAAATTATTATTATTTTCATATCTTATTCAGGCCCGGTCTCTCTTCACCCACATTTCTGTTGTTCCTCCCCCTGGGTGGACGGGGTATGCGTTGAGCATTGTGATGGTTCCCCCTTCCACCCTTCTTGCCTCCACCTTCCCCCTACTCTCCTTTTCCAATTTCTATTCCTGAAGGATTTATCTGACCTGGATTCCATGTGTCGTGAGCCCCTGAAAAAAATGGGAGTTGATACCAAGGACTCAAACAGAAAGTAAATGTTTAGAAAATGATGGTAGCAATGTATGTATAAATACGCTTGATACATTTGATGTATGGATTGTTGTAAGAGCTGTAAGAGCCCCCAATAAAATGATCTTTAAAAAAAGAAAAATGAAAAATAAATAAAAAGAATAAAAATTTATTTAAATTTTTTTTTGGAGAAATACTAATTACACAACACACTAAAGAATAAGCTTTTTTATTTTGTTAAGCCATTATCATTTGGGAATTATTTGTAATGAGTTATTCTACCCTGAATAACAGAAAATATTTCCATAAAGTCTTAAAGTAAAGTCTTAAAAATAAAAACAAAAGAGAATAGCATTATTGCATTCTTTACATACTAAGAGAAGAAAGAACATACATCAAAACAGATAAAATATTTAGAAAGAGTTGACTCCGTGGAGAGGGACACAGATCAAATAAGTGGCACAACGGGCTGTGCGTGTTTGAAATAATAGGCCATGTAGGATTATTTATTTTAAAACTTTATTTATACCTTGGTTTACTAAAGCACACAAGATTTGAGCAAGAGTTTAAAATGTTTATTACATTTTCTACACAACTGAAAACAAGCATAAATTTTTTTTTGTAGTAACAGCATAGTTTTCTGCATTTTGGACCAGTCAAATATGGAGTACTACACAACTGAAAATGGCAATAACTTCTTACATTGTATAATGAGAGGAAGAAGGCACAAATTATGAAATAAGTATATAAATAAAGGATATGATGTATACCATGATGTTATTGGGGGATTTTTCTTGGATTCAAGTGTATCAATTGTTTTGGTTTATTATTTATTTTATAATTTTCAAGTTTTTGGCAATACCACCTGCTTGTTTATGTGTATATGTAATTTTGAACCTAGAGATGATCTATATATATATATACATTTTTTATTTTACAGAAAAGTATAATGCCAGAGTTGAATAATTATCAGTGACCAAGGGTAATACTTTGTAGAAAGAATAAAATGACTTAGGGGTAGCATCTGACTTCCTGCGGCTACATACTAAAATCCAAACTCACTTTCATCATTAAATTACTCATCATAGTGACCCTGTAGGATAGAATAGGACTATCTATGTGAGTTTTCATGGCCATACATCTTTACAAGAGCAGAAAACCTCATCTTTCTCCTTCAGAGTTTCTGGTGAGTTCAGAGTGTTTACCTTGTAGTTAGCCAGCTCAACACATAACATACTAAGCTACCAGAGCTCCTGCCAGCTACATAAGGGGGAGTAAAACCACCTTCATCAGTATAAGCTATCACCATCAATTTCTGTGTCCATCCTCCAGATTTCCTTACCGTTCTGATACCAACTGTCCCTCCCACAACACTGTACTTTTCAGCTGGGCTTTATGATTCATTTAAGTAGCCACAAAGAACTCAAAGAAAATACTCATTGTTATGGGGTTTATTAGGGAAATGAATAGGTTACAATTCAGTGAGTAATGCTCAGGAAATATTTGTAAAGCCAGGCAGATTCTACTCTACTGTGCCTGCAGGCAGACAGACCTCTCTCTGGGCCTCAGTCTTTTGCTATTTTCTCTGCTCTACAAAGTCATGTTAAAAAGCTCTTTTTGAACTGCCAATAAATACCCAAAAGGTATGCCACTCCACAAGTCTCAACCTGAAATTACTCAGCTCCAGCTCCTTGGGTCAGCAAACCTAGCTCTCCCAATTAAGTGCCCAGAATCATCTGCTCCACAATCCCATCTTCTGGCCCAAAGCACTGAGCCTTACTTGATCTGTGGGTTGGGAAGCTAATCACTCAGTCTCGTGTTCTGGCTCCTGGTTCTACAGTTGCTACTCCTCATGTCAAAATTGTCTCTTGGATCAAGGTAATTCAATGCACTGGAATCTCAGGGCCCTAAGGATATGCTCCACTTCTAACAA
>NW_022111369.1:73483855-73491851 GCF_000313985.2 Echinops telfairi | reverse complement strand
ACAAAATATATGAAAGGGATATGCATTTGCATCACAAAATAAAAGTTAGTTCTGCTTATCTAAATATTGATCTCAGTGCAATATTTCCAACACTAAGGCTGAAAATTATTAGAAAAATAAAATCATATTTAAATGATAAGTATATGTGTATTTCAAAACTCTCCTCTGGAACTGTGTGTGTTTTATCTAAATACTAACATTTAAGGACCTTTTGACTAGATATAGTCAGATAAATTTAGCTTCATATCCTTGATAATTTTGTTATGATTATCTGCCTTAGTTATCACTCTTAGTGGTTGTCTGTTTTTGCTGTTACCCTCCTTCACGTATTACTCTGCATTAAAGTGGATGTCAGAAAGGACTCTGAAACTTTCTCTTAATTGTAGAATAGCAAAGGCAAGTGGGAGAACTTATTAATCAAAGAGCTGAATAGAAAATTTCAAAGGAAAAAAACAACAAAAAAAGAAAATTTCAAAGGACAGCTTAAGAATACATAGTTGAATATTATGTGTTATATTTTATAGCTATTGAGGTAAAGTTTGTTTCTGATTTTATATATATATATATACATATATACACACACACACACATATATATAGTTTTGTTTTTGTTTACAGAAAACAGCAATGAGTCAGGAAACAATTTAGGCTGGCAAGTTCAGAATGTATGGATCAGGTGCCATGCTGGGACTTTCTTCTAAGCCATGTGGTTTCCGGGGCTGTGAAACATCCAAAATCTACATGAAGTGATCAACTGGCTGAGGGTCCTCTGGAAGTTGATAAATCAAAACCTGCAGATTAGAGAGCAGGTTGAAGTATTCTCATGTCCCAAGTACTGGAAGTCAAATGACTTAAGACAAATGTAGGATTGAGGCAGAGAGAGCATACTCTCAAAGTATCAAGAATACAGTCCACAATTCTAAGGAAATTCTTCTTCAAATTGATTGTTGACATCAGACCACAAAATGGAAGGTAATTGCACAGTGCTTATCTACCCCCTAGGAGCCATACTGGTTACCTGTTGAGCTGTGAGCCTTATTTTCAGCAGTATGAAACCGCCAAGCAGTTCCATGGGAGAAATACAGGGTTTTCTACTCCTGTTACAGTCTTAGAGAAGCACAGGAGTCGCTGTATGGCCATAAAATAGAATCTGTTGTTTCATAGTATTCCACCTAGCAGGAAGAGATAAGACAAAGATCTTATTGTCAAGTCATACCCAACATAAAAATACTCAGTATAAGACTACCAATATTACAAGTAGTCTTGATATATATAATCAAAAAGTATAGGCAGACCAGAGAGGTCTAAAATATCGAGTTATCAGGTTTTCTTTTTTGCACCAAATGTATTCTGTGCCCTATAGTCAAATAGTTTTACTACCTCAATTACAAACACTCACTGCCATCAAGTTTTTATCTGAATCACGTGACCTTCTAATAAAAACTAGAATTGCCCTGTGGGTTTCCTAGACAAAATCTTCACAGGAGTAGAAAACCCCCTCTTTCTTAAACAGAGTGACAAGTGGTTTTTGACTGATGATTTTACAGTTAGCATCACACAGGTAACACACCAGAGCATAGTGGGTTTTGCATTAGATTTCTAATGGCTAGGGCAGTTTGAAAGCAACATGTGCTCCCCAAAAAATGTTATAAACATGGAAACCAACAAGGGAAATTCTTCCTTGTCCCAGAGAGTCTCTGCGAATTGGAATCTATGGGATGTAGTGAGGGATAACAACTATTATGGACTGCTAAAAGAACAAACAAACCTGTCTCGTAAGTGGTACAGCTAGAGTATTCCTTATAACGGGGACCACAGACTTTTGTCATTTAATTTGAAAATGTTATCTACAGAGGCCAGTCCCTGGGTCTCATGATTGGTGAAAGCAGAAATCAGTCGGGGGGAGATGGTGAAGGAGATGAAATGACACAGTAGCTGCAGCAGTTAGCGCACATATAACAATTATGAGGGTGGGACGGGGCTGGTGATGGTGAATTCTGTTGTATGTAGGGTCACTACGAGTCAGAATTCTGTCTCAAAAACAAAAAGTCTTAGGTGAAAGAATAGTGGTGGAATGTAATCCACACAGATTTGGGGAGGATAAACGTTTCCCCCCGTTTATTGGCAATAAAAATTAATCCACAATAAAGATATATCCTTGACATAAAAAACACCTCAATAAGAGAGAAACAAATTTAGTCCTTAGTCTTCTCCCTAGTGGCCTTGTGTTGGCCCCACAGGCTGACAGAATAGCTGTAAGGCATTTCTAAATCTTTTGAACAGATAATTACTTATTCTGATATTTCAATATTATTGTTTTATACCTAAGTGGCAGGTTTTGCTATTAAGATCCCATTCCACTTAAAATTACAAAGTACATGTCTTAACTTTTGACACAGCCATTTTTAAACCCCAGTAAAATAATTACTGCTATAAAATGCACAAGGTCTGGCTTCTTGCTCCCTCAGAATTTTTTAAGAGCTTGTTTTCTTTGTGTAGGTAATCTATTCATGTCACTAGATTCTTTGTATTTTTGTGATATTAATTATGCTAGTACAGAATAATAATGTGTTTCGTGTTAAAGTGTTGCCATTTATGGAGACAGAAACAGACCAATAGAGACAGAATGAAATAGGTAATCTCGTTACCCAAATTTAATCTGCTCGATTTATCTTCTAGGTATTTGTTTTGATAGTGTTTTATGCATTTTTTTTGTATGCCCTTTGCCTCCTACTTCTTTCCTCTATTTCTTTACGCTTTCCTCCTGTCCCAATACCATGTTCAGTCTTCATTCTGGCTTCGGTAGTTCCTCGCGGTTGCCTTGACCTTGGTCACTCCCTACCCGTCCTTCCGTGCCCTCCCTACCATTGGTGTGTTTGATACATTTTATATGTTGGCAGAAATCAATAAAATCAGAAGAAAATTATATTTTGATAAATGTTTTCGTTGGGATTTGGTGCTTATCTATGTCTTTTATGTAAAAGTAAGCCAAGTCACTCTTATTTTAACTCATTTTCACCTATTTCCATTTTGACTAGACAATTGAATAGTACTGATGTATCTCTGAAAACCTTAAGTCCCAGCAACATAGTGTCGAGCATCATATACTGAACTATATTCCATTGCAATATAAAGAAGTTTACTGATTATACCTGTGGAGAATGAACCAAGTACACATTTTTTATTATTTCTAGTTAGTTTTCTATTTGGCGTTAAACAACTTAAAATAAAACTTTACTATTCCAAGTGAGAAATAATGATTTTTTATAGCATAAGTCTCAAATTACCAAAGAGGAAACTGCCTCTAATGTTTTAAAGAAGTAATAACTGAGATAAAAAAGACAAATGAAATGAAAGAAGACAAGAAGCACTCACTGCGGAAGATCAAAGACTTTGATCTTGAGTATGGATTACACTGCAGCATCAAAGCGACACAAATACCCACAGCTTACTAATCAGTAAAATCATAATAAACAGAGAAACTAGTGGAGTGGCAAAGTAATTTATTTTCCTTGCACCCCAATCAACACCCATGGAAATAGTAGTAAAATAACCTAAGAATTTAGTGCCTTGGTCAAATCTATAGCGATAGATTTCTTAAAAGGATTTTAAAGCAAAGTTATCACTTTGAGGACTAAGGTGAACCTGATGCAACACACATGGTATTTTTAACAGCTTCACTCGTGTGTGGAACATTTAAAATGCATAAGGAAGATTTGAAAAAACAATTTTCTGCATTTGACTTATGGTGTTGGTACAAAAGATAAACAAACAGTTGTGAGCCTTACCAATAGCCCTGAACTGAGCCAAATTCTGTGTTAATTGCTCCATCCAGGATACCACACCTGGTACAATTTCTGAAACTCTAGTTTCTACTTCATTAAGTCTATGTTAGTCTGCTGGTATCATGCATACATTATACTGGGCTCAGACTGGTGACTTAAATGGGGATATGGGAGAGTCAATCACACTAATCTCTGTCATTTCCCCTGAGCTATGATCTGATTAGTGGTGCAACATCTTGGCAATAAATCAGATAGACTCAATTACAGAAATCTCATTTGCACTTTGCTTTTATATTTTCTCTTATTCTGCATATACAGGGACAAAATTTAAGTATTTTGTCTGCTGTTAATTCTCTCACTTTGTTTATATATATGTAATAGAAACACACACAAAGAGGGCTTGAGAAAATATAGTTTTTAGAAGGATTAGTACAAGTATAGGCTTAATGAAGTAGAGGCTAAATGTGTCCCATACAATCAGGTGATTTTTCCCCAAAGCTATACTATTTCATTATTCCTAATATCACCCATTACCCTTTCCCTCAGTTTTCTCCCTCAGGTATGAGGATTCTGCAATCTGTTTCAACAGCTCTCATCAGTCATGAGCTCTCAAGTGCAAGTGTACGTGGTTCTGGAAGCTAGCAAATCCCAAATCTGAAGGTCAGGAGCTCATCTGGAGGAGTCGTAATTTTCACACCAAATTGGGCTCTTGGTTCATAGGCAATGGTAAATCAAGTCAGGCGATAGACTACCCATCCGAGTCACAAGAACTGAAGTCAGGCAGAGGCAAACTAGATGCAGGTTCCAGAGCAAGATAATCCACTTTGTAAGCATTGCCAAAGTTGCGTGGTACAGACTAAGAAGGCTACATGAGGCCTGGGCCAGTGATTTTCTTAGGGCAATTGCTGGTGCCTTACTGGTGTTCCTCAAAGGTTGACTATGCACAGGTTTTGTCAGGAAGTGAAGTGGGGCAATAGAGATGGCAATTTCCCCTGTCCTGGGCTTTGGTGGAAGTGTGATGGAAGTTTGGTGGAAGTTTACCATCTAATATTAAAAAGTTAGGAAGAAGACAAGTTAATTATTCTAGTGCATTTTAGGTGGTCTGTGACTAATCTCAGTTTCATAATTATAGCCCCCTTCTAATCTCAATTAAGCAGGCAGCTGGCAGTACACCTATTAAAAGCAACAGTGTCAAATGAGAAGTTATTCTTGTTTTTTTTTTTAAATAGTTTTATTAGGGGCTCATAAAACTCTTATCACAATCTATACATACATCAATTGTGCAAAGCACATTTGTACATTCATTGCCCTCATCATTCTCAAAACATTTGCTCTCCACTTAAGCCTCGGGCATCAGGTCCTCATTTTTACCCCTCTCCCTCCTCACTCCCCCCTCGATCATGAGCCCTTGATAATTCACACATTATTATTTTGTCATATCTTGCCCTGTCTGACGTCTCCCTTTGCCCACTTTTATGTTATCCGTCCCCCAGGGAGGAGGTCACATATAGATCTTTGTAATCATAATGCTTATTTTGAAACAAGCATCACAGAGGCCAGTAAAACTGCAGATCAGGAGTAAAACTCCTGAGGAAACAAAGGTAAATGACTTGACCCATAGCCTCTACTAAAGTGAGGACTCAAAATATACCCACCTGAATGCCTCCTCATTGTTCAGTGCATGGAGACCGTTTCTACACATAGCAACCCTGTGTAGAACAGAATAAAACACTACCTGGTCCTATGCTATCCACCACGACAATCCATTTCTTTGAGGCCTTTCCTCTTTCGTTGCTGCCCCTCTATTTTACCAAACAAGATGTTCTCCTCCAAGGACTGGTCTCTCCTCACAACATGCCAAGGTATGCCTCTGAGTAGCACTATGCTTATCCTTCTAAAATAGTTGTGTTTGTGCTTTTGGCAGTCGATGGTATTTTCAATAATCTTCACCAGCACCACAATACAACTGTATCAATTTTCCATTGGTCTTCCTATTTACTGTCCGACCTTCATATTCATAGGAGATGACTGAGAATATCATGGCTTGGTCAGGTGAACCTTAGCCTCAAAGTAACTTCCCTGATTTTCCACATGCTAAAGAGGCCTTGTGAATCAGATTTACCCAATACACTACTTCCATGAGCATTACCCTAATGCTGCTTTTATGAGCATTGATTGTTGATCCAAGCAAGAAAAAAAATCCTTAACAAATTAAATATATTCTCCATTTATCATTAGGATACAGTGGTGAGGACTTTGGTTTTCTTTCTAGTGAGTTGAAATCCATACTGAAGGCTGCACTCCTTGATCTTCATCAGCATATGTTTCAAGTCCTCCTCACATTCAACAAATAAGGTTGTGTCATCTACTGTAGGTTGTTAATAACCTTCCTTTAATCCTGATGCCACATTCTTCTTCATATAATCCAGCCTTTCTGACATCCTCAGTAGACAGACAATAATTATGGTGAGAGGATACAACCCTGACACACACTTTTCCTGATTGTAAATCATGCAGTACCCCTTTGTTCTATTTGCTCAACTGCCTCTTGATCCAGTACAGAGATTCAACAGGACTACAATGAAGTGTTCTAGAATTAACATTTTTCTCAATGCTCTCTATTGTTTCTTATGGTCCACACAGTCAAATGATTTTGCGCAGCCAATACATTTCTAGTAAATATCTTTCTGGTATTCTCTGCTTTCAGCCAAGATTCATCTGGCATCAGCAATGATAACCGCTGTTCCATATCCTCATCTTAATGTGACCTGAATTTCTATCAGCTCCCACTCAATGTACTGTTTCAACCCTTATTGGAGGATATTTAGCAAAATTTTATTGTATTTGTATTGTATTGTATTGTATTTGTATTGTTTTATAATTTGAGCATTCTTCCAGGTCATCTTTCTTTGGAATGGGTATAAATATGGACCTTTTCCAGTCAGTTGTCCAAGTAGATGCCTTTTACATTTCTTGACAGACCATTGAGTGCTTCCAGTGCTTCATCAACTTGTTGAAACATTTCAGTTGGTGTTCTATCAATTTCTGTGACCATAATTTTCATTAATGCTTTCAGTGCAGCTTGAACTTCCTTCAGCACCCTTGGCTCTTGCACTTTTGGAACAGTGGCAATGTGTATTGTTCCCATCTTCTTTGGATTCTTATTGCATCATTCAATATTTTTCCCATATAAACTTTCATGATTGCAACTGGAAGCTTGATTTTTTTCTTGATTTATTTCTGTTTCACATATGCTGTACTTCCTTTCAGTTTTATAATTCTATTCTTGTGTATATTTAATTATACTATTTTTCTTTTTATTCTTCAGCTTCACTTTGAAATTTTCCATTCAGCTCTTGATTTCACCTCCCTGCCCCCTACCCCCATTTGGCTTCATTCTAAAGTTATGAGCTATTAACTTTCTGATGCTCTTAACTTTATAGTTAAGAGCAAGTTTCAGAGTCTGTTCTGACATTGGATTTGATCTTTTCATTATTTCCTCTCTCATTTGAACCTTATACTTTCTTCATGTATGATGTCCTTTATGTCTTTCTATGGTTCTTCAGTTTTTCAGTTACTGTTTCAAGGCAGCAAATTTATTCTTGAGATGTTCTCAAGATTCAGTGGGATATACTCAAGGTCATATTTGGGTTCTAATGGATTGTTTGGATTTTCTTCACCTTCCACCTAGGCATACATATGTTCCACAATCAGATCCTGGCCAAATTTTAATTTCTAATATTGAGCTGTTTCAACATCTCTTCCCACAGATATATAGTCAATTTGGTGTCTGTGTATTGAATCAAGAGAAGTACTTTTGCCACTGTTTGTGTTGTTGAAAAAAGGTATTTTCACTGATCAAGTTGTTGTTTTCAAGTGAATGTTCCCAACATTCTCTCATGTGATCTCCACCTTAATTTTGATCAACATAACCATGTTTTCCAACTACTGTTCCTTTCTCTTTGCTTCCAAATATTGCATTTCAATTGCCAATAAATATCAATGCATCTCAGTTGCACATTTGATCAATTTCAAACTCAAGAAGTTTGTAGAATTTTTAACTTATTCATTACAACTTTAGTGGTTGGTAATAAATTTGGATAATAGTCGTATTGATTGGATTTCCTTAAATGAACTTGGATATAATCCTATCATCGACAGCATTGTATTCATTATAGTTGTCGTAATGTCCTTTTTGAAGAGGAATACAAA
>NW_022111369.1:73480840-73482688 GCF_000313985.2 Echinops telfairi | reverse complement strand
CAAAATAATAATTTATAAATTAGCAAGGGCTCATGAGGGAGGGGGGAGCGGGGAGGGAGGGGAAAATGAGGACCTAATAACAGGGCTTAAGTGGAGAGGAAATATTTTGAGAATGATGAGGGCAATGAATGTACAAATGCGCTTTACACAATTGATGTATGTATGGATTATGATAAGAGTCGTATGAGCACCTAATAAAATGATTTTTAAAAATGTATCAAATGTATCACAATACACCAGGGTTCACAATATAAAAAGAGAATCACTATGGGCAGAGGGAAATATTAAGTAATTAGCTACACATCAGGCTTAAAAAACTTTGTGGAAAAATTCAACGAAAGCGACAGAATGCTCCTACAAAAATCTTGAAATATACACATTCTCATATATACATTTAGGAATGGGACACATAAATGGAATTAGATGAAACACATGAAGATCAATATACTAGGCATGTTTGTTGTTAGATGCTGTTGATTCAGTTCCAACTCATGTCAGCCCTATGTACAAATGAAGGAAAGATTGCGGGAGGCAGTATCATGATCACAATTGTACTTTATTTTGAACACATCAATGCAGTCCCTTGGTCAATGCTACTCACTAGCGACCTTAAATGGAGTGGTGTCGGCCACAGTCAACCAGACAATAACATGGTTTATTATGCTTGCAATGACAAATTCAAGAACAGTAGTGTTTCATTCATCGTTTAAATGGACATTTTACAATCTGCCATTAAGTATAAAGCTATAGGATAGGATAATGCCCATCTGAATATAAGGAACACCAGTCAATACAACTATTATCCAAATGTATGCACCAGACATCAATGCTAGTGATGAAGAGATTGAAGAATTATAATAACTTCTATGGTCTTTAATAGATCAAATGTATAATCAAGGTTCATTGATAATTATTACGCATTAGAATGTTAAAGGGGGAAACAGAGAACAAGGAATAGTAGTTGGAAATATGGTTTTGCTGATAGACATTTTTCTAGAAATGGGACAATAGAATTTTGCAAGACCTGTAACTTTTTTGTCATAAATACATTTTTCAGTAACACAGAAAATAACTATACATGTAGCTTTCTCTTAATGGAGTACACAGAAATCAAAATGACTACATCTGTGAGAAGAGACCACCGAGAAATACAATATCAATAGCCAAAATGAAATCAAGCATAGATGGTGGGAAAGGCCATACACTGTTGATATGTAATTGCAGGCTGAAGCTGAAGAAAATGAAGACAAACCCAAGAGAGCGAAAATGATGTTGAGTCTATCCCAAGTGTTTGTCGAGAACATTTCTAGATTTCACTCACTGAACACTAATGACCGGACCTGCAAGCTGTGAGATGACATCAAGTTAACTATACACAAAGAAAGCCAACGGCCATTAACATGGGAGGAAAGAAATAAACAATCAAAGTGAATGCCAGCAGAGACTCTGACATTTGTTCTTAATTTTAGGTACTTACTACCCCATATGGAAGAAATGATGAACTAAAAGACCTGAATAGAAACATTCAAATGAGAGTTTGTGAAGATTAAGTTTTATTAAGAAATGTGAGAAGACTTAGGGTTAGAAAACCAAAGCAGAAGGATAAGCTCAGCATATCATAAGCTGAAAGAAGTGAAACTTTAAACATCAAGCTTAAATTTGATTTATTGAATGATTCTATGGGCAAAATACTGAAAAATGTAAGAAGCATCAAAAGAAAATGGAAGGAATACACAGAGCCAACGTGTCAAGAAAACTTGTCTGTATTCAACCATCAAGAAAGAGTAAAGAATCAATCACCTATGGTGTTGAAGGAAGAAGTCCAAGTTGCAATGCAGGCATTAGCAA
>NW_022111369.1:73476708-73478831 GCF_000313985.2 Echinops telfairi | reverse complement strand
GACGGGGCATGCTTTGTTCTGTTGTACATAGTGTCTCCGTGAATTAGAACTGACATGAGAGGACCTAACAACTGCAACAAAACGTGTGCGATTTAAGGAAATACTCCTCAGGAAGGTTGTACATTGCGCAATGTACCCACTGTGACAAACTAACTTACATCGCAAAGTATGTCAATTACACTTAATCATTTTCCACAGATATGAGCGTCAATTAGGTCCTTGCAACCATTTTCAAAAATCCTTTTGGATTTTCTCTTCCCAAGTGCATGGCTGTCTGAGGAAAGAAACAGAGAGCTGTCTGAGAAGAATTCAGAATATTGGTATTCTAAATGTGTATCCTAACCCTTTGTTCAGAATTAAAAATTTGCTCTAAACAGTCTAGGTCAAAGATCTGCTTTTAAAATCTAGCGTGGGATCACAATTTTCTGTTCAACCAACTGGCATGAGACAACAATTTTTCAACTGTTGTTTTCTTTTAAATATGTGCATATAATGGTTAATAAAATATTATTGCTACTAGGGTTGAAATCCATACTACATGGATTTATTCAAACAAAATTTATGTTTCAAAGCCTAAGTATGTCTCTGAAATCACTGGATAAATATGGATAAATTTTTTAAGTAATATATTTTATTAGTCTTATTAGGGCAACCTCAACGGGGGAAAAAAGTGACTTCTAAGGGGATCATCTGTGTGAATTAAATTCAATGCAGAGAGTCAGCTAAGAAGTTTAGGGTGGCATTTTTTTTTAGATTCTAATGGATAATATTGATAGATTTTTCTCTAAAGGAAAACAAGGATCATGGGGCCTTTGAGAAATATGTTTTAAGAAATTTGAAAGCTGCAACAGTGAGAAAAGGCATAGGAAATAATGTGCCAACAATTTTTTTTCTCCATCATGACAAGGCACTTTTAGATTCTTTGAGGGATCCAAGGAATGTCCTATGACTATTACCTTACCCCAGTGACCATACAGTTGTTATCCTGACACTGCAGATTTCTTTTCTTTCCAAAACTGAAATATTTAAATGAGATATGTGATTTTTGTATCCAGAAAATGCTAAAATAGCTGGTTGATGTGCTGTAAATCAAAGAACACTTTTCCAAGTGTATAGACCTAGATCAGTGTTTCCCAAAGCGAGGAATATCATCCCTTGGGGAAGACACTGGGATGATTCAGGGGGTTTGCAATAGCAGATAGCAATACTTTATCCTGTATTATGAACTATTAGTATAAAGGTTTTCAATTATAATTTGTGAAATTAAATCTGTGAATGCAGGATATGTTTAGAAACATCTTCAAGTTTCATACTTTGTTTAATACAGGGTTCTATGATTTTGTAGCAATAATTAGTTTACACAATTAATTTAGTCTCTTGTTGCATCCCCATCTGCATTTACCTAGTAATATAGCAAGGGCAGTGAATGATTTAAAGAGGCGCTTCTCGCCAAAGTCCCAGGAAATGAACATTCTCTGTATGAGTCTGGTAAGACGGTGAGGAAGGGTACTGATAATATTCAGCTGGGTGTAATTACAAACAGGATTCCCTGTAGTGCCATCCTCTTTGGTATAAAATGAGCCCTCTGAGAAGTGGAGGGGGGAATCTCATTAGCAGCAAGAGCCAGGAGTGGAGCATATCCTCTAGGGCTGAGAATCCTGCACAGTGAACCTCCTGCATCCAGATGACAGCTGTATCACAAGAGAAGCAGCAAAGAAGGAACCGGAGCATGAAACAAGGATAAGCTTCCCAACACACAAAGCACTTTAAAATGAGTGTTTTTGTGCCAGAGGCTGCCTCACAGAGTGGACTGCCTCTGGCACTTAATTGGGGAAGTTGGACTTGGTGAACTATGGAAGTGGAGTTAAGTGTCTTTGGACTGAGGCTTAATGGAGTGGGGTGCCTCTGACACTTAATTCAGGGAGCTCTCTTTGGTGACTCATGGAACTTGAAGTGGTTGGAAGCCTTTGGGTTGAGGCTTACAGCAGAGTGGTAAGTACCTTTGGGCATTTATTAGCAGAACTGAAACGTTTACACATGTCCTAGGAAACAACTGCCTAAGCTTTTCTCGTTGAGATTAAAAGCTGTTAACTTCCTTACTAAATCCTTTAAACATGAATTTC
>NW_022111369.1:73473971-73475571 GCF_000313985.2 Echinops telfairi | reverse complement strand
TAGAAAGAAAATGTTTTGAATGTGCTTGACACAATAGATGTCTGTATGGATTGTGATAAAAGCTGTAAGAACCCCCAATAAAATGATTTAAAAAAGGGAGAAAGTTGGACATTGATAAGGGTGATGGTAGAAGAATCGATGCGATTGAACTGTGGGGCTCAAGAAGAGTATTTAAAATACCATGGAGTGCTAAAAGGACGAACTGATCTGCATTGAAAGACGTAAGGCCAAAACGCTCATCAGAGGTAAAGGATGGCAAGTCTTCATCTTACATATTTGGACGTATTGTCAGGAGGGACTAGTTCCTGTAAAAAGATAGCATGCTCAGTAAAGTAGAAGTATGATGAAAAAGAGATGGGCCCTCTCTGAGATGGATTGACACAGGGGCCGCATCAATGGGCATAGGAATAATTGTATGGGAACAGTTGTGAGGATGGTACAGGACTGTGTAGTGTTCATTCTGTTGTGCATAGGGCTGTTGTTAGTCAGGACCAACTAATTGGCATGTAACAACAAAAACAACAATTAAATCAGTATAAACATCATGTTCTACTAATAATTTGCATAGGTTTTTGACTATTGGGGTATTCTTTCCTACCATTCTGAATATCTGACCAATTATAGTATTCTTCATCTCATGTACCAGCTTGATACCTAATGAGAGGCAATCTAGAAATAATAATTAAAATAAACAATTCAACGTGATAGTTTTGTCTTTGGTCTGGTTGTGCAGAGAAAGAAACCTAGTAACACTCATGTGCATAAAAAAATAGCTTTATGTGAGGAAGTAATTATATATTAAGAATTCATCCCTAAATCCCATGCCCCTTTTCAACATAGCCACCTGTTGTTGATGCATCATGGGGACAGAGGAAGCAGGAAGATGACAGGGGTGGGAGGGGTACAGAGTCATATGGATCCAAGGCCAGTGGAAACTTGGGAGGTGTGACAACTCTCAGGGCTGAACAGCCCTCTTGAGACAGGTGCAGCTTCCCAAAAGGCAGGGAAGCAAAGTAGCAATTCTCAGAGTTTCTCACTCTTATATAAAAGGCCATAGCAAGCTACCACTTGACTGACAGGCTTGACTCCACCCCTAGCCAGAAGGGCCTCCAAAACATCAAAGCCAACTCCCTGCCATCGAGTCATTCTGACTCATAGCAATACTACAGCCAGGAGTGTCTGGTTGATATAAAATCATAGAACTGCCATACGCTTGATTCACTGCTGCATCAATACCAGCTATACTGTTTGTTTGTTTAACAACTCAGATATAATGTGTCTTAGTCATATATATCCTCATTTTATTTATCTTCCAATCTGAGAAATTAGTCCACATTTTATAAACTTACAGTAAGTTGTAAGTAGTAAATACATTTAAGCTTAATTCTTAACATATAAATAGGCTTCTGAAAGTTTGTGAAATTAAAAAATGTTGAAGTTTCATTTTCCATTATGTTTTTGAAACCCTTTCATATAATAAATATTATAATACATGACTTTTGTTAAAATGGTATAAAGTTGTAAAATTATTAAAATGACAAGACTGATGACAGGGAAAAACTTATAAGTGAACATTGATGTCTAGACAGGTACCAAGAAT
>NW_022111369.1:73471773-73473417 GCF_000313985.2 Echinops telfairi | reverse complement strand
TCAAAGCGATTATCAGAAAAGTCTCTGAACGTTGCTCTTAATCATTGAATAGCTAAGGCAAATGAAAGAAATGATGAAATAGAAGAGCTGAACAAAAAATTTCAAAGAGCAGCTAGAGAAAACAAAGCCAAATATTATAGTAAATGTGCAGACTTAGAGTTAGAACTAAAAAGTAAGAACGTGCTCAGCATATCTTAGACTAAAAATAAACTGAAGTTTAAAAATTCAGGCCTCGAATAGTAATATTGAAATTTTCCAGGGGTAAAATATTAAACGATGCAGGATGCATCAAAATAAGATGGAAATAATAAACAGAGTCACTGTAACAAAAATAACTAATCTACATTCTACCTTTTCAGGAGGTAGGATTAAGCAAGAAGCAATGGTGCTGAAGCAAGGGTTCAAGCTGCACTGGAATCATTAGTTAAAACAGGCTCCAGTAATTGATGGAATTCCAATGGAAATATTTCAACAAGCTGATGAAGCATAGACCATTGGAAGCACTCAATGGTCTATGCCAGCAAATTTGGACGGCAGCTACTTAACCCCCTGATAGGAAGATGTCCAAACTGGTACTCACTCCGAGGAAGAAATATCCTAAAAATGCTTAAATTGTAGAACAATACCATGGATAGCAAATTCAAGTATATGCAAAATTATGCCACTTCTATTTCAAATACTAACAATATCTACCATCGATGAACAGGTTTTTGCAGAGCCCCCAGGCTGACTGGGAAGAAAGAATGAATAGCCCACTGATGAGAGCTTAGCCACCGAAAAGCTTAAAAAAAGCTGGGCACTATCAGTTTTCTTCACCACTTTGCTTGCTCACTCCTTTTGTCTTCGGCAATTGTGTCGGGAAGGTTAGCATCACAGAATGCTGGTTATTACAACAAAGTGTTCTTGTATTGAAGGAGTACTTGAGTAGAGACTCAGTGTCTGTCTGCTACCTTAATACTTAACATATAAATATATTTGGGCAACTTTATTGGCTGTGTTTAGGCACACATATGTAATGTCATGTTTCTGGTACCTAGTCTGCATGCCCAGATGGATCTCCCACTTGGACCTAGGTGACTTGGGTCTGAGCATGCTCAGTTCTGGATTTTCCCACAGGTGTCTAATTAGTGTGTCTGATTTCTTTCCAAACCCTGTATTGTGGGCAGCTAAGTTTGTTTAGTGGCGGTATTTGATGAAGACATCCACCTTTGTCCTTAATCTAGCTACTTGTCAATGGGGATGAAGTAAAACTAGTGGGAGTGGAGCCTTCAGGATTTTCATTTGCTGATAGCACACAATTCAAGTTAAGATGAAATAGCTGGAAAAATCTAATAAACTTGGAATGTATGAAGTACGAAACTAGGAAAATTGTAAGTTTTCAAAAATGAAATGGAATGCACAATATTGATATACTAGGCATTGATGAGATTAACTGGACTGGGATTGGTCATCATGAATCAGAAAATATTTTAATTTACTATTCTAGGAATGTCATGTTGGGAATGGCGTTGCTTTATCCTCAAATAGGACATACCAAGAGATATTTTGAAATACTATACCACCTTCAAAGAAGTACAATCAATACAGTTATCATTCAAATTTATGCAACAACCACTAAAGCTAGTAAGGAAGAAATTGAAGAAT
>NW_022111369.1:73469480-73470688 GCF_000313985.2 Echinops telfairi | reverse complement strand
GTTCCCTTCTATGCGCATTGAGTCCTTTGGGGGTCACAATGGCTGAAACCTACTAGCCAGCACATAAAAGTGACTTTACATAATCTAGCTACTGCAAATCATTCAAATTAGTAACTAAATGTTTTAATTCGGTTTATAAAGAGAAAGAACTTTGCTTCTGGCTTTATTTATTTCTCTTTTTAAATAGACTTACCTGTGAGATCAGCAGCTTGAAGCCATCAGCCACTCCACCACAGAAAGACAGTTTATACTCCAGTAAAGAGCTAGTCTCCTAAACTCACAGGGAGAAGTTCTACCCTGTCCCGCAGGCTTGTTAAGAGTCATCATCAAATTATGGGCAGTAAGTTTGTCTATTGTTTGAGTAATATTAGATCCACAGAGGTGAGTTCATTTTTAAATTTGAAGGGTGGCTAAAGGTCATTGTCTTGAGATTCTATTAGTTTCGTTGTCTATATATGGCTGGTCATCCTGGTTTCTTTTATGGTTATGAGTTTTGTTCCACAGTTTTCCTCATATCCAGGAACTTCCACTGTGTTCATTTGCCGAGCAGTTGATAGTGCTGGGTAGGCATCTTCTAGTTCTTCTGGATTCAGGATATTAAAGACTATTTTTTGTATAGTCCATTAGAATATTGAACTGACCATTTTCATGTTTCTTCCAATTTTCATCGTTCTTCTTTTTTCCAGGTAAGGAGAGAACAGTAGTCACAACTTAGATGGCTTCTCACGAATTTTTAAGACTACAGTCATTAGTCAAACAAGTAGAATATATAACATTGCCTTTGTGAATTATGCCATGACAGTTTGACATTGGTGTTTCTGTAGGTCATAGTTCTCATGTTCAATGATTCATTGTCTCAATATATTTGGTTATGTTAAAGAAGTTTTCGTTAATTTGCTCCTGTGTGTTCAACCATGAGACCTGGTGGTATAGTGTTTATGTGTTAGTCTGCTAACCACTAGGTCAGTTGTTCAAAACCACTACCCACTTTGTGGAAAAAGGTGAGTCTTTCTACTCTCAAAGAGTTTCAGTCTCTGAAACCTACAGGTGCAGTTCTATCATGCCATTATACATCTGCATAGACTGGGTGGCAATTAATTTGGTTTGAATTTTTGTGCTCCAACATGTTTAAGGAAATATTTGCAGTAAAAATAAATATACATATACACATATCCTCTGCTAAATTAATATATACATATACATTTATA
>NW_022111369.1:73466442-73467512 GCF_000313985.2 Echinops telfairi | reverse complement strand
TGTGTGATTTTGAACATATTTTATGAGGCTTGTTGATCAAAAACAAAAAGCTAAAAATAATCCTGAAATAATAAACATAAGAATAAAGCAAAATCACTGTCACCAAATGTCTTCCTACTCTTGGTAACCCTGAGGATATAGTACACTATGTCCCATTGGGCTTTCCTTGTTTAATTTTTCTCCCATGGGGTGACTGGTGGCTTCAAAATGGTTACTTTTCATTCAGAATCTGAGCATTTTCACGATTGCAACACGAGGGCTCATTAAAAAGTAAGAATGAAAGACATAGGAGCCTTCATGGTGGAGTGGTTATGTACTGTGCTGCTAACTGAAAGGCCAGCAGTTTTGTACCTACCAACTATTCCTCAACAGAGAAATACTTCCTTAAAGATTTACATCTTTGAAAGACCATATAGGGTAGTTCTACTCTATCTTACAGGCTCCTTATGTGTGAGAATCAATGTTGTTATTATTAGATGCCACAGAGTCAGTTCTAACCCCTAATGACCCCACCACAAGAGAACGAAACAACTGTGCACTGCTGTACCATCCTCACAATTACTCCTATGCTCGAGCATGTTGTTGCAACCACAGTGTCAATCCATACCATTGAGGCCCTTCATCTCTTTCAAAGCCTAGGTCTTTTTACCAAGCATGGAATATTTTACCAGGGGGTGGTCTCTCCTGAAAACATGTCAAACCTATTTAAGATGAAGTCTCACCATCCTTGCCTTTATTGAGCACTTTTCCGATACAGATGGGTTTGTGCTTCCTGCACTCCCTGGTACTTTCATTATTCTCCTCCAGCGCCACGACTTAACTGATCAATTCTTCTTCAGTCTTCTACCTTCAATGCCCAACTGTCACATGCATATGAGACAATTATAAATACCATGGCTTGGGTCAAACACAACTTAATCCTCACAGTAACATCCTTGCTTTGCAATACACTGGATGAAATCTTGTGCATTCTACTTACCCAATGCAACAGATCTTTTAATCTCTTGACTTATGCTTCCATGAGCATTGATTATGGATCCAAGTAAGACAAAATCCTTGGCAACTTCAAA
>NW_022111369.1:73463061-73464523 GCF_000313985.2 Echinops telfairi | reverse complement strand
TATAACAGCTAATTAGTCCACACAGCAGCACAGGGGCTAAGTTCAACTCACTTCCATGGAGTAGTTAATATATTGGAAGTCCTTCAACTCACTGGGCTGCTGGGTCCAAGGTCAAAGAAGCAGAGAGCTGAATCTTTCCTAGAGAAATGGAGGCAGTCCAGCCACAGGCAGCAAAAAGCAGGGCAGGTCAACAGTAGTCAGCAGCTCAGGAGCTTAGCGAAGTAGGTCCGAATGGGATATTGAACACAAGCAATGCATGACAACAGTATCCAACAACCTCAAGCTCAAGTGATGGACATACCAGCAGCATGGTGAAGCAGGTCTCCAAGGAACCTCAAGCTATTTTAACATGATCCATGGTTTGCTGTCCCACAGATAATGTAGCTCACAAGTAAAGGGAGAGAACTAGCTAAAGCAGCCACACACTGGTCCAATCACCAGAGAGCAAGAGAGAGAGGAGCGGTCTGTTCTGAGCCATTTATCTCTTTGTCCTCCAAACAAACTGTGACCTTATTAATCCCACATGTTCCTATTGGCTTATTGTGCCAACCTATCACAGTCCCCCCTTGCCAACCCAGCACCTGTACAGAATTCTTTAGTCATATATAATTTCCACGTATTAATGAAATCACACTTACACCTAACATCATACATGAACAAAGGGAAGCTATTCAATAAGGTAAATAAAGAAGATAAACTGACAATCACAAATCTTGCTTTTGAAATTGATCACTTTGTTGTAACTGATAGGTAAAACTACATTCTTCCACTATCCATTCTGTATTACTGTTGCCCTTGACCAGCACCTCAGCTGGACGTAGTTGTTTGCCTGGTGGGGTGACCCAGACCTTCATCCCTGTGGGGTCTGGATCATTAGATGTCCTGTCAGGATTGAGTTGCTGTAGTTTACCATTTACTTTAATCACAGGACATGGTAGCACTAAGACATGGCCTACAGTAACTCCTGGATTCCAGACATATTCTTTACCTCCATTATGTAACACCAGTCCAATTTCTCCTTAGTAATCAGGCTCAATCACACCACTCAGTATAGTGACACCCTTCCTGACCTGTTGATCCAAATGCATGAGAAGCCCAAAGCAGCCAGGGAGCGTTCTCAGATGCATATTCAGTGGAAGCCGTGCTGTGTTTCCAGGTGGGAAAGTTTCTTCTTTCGGGACGAGGACCGCCAGGCGTAAAGCACATAGGGTTGCTGGAACAGGAAGCAAAAATGCTGCAAGTGGATCATTAAGAGTAATAGCAAGTGGTACCACTCAAGCTTCAACCCCTTGGTTCCTGGAGCCATGAATCCTGGCTATTGGAGACCCAGCACCACATATTGGCCACTGGCTTAGAGCATATACTGCCTCCTGGATTGCTCCTGATCCGCAAGTTGTTGCCACCTAGCTGACACTGTAACTGAGTCTTTAGGAGCTCATTCCCTCGTTCTATTGAGCCAGCA
>NW_022111369.1:73459769-73461799 GCF_000313985.2 Echinops telfairi | reverse complement strand
CATGTGAGGCATTCAGTCTCCACTAATACCCAGTATCAGGCCAACAGTTCTTTTTCAAAAGGGGAGTAGTTGTCTGCAGAGGATGCCAGGACTTTACTCCAAATCCCAATGGTCAATGCTGTGATTCACCAACAGGGGCTTCCAAAGACTCCACACTGCATCTCTATCTACAACTAACACCTCTAGCACCACCTAAGTTTGGGAGCATCTCATGAACAGATCTGACATGTTGAATTTAACTGATTAAAGATCAGACATATTGTGGAAGGGGGATCAAGGCCGGCTGCTATGGAATGCTGGGACATTGAATCCTGGATGTTTGGGTACACGACATGCTCAAGGGACTACTTTAGTGAGATCCAAGGTAGAAACTCCACTGGATGAACTGAACTCTATTTCAGACATCCTTGTTACCTGAGGACTTTAGGTGGAAACTTCATGGTGCCCGCAGAAGTAGAAGACAGCTGTACCAAGACTGTCAGTAGGCAGACATTCATAGTCTTGCTACATCAATGCCCTATATGCTATATTAAGATATATATTATTCTGGAAAATCTGTGACAGAAATTCTCAGTGATTATTATTGTAAATTTTCTTGACAACCAACTCCTATTGTTTGTGTAAATAACATCCAGCCATGAAGGATTGATTCTGAACCAGTGAATAATTCACATACTGCAATATGGAGCTAGCCTACATTTGGCCCAATATGCCTCTCTCAATATGGCTTTTAACAATTAGTACCATGGGCTAATCAAAGACAATATTAGTGGAAGATCTTTATACCAAGAAGATGATCTATAAGATTCTCTACCATATATTAACAAGGTGTTTTTGAAAGGGAGCCAAAGGCAAGTTAAATAAACAAACTAATGTAGATCCAGAAATGTGTTTGGGGTTCACATTAAATCCTAGCTCCAATTTAAGAACAATTCGTTCTTTTTTTTCCAAGTAGTTCTTACTGTTAGGACTGAGCTGAAGCAGGTGACGGCTCTGCTGCCTTGCATGTTCCTGGAGGTCAGCAGCTGACTCCTGGAATGAGGGGACCTAAGAACAATGCCTGCAATGCCTGACTCCCTGAGAACCGGACAGCCTGCCTGCCAGAGCTGATAAGCTGCATCCTGGGCCATAAACCTTGCTACTGCAGCATGGACCCCCCTCTCACCTCAGTCCTTTGAAAACTCCAGGCCACAGACAAAGCCAGTGAGCTCCCTGGGCTACTTGCTAGACCAAGGGATTTTGCCCGGGAGCTCTTTCCCTCTCCTTGCTACAATAAAGCTGTCTCTTACTTCACCTCTTTCTTCCTGGCTTTGTTCTCATCCCGTGCCTCAGTTTACCTCTCACTTACTTCATGGCCCTCCTCGATATTTGCCCACAGGAAGGGAGCAAAGAAGATCTGGGTGCTATAGCCAAGTGTGGTGAAGAAATTAGATGGTGTCTGGCTATCCTATAAAATAGTGCCTAGGGTATTTAAGGCTTTTCTCCAAAAACAGCAGCCATCTAATTGAGATGTCAACTAAGTCCACATGCAGGAAACATATCAGCATCAGTCACTGAAGGAATATAAATAATATTATTTGAAGTCAAAAGAGGGGATAGTATCAGATCCTAAATTGTGAGAATCCAGTTTGCAAAAGGCTATGGATGACAATGGGAGCCCAGGACACATTTGTGAGATCTATACAGATATAAGCTTTAAGTCAGCGGTTCTCAACCTGTGGGTCACAACCCCTTTGGGGGTTGAACTACCCTTTCACAGGAGTTACCCAATTCATAACAGTAGAAAAATTACAGTTATGAAGCAGCAACAAAAATAATTTTATGCTTGGGGGGGGATCACCACAACATGAGGAACTGTATTAAAGGGGTTGTGGAATTAGCAAGGTTGAGAACCGCTGCCTTAGATGATCTCTCTCTATCCATAAGGGAGGGAAGGGAAGAAACTGCTTACCACACAGAGTGCATGGGAGAGATGACTATAGGAGATCAAATGATACATCTGACTTGAATCGTTAAAACCTTGTCAGGTG
>NW_022111369.1:73420086-73458918 GCF_000313985.2 Echinops telfairi | reverse complement strand
ATATAGAGGGTACTACGAGAAATTCAAACAAAGGTTGTGGCATGAGTGGTCCCATTGCTGACATCAGAGAGATCTTGTCTAAAGGCAGAAGATATTAGAAAAATGTTTACTTGTATTTATATCTGGGCAATGCCATTGAATTCTGTGTATAATTAAAATTTTTTGGATTACATTGCAAAAAATGAGAATTCTAAAACATTGTGTTCATAGAAGCCTGCTCAGAGACCTTTAGGTGCAAATTTGAATAGAATTCTGGGGATGGTATTGCTGTTCTTGTTGCTAGGGGCTGTTGTGTCTGTTCTGGCCAATAGCAGTCACATGCACATCAGAACAATGCACTGCAGGATTCTGTGCTTGAACCCATTGCTGCAGCACGTCAACGTCTCAAACAGCGGGCTTTCCTCTCTTTCACTGACCCTCTCCTTTACCAAGCAGGATGTCCTTCTCTGGGAACTGGGTTCTTATGCCCACATATTTAAAGTATGAAGACAAAGTCTTGCCATTCTTGCCTCTAAGTAGCACTCTGGGTATACTTCTTCCAAGCCTCATCTGCATTATATATAATTAGGGAAGGTGTGAAGATTGCATCTTGACACCATACTTGCTCAATCTGTATGGTGAGCAAATGATCCAGGAAAGTAGACTGTTAGAAGAATATGGATTAGAGTACATTTCAGTAACCTTTGATATGAAGAGGACACAACCTTGCTTGCTGAAAATAAAGGGGGCTTTAAGCACTTACCTATGAGGAGCATGCACTTTGCCATCAGTAGAAAATACAACTCAATATAAAGCCCTTATAAATGGACTCGCAGGTAAAAGCATGTTAAGTGGAGACATTATTGAAGTTTTCCAGGAGGTATTTTTACTTTGATCCACTATTGAAGCAATAGTCAATAAGTAAAATAAACTTTTACGTGCACTCGGTAAATCTGCCACACAGACCTCTTTAAAAGGTTAGAGCAAGATGTCACTTCAAGGACTAAAATGTGTCCGACTCAAACCATAGTATTTCCAATCGCCTCATCTGTATGTGAAAGCTGGAGGCTGAATAAGGAAAGCAGCAGAACAATTGAAAAACGTAAACTATGCTTTTTATGAAGAACGTTGACAGTATCATAGAGCACAAGAACAACAGACTTGTTTTGGAGATTTTTAGAGTAAGATGGCATGGGAACCTGTTTCATTCTGTACCTAATTGAAAATTGAATATGCACTTCTGCTCTATAGTGTGCATTATGTAATCATCAACATTTGTCTGATTTTCCTTTAGTAAAAATATATATGCACTAATATTTCAGTAATCTAATAAACAGAAAAAGCTCAACTGGAAAGTGAAAAATTTTCAGGAACTGGTGGAAGCTATATCATTAGGGGAAAATATATACTGAAATCATGACAATACAATAGAGAATTAATATAATTAAGATGTAGGTGACTAAGGAAACTGGAGACAAAAATTATTAACTGATTTCCTAAAAGGTTGCCAAACAAGTTAATGACAGTCTTTCAATTTTTTTGTGTATTTTTTCTTTATATTAATTACAGATAACTTATTATTTTGACAAATAAGGAGGCATTTACAGGAAAAAAAACTATTTAAAATATATTTAAAACCTCCAATACTCATTTATTGATCATCAATAAGTAAGTTCAGGTTAAAGTTGAAGAAAATTCAAACAAGTTTACAAGGGTCCACCTGAATTTTAAGAACATCTCATAAAGAGCTCTGACACATTAACACTAATAGAAGGAGAACTGATGAGCTGAAAGATGATACCAAATTTTATCAGAAAATAAATTCAATCTGAAATTAAAATTTAGTTGATAGACGTTTTTACTCTATTGCTCTTGGAAATTATTTTTTAAACACACAAATTTGAATAACAATTTCAGAATATGATCATAATTTTCACATCATTACTAATAGTTTACATTTTGTCTCAAAAGATATAAATTATTCACTAGGAATAAGGAAATAAAAATATTTTCTAAAATAATATTTTATTAAAACATGCATGCATTTATGTGTGTCATACATGTATGTGTTTATGTGTATTGCATGCATACATGTGTTCGTGTAAAGTAATTAAAGGTTGGGCAGTAAGCTGCTTACCAACTGTTTTGTAGGTCACGCCCTTCATGACTCTGGGGGAAAATGATGAGAGTGTCTGGTTCTTTAAAGATTTTCAGTCTTAGAAAATCTATATAGGCTTGCTATGAGTGAAAACTGACTCAATATCTGTGGGTTTGAATTTCATTTTTAATAGTAAAGATGAAACTCCCTATTACTATGTTTGATAACCATTAAAGTGAAAATTAATAATAATTTATTTTTTAAAGAGAATAATGCTTTTGAACAAGTGAATAAAGGTTATATTTACCCTGTGAATTGTAAATAGATCAAGAAATTAATATTCAAAGTATAGTTGTCAATGTCATTAATTTAATTGACTTAATTTGTGAGATAGCAGTTTAAATGACTCATTAAAAATTCTTATGAATTAGAAATCTATCCCTGTGAATAATAGAGTCATTATCTAATTTATTTCCAGTAATCTAATTGCCACATTTTTTTTTCTGATAAAGCTAAACTACTATCTTTAAATGTATAGTGAGAGAAACATATACATTATTGAAGTGCTACTGTAGGAATAAGTGACATGAGCATGAAGTTTTATTGACTCAGGAAAAAATATGAATAGAAAAGATGAATTAATATTTAAACGTTCTGAATTATAATACATTGAGTATCAAACTCGTGTTTCTTTCTTGTAGAAAATTCACATGGGTGTATTGTTAATGAATTAAATAACTAATGATACCATGAATGGAATTTCTCGATCTCTATCTCTATCTATATTTATATATATCTATATCTATCTATAATTTTTATTGGGGGCTCTTACAGCTCTTATAAAAATCTATTTGTCAAGCACATTTGTACATATGTTGCTGTCATCCTTTTCAAACCATTTTCTTTCTACTTGTGTCCTTGGTATCAGCTCCTCATTTTTTCCTCTCTCTTCCACCCTCCCATCCTCATGAACCCTTGTTAAATTATAAATTATTACTATTTTCATATCTTACACCATCCACTGTCTCCCTTTACCCAAGTTTCTGTTGTTAATCACCCTGGGGGTGTTATACGTTGATCATTGCAATCAGTTCCCCCTTCTCCCCCCACATTCCCCCTGCCCTCTTGGTATCTGTATTTCCATTGTTGTTTCTGAGGGTTTATCTGTTCTGAATTCCGTGTGTCAAGTGCTCTTATCTATATCAGTGTCCATGCTCCGGTCTACCTGGAATTGTAAGGTACAACTGGGGTCATGATAGTAGGAGGGTAAAGGTGACATTTGTTTTATGTTCCGTTGGTGCTATTCTGCACCCTGGTTGACTCGTCCTTGTGACCCTCTGGGAGAGGCTGTCCAATTGTCTACTGATGGGCTTTGGGTCTCCACTCACCCCACCTCATTTGCATTGATATGATTGTTTGTTTTTGGTCTTCTGATGCCTGATACCTGATCCTGTGTTTAACTCATGATCACACAGGCTGGTGTGTTTCTTCCATGTGGTTTTGCTGCTTCCAAGTTAGATAGCCACTTGTTTTTCTTCAACCCTTTAAGACCCCAGACTCTATATCTTATAATAGCTAGGCCCATTAGTAGGCCACTGGAGATCCCCTTGCAGAGGGGTCTCGGGGAGGAGATGAACCAGTCAGGGTGCGATGTAACAACGATGAAAAATACAACTTTCCTCTAGTTCCTAAATGTTTCCTCCCCGCTCCCACTATCATGGCACGAATTCTACCTTGCAAGTCTGGCTACACCAGAGGATGCATGTACCCTGGTACAGATAGGAACTGGAAATACAGAGAATCCAGGATGGATGTGCCCTACAGGACCAGTGGTGCGAGTGGCGACACAGGGAGGGTAGAGGGAGAGTGGGTAGGAAAGAGGGAACCGATTACAAGTAACTATATGTGACCTCCTCCCTGGGAGATGGACAACTGAAAATTGGGTGAAGGGAGACGTTGGACAGGGCAAGATATGACAAAATAACAATCTATAAATTATCAAGAGCTCATGAGGGAGGGGGAGGGGGAGAGAGGGGAAAAATGAGACCTAATGCCGGGGGCTTAAGTGGAGAGGAAATGTTTTGAGAATGATGAGGGTAATGAATGTACAAATACGCTTTACACAATTGATGTGTGTATGGATTGTGATAAGAGTTGTATGAGCCCCTAATAAAATGATTAAAAAAAATAGCTAGGCATCATCAGCTTTGTTCACCACATTTGCTTATGCACCTATTTTGTCTTTAGCAATCATGTCTGGAAGATGAGCATCACGGAATGTCTGGTTATTAGTACAAAGTGTTCTTGCATTGAGGGAGTACCTGAGTAGAGGCCCAATAGCCATCTGCTACCTTAACACTTAACATATAAATATATGTGCATAGATTTAGGTTCCTATCGTTATGTATAAATATATTTACATATGTCGGTACCTTTATTTATACCTCTATAAATGTCCTTTGTCTCCTAGTTCTTTCCTCTATTTCCTTTTACTTTCCTCTTGTCCCACCATCATGTTCAGCCTTCATTCAGCATTTAGTAATTCCTCTTGGTTACATTGCACTTGATCAAACCCCACCAGGTATAAAACACCCTCTACACCATCAAATTTAGATCACTTGTTCCCTTGTCCTGAGTTTGTTGGCTCCCCACTTCCATTCCCCCATCTCTCTCCCATGTCCCTCCAGAACAAGCAGCCCCATTGTTGTTAAACAATCCCAAGGAGAATACAATGCGAAATAATATTTAAACGTATATAATTTCACTAGTACCTTAGATACTACCATTTTTCTTTACACTCTTTTTATCTATTATTAAACTGTGTCTTTATTAGTCTGAGTGAAAGTAATTTTTAATATATGTATTGTTTTACTAGTATATATTTGAAATTATGTATCAATTTTAGCTCAGTATTAGAACTATTCCCTTAAATTTAAGTTATTTTTCTAGTTTGATAGAACCTGGTTGGTTATGGTATACGATATTACTGAATACTCCAGTTCTACTCTGTTTTCTTTCTAAAAAACATGGATAGATGGGATACACTTGAAAATAGAGTTTTTATCAAATAAGTTAATTTAGATAGTCATAATTATCATTTTTGTACTCATAGTTGAATCTCTATAATCTCTCATAACTTGAATTTGTTGGTGTTATTGAGAATGAGTAAAAACAATTAAAACCAGATAGAATTTCTGGTGCTCTAATCACACAAATAAAATCCATTATATTGGAGCATTCTAAATAGTGTGCACTATTAGATATCAGCAATTATTGACCTGGACTCCTGTTATTTTTTCATTCACTAAGGAAACCTGGAGATTTAATGTAAAAATTTACTTCATAATATTGTGTGACTAGGGAGTATATCCACAGTTGTTTACAAGTAGATTCATCACACAGATATCACCATATGTAAAGAATATGCTACCCAAATGACAAGTGTTATGTTGTTTGTAATAAATAACCACCTATTCATAAAAATATTTACATATATCCATATATTTCACATAGTCAAGTTTACTATTATTAAAAATCATATTGTATGTTTTAAAATTTCTAAATGAGTGTTTTTTTAAAAGATCATTTTATTGGGGGCTCTTAGAGTTCTTATAACTATCCATATATCAATTGCATTAAGCATATTTGTACATATGTTGACATCATCATTTTCTAAATATTTACTTTCTATTTGAACCCTTGGTACCAGGTCCTTTTTCTCCCTCCCTCCCCACCACCTCATGAAGCCATGATAAATTAGAAATTATTACTTTCATATGTTACACAGACCGCTGTCTCCTTTGACAAGTTTCTGTTGTTTTCCCCCCTCAGGATGTGTGCGTGTGGGGGGCGGGGTGGATGCAACACAAGGGTCTTATAAGTCAACCATTGCCATTGGTTCCCCCTTTCTACCCTCTTTCTCCCACCTTTCACCTACCTTTCTGTTATATCTCCTCCCATTTCTGTTCCCGAGGGGTTTATCTGACCTGGATTTCATGTGCCTTGAGCTCTTATCTGTACCAGTGTATATGCTCAGGGTCTAGCCAGAAGTGAAAGGAAAGACTGGGGTCATGATAGTGAGGGTTGAGGAAACCTAAATGAACCAGAGGAATATTGAATGTTTCATCAGTTCTATACTGCACCCTGGATGACTCACCCCTGCCTTGTGATATTTCTGTGATGGGATTACTTATTGTCTACAGATGGGTTTTGGGTCTTTGCTCGGACACCCCTAATTCTCAACAATATATATTTTTATTTGTTTTGTTTTGGGTCATCTGATGTCTGATAACTGATCTCGTCGAAACCTGGTAATCACATAAGCTGGTGTGCTTCTTCCATGTGGGATTGCTTCTTATCTGCTAGAGGGCTGCTTGTTTAACTTCAAACTTTTAAGCCCCCAGACACTATATATTTTGATAACTGGGCACCATCAACTTTCTTCACCAAATTTGCTTATGTACCTGTTTTGTCTCCAGCAATCTTGTTGGGAGGGTGAGCATCACAGAATGCCAGGTTGTTAGAACAAAGTGTTCTTGGGTTCTAGGGCTTGAGCAGAGGCCCAAAGTCTGTCGACTTCCTCAGTGTATTGCCATAAAAACATATGTACATAGATCAGTACCTCTATTTTTATGAATTAATATACTTACATAAGTGCACAACTATGTTTACACCTCTATCCAAAGCTTTGCTTCATAGCTCTTTCCTCTGTTTTGTTTTGTTTTTTTAATCATCCTCCTGCTCCAGTATCACACTCGCCTTTTAGTAATTCATCTTAGCTAGATTGCTGTTGCCCCAGCAGCACCCGGATATCTGTATCTTCCTTGATATTATTTTTAATTCCCTGCCTCTTTCCCTGTCTATGGGGCTATTTTCTCACTGCTCCTTTCCCCCACCCACCTCTTTCTCCCCCTAAGTCACTCTGGAACATTGATCCTCTTGCTTTCTCATGGGGTTTTCTTCCCATGTCTATCTTATATAGGTGGGCAAAACAACAATAATGGAGCCAAAATGCAAAGAAAACAATAGATTGAATAAAAAGATAAAGAAAAGAAAAAGCATACACAAGTCCAGGTCTGTCCACTGACCTTTAAGACTATGTTCCCACCAGTTCTGAGGAGTTCCGGGAACTGCTGTTTCTAGCCTGAACTATCTTTTTGGGGCTCCTCAGTGCTTTGTGGGTTTGCTTTGCTCCCCTTCCTGACCTGTTGTGTTTGCTTTGTGACTTGCCCAAATGGAGGGATGGGGGTGGAAGTCAAACCAGACTCACTGCCCACCATGTATCCCCAGTATTGTCTTCTATTGCCATAGGCTCCAATGAGGGTACATTGTGCCTCAAGCTGTTGTCAGTCCTACAGTACTTACTCTCTGTGCCTTAGCAGCTCCGTGCAGGGAAGTCATCCTTAGGGTGTGGTGTGGCCAGTATGGGGTCTAGTCCCTGACTCTCTTTTTTTCTTTCTTGTGTTACTTCTGTGTGGGTGTGGCACGCTGACTCCTCCCCCAACCTGTAGGTGTATTATTGTCTTCTGTAGGACATACTCTGAGAAAGGGGGATCAGGTTGGCTCTGATTGTGGCTGGCCCCATAGACCTCTAAGCTCATGAGTTGCTCCATGTGATTACATTCCCTCAAGGTTTGGTGTGCTGTGGTGGGTTGTGCTCTCACACTCCCATTTTTCTAGAGATATAAATAATAACCTCCCCTTAGCTGGATTAGTGCCCTGCTCCCCCAGTTCCATCGTCTCCCTCTTTTCTTTATTCCCTTTTCTCCCTTCCCCTTCTAAATGACTATTCTGTTTTCTCCTAGAATAGATTTTTAAGTTAATTTTAAAAACTAAAAAATCTAATCTTTGAAGTCAAAATCAGGAAGAAAGCTATTTCTTAATTTTATTTTAAATAATTATTTTTACTAATAATTAATGAAGGCTAATCAAAACAAGTGGTTATCTTCCACATTTCTGGGCATAGACAAATAAGTGGTCCCAGTATTTATCAGTTGGTTGAAACATTGTAACTGGTATCTCATTAATTCTTGGAGCCTTATTTTTGAGTAATACATTTTTGAGCAGCTTGAACTTCTTTCTTTAGCACCCTTGGTTGTTGCTCACATGCTTCTTCCTAACATGGTGGAATGTCAACTACTTCTTTCTGGTAGAGTGAGTCCATCTATTCTTTCCATCTTCGTTTGATGCTTCATGAATCAGTCAATATTTTTCCCATAGAAGCTTTCAATATTGAAGCTTGTGGTAGTTACATAATCTATTTTCAATTTGAGACTTATGAGTGAAGGGGTGGAGTTTGACCTGTCAACCAGGTCACAGTATGATGACCTCATTTGGAGGTACTAAGGAGATAAATAGCTAGCTGGAGGTGGGACAAATACTCAGTCCCTGCAAAATATTCTTGTTGACAAGCCACATGGAAACAGGCTGATGGCAGCCAGAGCTTCAGAGCTGGAGAAGTCATGTGGAGACTCCTGCCAGTACTGAGATGCTTACACTACCACGGGATCCACAAGACTTCCCACCCACAGACCTGTGATCTTCCTGCATTCAACGTCATTGCTTGTGTTTCGTGAGTCTGAAGAGGACTTTGTAGATTTGTATGGGACATATGGGGTAATATTGGACTTACGGATTTGATTTGGACTGGGCTGGGATGTTTTTCTCAATATACAATTGCTCTTTTATGTAAAGCTCTTTCTTATAGACATATGAGTGTCTATTAATTTGTTCCTCGAGTCTACTCAGACTAACACAGCTCAAGGCTTCAATATTTTTCTTGAGTTCTATCAGTTTGAGATGCTGATCCACTCTGTGATGCTCACCTTCCCAATACAGTTGCTGGATTTAAAATGGGTGCATAAGCTAATGGGGTGAACAAAGCTGATGGCTATTAGAAGATATTGTTTCTGGGGTCATAAAGGTTTGAAGTTAAACAAGCGGCTCTCTACAGGGAAGCAAGAAAGCCCACATGGAAGAAGCACACCAGCCTGTGTGATCACCAGGTTTCAACGGTATCAGTTATCAGACATCAGATGAACCAAAACAAGCAATTATATAGATGAGAATGAGGAGGATTAGAGTGGAGACCCAAAACCAATTGGACTTCCCCTCACAGAAGGGTTACAAGGGAGAGATGAGCCAGCCAGGGTCCAGTACAGCACCAATGAAACACAACATGCTTTCTCCCACCACTATCATGACCCCAGTTCTACCTTACAAATATGACTACACCAAAGCATGTGCACTGGTACATATAAGAGCTCTCAACACAAGGAGTCCAGGCCAGACAACCCCCTAATGAAAAATGATGGATAGTAGCGATGCCATGAGCTTAGAGGGGAGGTGGGTGGAGAAGTGGGAGAAAGAGGGAACCAATCGCAATGATTGACGTATAACCCTCCCTCTGAGGGGGACAAACAAGAGAAATGTGGATGAAGGGAGACAGAGACAGTCTAAAATATGAAAATAATAATTTATAATTTATCAAGGAGTTGTGATGGTGGGAGAGTGGGGGATGGAGAGAAAATAGGAGCTGATATCAAGGGGTCAAATAGAAAGAAAATGTCTTGAAAAGGATGATGGGAACATTTTTACACATGTGCTTGATACAATTGATATAGAGCTTGCTGCAAGAGCTGTAAGAATCCCCAATAAAATGTTTTATAAAAATAAGGAAAGATATGCCCAGCATTTCTTCCTTTTTGTTTTTCTAACGCTTGTATATTTCATGATAATATTAGACTATCTTCTTCAGCAGCCCTTTGACATTTTCTGTTCAGCTCTTTGATTTCATCATTCTAGTTGTCTTAGCTACTCTATGATTAAGAGCTAGTTTCAGAGTTTCTTCTGATATCCACTTTGATCTTTTCTTCCTTCCCTGCCTTTTAAGGACTTTTTGCTCTCTTCATGAATGATGCTCTTGATGTCCCCCCCCCCCAGTGTAGCAGGTCTTCTGTCATCAGTGCTTAATGCAACGAATCTCTTCTTGAGATGTTCTTGAAACTCTGGTGGGATAGGCTCAATATCATATTTTGGCTCTCATGGGATTGTTTTAATTATCTTTGGCTTCAGGTAGAACTTACATATGAGCAATTGATGGTCTGTTACAGTTTGCCCTGTCCTGGTTTAGCTACTTATATTGAACGTATCCATCTTCCCCTTCCACATATGCAATCAATTTTATTTATATGTGTATTCCATATGAAGAAGTCCATGTATATAGTTGCTTTTCATGTTTTTGATAAAAAGTATTTACTATAAACAAATACTTGGTCTTGAAAAATTCTATTATGCAATATCCTGCTTATTTTCTACCACCAACATCATACTTCTCAACTACTGTTCCTTCCTCTTTGTTTCCAACTTTTCTTTCCAATCGTCGATAGCTTTCAATGCTTCTTAATTGTGTATTTTATCAATTTCTGGCTGAAGATATAGATGTTTTTTCTTTATTTCTCTATAATTAATTTAGGGGTTGATGTATATATTTCAATAGTTAGATTGACTGGATCTCCTTGAAGGAAGATATACATAATCCTACCACGGACCGCATTGAACTACAAATAGACCTTGAAAAGTCCTTTTTGAGGATGACTGCAATACCATTCCTCTTGATTGTGTCATTCCATCTTAGCCTGATTCAAAATGGCCCATATCAATACATTTCCGCTCACTAAAATCTAGGATATCTATCTTTATGCCCTCCAGTTCATTTTTGATGACTTCCAATTTTCATAGAGCCACACTTCACACATTCCAAGTTCTGATTATTAGATTTTTGCAGCTGCTTTTTCCCCCTCTCATCTTGAGTTGTGCACCAAGAACCAGAGAAGATCCTGGAGATCCCATCCCACCTGCTTTACTCCATTAATGTCATCAGGGTAGACTTTACTTTGAAAAAGCATCTTCTCATCAGTTATATTTTGAGTGTCTTTGACCCAAGGAATGATCCTCCTGTACAGTCTCTGATATGTTCTGCTTCCAGTCATTAGGCCCTCAATATCTAACAATATTTCCATGCTGCATGCAAGATTTCAGCAGCCATTTTGTCCAAAGTGGGCAACTGGTTTCTTCTTCATAGTTTCTTCTTAGTTTTGAGGCTCCTCTGAAACCTCTCCACTTTGGGTTACACTGCTGGCATTTGAAATACTAGTGACTTAGCTCCCAGCATCACAGCAACACACAAGCTACCAGTATGACAAACCAACAGACAAGTGGTGTGCATCAGGTTCAGTACCTTTTCACTACAGTTATTCAACCAGAATTCAAAACAAATAATCAGAGAAGCTGGATTATATGAAGAAGAATTCAATATCAAGATTGGAAGAAGACTTATTTACACCTGGCATTTTGCAGATGACACAACCTTGCATGCTGAAAGTGAGAAAGACTTAAAGCACTTACTGATGAAAATCAAAGACTCCAGTCTTGAGTAAGGATTGTAACTCATTGTAAAAAGAAAAAACCCTCACCACTGGACCAATAAGTAACATCATGACAAAAGGAGACAACATTGAGATTGTTAAGGGTTTCATCTTGGTTAGATTCACAACCAGCACTCATGAAGCAGCCATCAAGAGTTCAAAAGACACATTTCCTTGTGTAAATCTGCTTCACAAGACGTCATCAGCCTGTTGAAAATCAAGGATGTGTTACTTGGAGGACACATTCTTGTGTCCTGATTCAAGTGGTGTGCATGATTCAACCCATGGTATTTAAAATTGGCTCATATGCATATGAGAATTGAACATTAAATAAGGATGACTGAAGAGGAACTGCTGCATTTCTATTGTGGTGCTCACAAAGAATATTTTTAAAAAACAACCTGAAAAAACAAATAAAACTGATTTTGAAGAAGTACAGCCAGAGTGCTACTTAGAGGCAAGGATATCCAGACTTTATCTTACATACTTTGATCATGTTGTCAGGAGAGACTGGCCCCTGGAGAAGGACATCATGATTGGTAAAGTAGAGGGGCATTGAAAAAGAGGAAGACCCTCAACAAGATGTATTGACACAGTGGCTTCAACAATGGCTTCAGATATAGAATCAATGTGAAGATTGTTCATGAGCCAGAAGTGTTTCCCTCTGTTATGCATAGGGTCACTATGGGTTGAAACAGACTTCATGGCACCTAACAAGAACAAAAAACGACAACAGCAAATTCTCAGGTTACCCTCAAGGCTGTTGTCAATTTGAGACTTGAGTAAAATGGTGGAGGTTAGCCTGTCAATCAGGTTGCAGCTTGATGACCTCAATTGTTGTCATTAAGGAGAAATAAGTAGCTCAGCTTGTTGGAGGCAGGACACTCACTCTCTCCCTTCAGAGACATTCCTGTTGACCAGACACATGGGCTATGCTGATGGCAGCCAGAGCCTTGGAGCTGGAGAAGCCATGTGGAGACCCACAGCAGCACTAAGATGCTTCTACCGCCACTGGATCCACAACTTTCCACACACGGGCCTGTGATCTTCCTGCACTCAGTGTCATTGCATGTGTTGTGTGAGTCTGAAGAGGAATTTACAGACTGGTACTGGGCATATGGACAAATATTGGACTTAAGGACTTGATCTGGACTCAGCTGGAATGTTTTCTTAATGTACAATTCCACTTTATATAAAGATCTTTCCTACACACATATGAGTATCTATGAATGTGTTTCTCTAGTCTACCCAGACTAACATAGGCTCTCAAACAAATTTGGAGAACTGACTATCTTACACATTTTATTGTTCTCTATTCTCTGTAATTTATTTTTATGACTTGCATCTCTTCTTTTTAGCTCTCTTAGCTTTACTAAGCTTGTCTGTTCCTAGCTAGTTATCTTGTCTCTGTAGGGACTCCTCAGGACATTATCCATGGGACTACACACTACTTCTGCCCATCTGTTTTTAACTGTAGATGACAAAGCATAATAGGGCTATAATTAACTTAAAATAGTAATTTTTTAAAGTGAAAAATATAATTTTAGTTAAGTAATACTTGAATAATTATCCATTATAACTGTTACATAAAGCCAATAAAGTCCATTAAAACATGAGGCAAAGTATATTTATATATAAATGATTGCACTTATTATTTTTTAAACTTTAGATTTACTACATAATAATTTTAAACAATACTCTAACGTATCAAATCATCAACATTTTAAACATCTTAAGTAAACTTTATGAGTAAGCAGAGTAAATCTCTTAGCTACTGGCTTTCTTAATGCTACAGTTAAAAGAAACAATGTGTCTAAGTTTAACCACCTAAGTTAAAGTTAAAATAAATAAAGTTATGATATATTAAAATGCACTCCCTGTCAGATAATAGATAAAAAATATTAGGAGAAACATAAAAATAGTTTTCAGTTCAAAATTAATCAGGCACCTTTCACTAGAAACTTTTCTGAATTTTTCAGGAATAGAAAAAATAGGATGTGACTTTTTATGAAGTTCTAAATTGTCAATAAGAAATTATCATGTCCAAAACCAAGAAATCAAGGAACAGTAGTAATACAAGCATGCTATTCTTATTTAGACATATGAAGGCAAACATCATTGTATGACCTAAATTAGGTCCAAATGAAGAAAGAGGGGGAAGAAAAGACTGGGAATTATCATAATTATGTACATGAATTATCTTTGCACAAATAAATGCCTTTAAAGTGTTGCAGAAAAAAAAGAAAGAAATTATTATGCTCGGGTACTTTTTCTGAGCACGGTAAATGCCTTGTGTTTTAGGAAAAAGGCACGGGAATAAAAATTAATTTTTAACCCAATAACTGAATAAAATTCAGTAATCTTAACATGACCTCAGTTCCATATTTTATGGCACTTGATATTGAAGTTTTTAACCATATGTATAAATTAACCTATTGGAGATTTAATTACAAATAAGCAAGGACTTTGATCTTATCACCACAAAACTCTTTAACAATTTTTCCCGTATTTGTTCCCCTGTTGTGTATGTGTGTATATATATATTTAAATGTTCATGGTTTTACTTTCTTCATAAATCCACGACCTTTTGAAGATGCTTTTCAAACAACAAAATAAGTTGCATCCACTCTCTGCTCATGGTCGAGGTACTAATTGCAGAAGGTGCGGTTTAACAATAAGTAGTGCGTGAAGAAACCATAACGAGTGGCCGAAATACAGAAGTATACAGAATTAAACCAGCTATGTAAGCAATTGATCAATTAAAACTAAGATAGTTACAATCAAAGTATGCAATTATAATTAGTGGTTAGAATCAAAATTTGAATTGATTTCTTGATAAAATATAAATCTGTTGTCTGGAAATTGGAAATAAAACTATCAATTGATGGAGAGAGCTAGAGACTTATTGACCCTCGTGCAAAGATAAGGAAATAAGCGACAAAGTCTCTTGCACTGAAGTTATTATGTATTTTTAACAGCTTTGCATGTAATATTCACATAGAAAAAACTTTAAGTGCTGTTTTCCAATTTAAAAATCTAAAGAATTCAAAACTAAGGCATTCAATATTTGAAAAAAGTACATATTTACAAAATGTGTATATTCTGTCATGAAAACTCCACACCAACATTATACACTTGGAAAAAAATACAAACAGGATATATTACAAATTTATGTAGCAATAACTTTGTTCACACCATGCAATAAAAAGTACATTAATCAACATACACAAACTTTTGTAGGTTCTAAACTTAAGGACTTTTTTTTTTTCTCTGCAGAATCCTTAAAACCTCTGCAGAATCCTTAAAATTTGTTAGCCTTTCTACTGAGAGGTAAATTATACACAACGATGATGAAAAGATTAACAGACCAGTTGTCTATTATGAATTATTCCAGCTTTGTTCAACAATGGCCAAAACTCTTTTCTCATATTCTTGTTTGTTTTCCTGGTAAAGCTGTGCTGCCTGGCTATTGGCTGGACTATTTGGATTTGGTTCATCCAGCAGAGACTGAATTGATGTTAAGATAGAAGACACATCATATGTTGGGCTCCATTGGTTCTGAAGGATATCTAAACATATGCTACCGTCAGCATGCACATTTGGATGAAACCGTTTTGATAAAAACCTAACAGTCGGTGGTTTATTTGGATATTCTTCAGAAAATTCTATTACTAGTTTAAAAGTGCCATCTTCAAAGGGTGTCCCTTTGGGTTCAGATATAACTGCATTCCACTGCATGTTGTTGTTTACAGATGGTGCGCCACTAACACCCACAGGTGGTCCTCTGGGAATTGCTTGAAATCCCGCATAAGCCACCTCCGGGCTGGGGTCCACATGTTCCCAGATGCCCCGCCGTCAATCTGAAAGAAAAGAGTCCCGCACAGCGCCCCCACCCCGGCATGGCGGCCCAGTCACTGCCCCCCATTGTATATTTTTATAATATACTTCTTTAAAAAAATATGGGTTGGTAGGATAATTTGACCAGCTAGCCACATCACCAGTCAATCTTGCTGATGTCTCCCCTCTGCAGTGACTTAATGACCAGGGAGGGGGAAGAGCCCCACATCTGCTGCCTCTACATGATAGCCAGAATTTGGAAGAGAATTCAAGTGGTTTATCACATTATACTTTAATTAAGAATAACATAAGTCCTGCGAAACTTCAGTACAGCATAGTTTTATTTACATTTCATTGATGAAGGAGACAGGGATCTAAGTCTCCAAGAACTGCTTCCCCAACCAAAGAGTTTAGGGAATTTTTAGGTTCATAAAAACCAAAACTCAAACTTGTTGCCATCAATTCGTTTCCAACTCATAATAACCCTAATAGGACAAGGGAGAACTGCCATTGTTTCTAAGACAGAAACTCTTTATGGGAGTAGAAAGCCTCCTCTTTCTCTTGAGGAGCAGCTGGAGGTTTTGAACTCCTGACCTTTGGCTAGGAGCCCAATGCAAAACCACTATACCATAGAACTCCTTTTAAATCTATGAAAAAGTGGAAGTTACAGGCATGCAGACATTTTGGAAGGTACTGTTTTATGTGAGAGGCTGGTTTATAGTTCGGCACAGAGGTGGCTAACAGGATTCCCACTTCACAAATGACTCACGGTAGAAAAAATGGGAAAATTGCTATGAAGTATTGTTCCTTGATAGAGGATGCGAAGAGTCACTTTTTGACATATGCATATGGTTTGGCCTGGCACCATCTCATGGTCAGGAACTAGAAATGACACTGCAAACAGGGAGATAAGCAGGGTGTGGGAGTGGTATGTCTCTCAGGGAACTGATCACGCACTTCTGGTGAATTTTATTTTTGTGTAGTTCAGTCCTAAGTAGCCTTAAGTCCAAGTGGAGTGTCCCTCAACCTAGCTGGCCTCAAGGGATTGCTGGTGGTGTGGTGGGATATGGACTGGGTTTCTGACTGCAAGGTTAGCAGTTAGAAATCACTAGCTTCTCCATGCAAGAAAGATGAGGCTTTCTACTTTGGGGAAGAGTTACAGTCTTGGAAACCCACAGGGGCAGTTCCACACTGTCATATAGGGCTGCAATGCATTGGAATATACTTGACGGCAGTGAGGTTTGTGTGTTTTTTGTTTGTTTAGCTGGCTTTAATATGTTCAAAGTATATGAAACTGAGACAAACTCTCACCATGTTGTGTGCTTTTAAATTTTTCTATTTCCTGCTTTGGTACATGTCACTGTATTGTGGTGTCTTCCACGTTTTTTTTGAAATTTTCTATTCAGCTCTCTTACCACATCATGCCTCCCAACACACACACACACACACATATACACACACACACACATCATTCACTTTAGCTTAAGCTACTTCACAGTTCTGTTTTGGTCTCTGATTCTTACTGATATGTTTACTGACTTTCTGTTGCCTTTATGTAGTGTGCTCTGGATGATGGTCCACAACTTCAAGCACGTGTGCTTAATATTCCTCCAGAGAAACAAACTACATAAATAATTTATTTAATCCATCAGTCTACGTGTGTTCAGTTTAAAGGAAACTCTATCTCTTTGCATTAAGTTCTACAAAGTCACGTTCCAGAAAATTACATATATAGATACATGAGAAAAGAAATGTGTGGATTTTTTAAAACAAATTGTTATAATAACTTGGCGTTTTATGAGAAATGACATGTGTTAGCATGTTTCATATACAGCTCTTTAAAATTTGTGAATATTAGCATGATTCAATGATTGACACACTATTTCAATTTGCTAATCTAGGAATAAAGAACAAAATAATAATACAATTCCTCATATGACAATCTTTTCAGACAAACACGCTCTGTTTAAATTCCCAAGGATTAGTATTTGCATAAAATAACCAATTTGCATGAAGTTAAAGCACATAAGGAAACATTTATTCATAGAAAACCTGAAAATTAATCGTGTAGGCAATCTGTCATTTCCTTTTCAATATGGATAGAGTTCACAAGCACGGGAGGGATTTTGTTACATTATTCCAAAAATAACAAAGCAGAAAGGTGAGATATGAAGTGATAGTAAGTTTTAAGAAAGCAGGTAACACATTTCGTACTTGAGTACATGTTCTACTTCTCAATTAAAAAAAAAACTATTTGTGAAACTAGCATATCAGAATAAAACAAAATGTTATGTCTTCTAATTATAATATTCCCCAGAAAATATATACAACTACATATAATAATGGTGCACAAATACAACTATGGATTGGACATGTATTTATAAGAAAAAAGAGGTAAAAATGATGTTTATTTCACAATTGTTAAAATATAAGTAATATTGCATTTTTAAAAGTCAATGTGACCACCTTGAGATATTATTTCATTTTCTAATCTGTCTCTGGTTTTAGAACTATTTGTGAAGGCTCATAAGAAATCTAAATAAAATGATGAAAATCAGATGATTAAGGTGTGATTACATTTTAGCACACAAGCATACAATAATGAAACATAGAATTAAATGATCTCAAATAACTTTTTCTTGTAATATCAGAGACACTATTCTGATAATATCAGACAGACATTTAACATAAGAATAGTTTCAAATGCAGTATTTTGGGTGATCTGCTGAAACAAAATATTAAAATAACAATGGTTGTAAGGATGGCACACTAGTGGGAATAGACTAAATGTAATATCTTTCTGATGATACTAGTTATATTAAGAATTGTCAAGCATACTTCTAGTTTACAAGATGCTTTCTAAGTTGAAAAAAGAAAAGAGTTAGGAGACTGTGCTACAAAACCAGTGAAACATATATAGATATATAAAGAGGGAATTTTATATCAAGAAAATGGAATCACACAGTTTTAAGAGTGTGTAAGTGCAGTCAGTCTTCCATAATTTGTTATGATCATGCCTTGGCATAGAAAATATAACCAAAGTAAACTATGAATAGCCTTAAGAAGAATAGGAAATCCAGAACACTTCATTATGTTCATGTAGAAACTGTACATGGAACAAGAGACAGTTGTGTGAACAGAAAAAGGATGCAGCATGATTTGTGGTGACATATTATCACCACATTTATTCAATTTGAATACTCTAACAATCATTAGAGAAACTGGATTATATGAAGAATGTAGTATTAAGATTAGAAAAGGCTTGTTAACAACCTGTTATATGCATATGACACAACCTTGCTTGCTGAAAGAGAAGAAGATTTGAGGAACTTGCTGATGAAGATCAAGGATTTCAGCCTTCAGTAAGAATTAGAACTCAATGCAAAGAAGACCAAAATCTTCAAAACCAGAAAAATAGGTAACATCATGGTAAATGTAGAAAAGGTTGAAGTTGTTGAGGATTTAGTCTTACTTGGACATAGTCAACGCTCATGAAAGCAGCAGTCAAAAGACGGAAAGACCAGTTGCATTAGGTAAATCTGCTGCACAACATCACTAGAATATTGAACATCAATCATGTTACTTTTAGGAATAATGTGCCCCTGACCTAAGCCATGGTATTTTCAATTGTCTCATATGCATGTGAAAGTTGGACATTGAATAAGGAAGATCAAAAAAGAATCAATGAATGTGAATGATGGCACTTGATAAGAATATGGAAGGCCACATCTGAGAAGTTGTCATCAGGGTACGACCAGATTGATAGGTTGGGTTCCACCCAGGAGTGACTAGTTGACATTGGCTAACCATCACAGACTACCCCTTAGAATCTTGACACCAATACACAACTCTTTAACCACAGATAACCTCCAAACCTAGACTTAGACAACCCAAGGAGAAGAACACATTCTGAAAATCTGAAACTGAAAGAACTCAAGAAAAATTCAAGCCTCTAGTTGTAATTTTGAAAGGTTCTATGGGCATCATATTGAATGATGCAGAAAGTATCAAGAGAAGATGGAAAGAATGCAGAGTCACGGCACCAAAAAGAACTAGTAGACAGTCCACCACTTTAGGATGTAGCATAAAAACAAGAAACAATTGTGTTGAGGATAGAAGTTCAAACTGAATTGAATGCAATAGTCAAAAACAAGGCTCCAGGAATTGATGGAAAACCCATTGAAATATTTTAGCAAAATGAAGAAACACTGGAAGAACTCTTTTGTCTATGCTAAGATATTTGGAAGACTGCTCTTTGGCCAATTGACTGGAAGAGATCCATTTTGTGTCCATCCAAATAAATGTGACTCAACAGAATGCTCGACCTATATATCAATATCTTACTCCATTAAAATATTGCTTAAGATCATCCAAGAAAGTTTGTTTTCTGGAGAGAACTAAGAGTGAACTGTCCGAGGTTCATGATGCAGAAGAGAACTTGTAACAAGGAATGCCATTGCTAATGTCTAATGGATCTTGGCTCAAAGCAACGAAATCAGAAAGATGTTTACTTGTGTTTCATTGAGTCTGCAAAGACTTTCCATTTTGTGGCCCATTATAAACTGTGAATATTTCTAAGAAAAATGGGGAATTCAGAACACTTCACTGTGCTCAGGAGGAACTTGTACATGGATCCAATGGCAGTTCTGGAACAGAACTAGGGAATATTATGGTTTAAAATCAGAACATGTGTGCACCAGGGTTGTATGCTGTCTTGATACTTGTTCAATCTATATTCTGAGCAAATCATCAGAGAATCTGGAGTATATGAAGAAGAGTGTGGTATAAGGAAGGTAGGAAGGCTTATTAACAACCTGCAGATGACACAAGTTTGCTTGCTGAAAGGGAGGAGGGCTTGAAGCACTTGCTGATAAAGTGCTAGGATTGTAGCCTTCAACATATATTTAAACTCAATGTAATCAAGACCAAAATCCTCACAACTGTGTCTGTAGATTACATCATGATGAATGGAGAAAAGGTTGAAATTCTCAAGGATTTTTTTCTTTCTTTGATCCACAATCAATGTTCACGGAAACCACAAGCAAGAGGTCTAAGGTGTATTACATTTGGTAAATTTGCTGCACAAGGCCTCTTTAGAGTATTGATGTGTAACGGTGTTACTTTGAGGACTAAGGTGTGCCTGACCAAAGGCATTATATTTTTCACAGCCAAATATGCATGTGAAAATTGGACATTGGATAAGGAAGACCATAAAAGATTTGGAGCATTTGAATTGTTTGATGGAGAAGAATATTGAAAGTACAATGGACTGCTAAAAGGACAAACTAATATGTGTTGCAAAAAGTAAGGCCCGAATGATCTTTAGAGGCAAGGAGGACAAGACTTCATTTTACATACTTCAGACATATTGTCAGGAGAGACTAATCCTGGGAGAAAAAGATCATGCTTAGTAAAGTGGAGGGGTAGAGATGGAGAGAAAAGCCCTCACAGAGATGGATTGACACAGTGGCTGCTTCAATGGGCTCAGGCGAGGATTTCACAGCATCATGCAATTTTCATTCTGCTGTCCACAGGGGCTCTGTGATTCAGATCAGACTCATGGATGCCTAACAACAACAACAACAATATCCAAACAAAGATAATAATAAAGTTGTACTTGCACCTAACATACAACTTGACATGCCTAGAGCCAAAAATGCTTTAAGAACATTTTCATCTTAGTTTTTATATGCCAATATTTGGTGCATGCATTCAAACAGGATGTACTTACAACAATATAGTCTTTTTTTTCCTGTAGCTGGTCATGTGGCCATAGCTGGTATTTAGAACTACTTTCTTCCACTACCCATCTGTATTACTTCAGCAAGTACTTTGACTTGTCATGCTTATTTTCTTAATGGGGTGACACAAACCCTCATCCTTTATGATTCAGTACTGTTAGTAGTCATGTAAGTTTTGGAGTGCTGTACTTGACCATTAACCTTAATCACAATACATGGTAGTACTAAGAGATAACCTAAGGAATCTTCTGGATTCCAGACATACTCTCCTCTATCCTTGTTACATAATACTAAACCAATTTTCCTTTGGTAACCAAATCAATAACACCACTCATACAGTAATGCTCTTCTTTGCCTGTAGATACAGAGTCATGAGGAGTCCAAAATGACCAGGAGACATTCTTAACTTCAAATTCAATGGAACTAGTGCTGTGTCTCATGGTTAGCATATTCTTCCCTTGGGAACTAAGACATCCAGACCAAAAGAGCAGAGCTATTCAGTGACCAGAATAAAAAATATGATGAGTGGGTCACTAGCAGTAAGAGTGATTGATATCACTCCTATTTCCACTCCTTGGTCCCTAGACCCATGAATCTTCGCTATTGGTGAAATAGCACCACACATTGGACAATGGGTTAGAGTGTTATAAACTCCTGTAAATCATTGCTACAATCTTACAAGGTGCTGTCACCAAGATGGCCACATAATTGTATCTTTAGAGGTCCATTCAATTGTTCTATAAATCCCGCTGCTTCAGGATGATGGGGGACATGACAAAACTAGTGAATTTCATAAGTAAGAGCCCATAGCTGAACTTACCTTACTGTGAAGTGAGTTTCTTGATGTGAAATGATGCTGTGTGGGATACCATGCCAGGGGATAAGACATTCTGTAAGTCTATGAAGGGTAGTTTTAGAAGAAGCATTGAAGTCAGGGGAAGAATATATGGATCCAGAGTAAATGTCTATTCCATTTAGAACAAAGTGCTATCCTTTCCATGAAGAAACTGTTCTTTGCAATCAACCCACTACCACGTTGCTGGTCAATCCCCATAAGCAATTGTCCCATAGCATGGATTGAGTGTTGGTCTCTGCTGCTGGCATATTGGGAACACAGCATTTTTAATAGCTAAGTCAGTCTTGGTGAGTGGAAATCTATGTGGCTGAGCCTATGCAAAATCTCCATCCCTGCCACCCTTGCTACATTGTCCATGAGTTCATTAAGCAAGCCAGAAATTTATGGGGAAAGAGAACGACTGGTTTCCACAGAATGTGTCATCTTATCCACTTGATTTTTAAAGTCTTTCTCTGCAGAAGTAACCCTTTGGTAAGCATATGCATGATACACAAATATCTCCTTTTTTGGCTCATTCAGAGATACTTATCCACAGACCTATGCCCCACCTCCTTGTCATCAATTTTCCAATAATGCTCCTTCTAATACCCTGACCATCCATCCAAGCCATTGACCACAGACCATGATTCAATATACAGTCAGACATTTGGCCACTTCTCCTTCTAAGTAAACTGAACAACCAGGTGTACCACTTAAAGTTCTGCCAATTGGGACAGTCCCTGTGCTCTGTCCCTCAGAGAGGTCCCAAAAGGGGCTGCAGTGTTGCTGCTACTAACTTTGTAGTGAGTGTCTGCATCCCATGAAGAGCCATCAGTAAGTCAACTGATCGAAAGGAACTTCTCATGAGACCATAGATGCAGACTGAGAGAAAAGCAGTACTGTGGCAGGAGTGGAAACCATAGACATTTGGGCCACTTTTTCTTTTTCTTTTTTTTTTGGTTCTGCATGTTTTTTAATGATCGTCAGGTAGGGCAGAGGTGGGGGGGCAGACTTCAAAAGTTTGTGGAAAATTGGGATTACATGATGATGAGAATTTCTAAGAACTTGTTGAAGCCCGTAGCATGCTTGAGCCTCAGCTCATCCTTTTCCTGTCACATTTTACTTAAAAAATCAGGGGGAAACCCCATCGATTCTTTCCCCCTGTAATTCTGCCTTCAAGGAGCTGAAAATCAGTTATCTGTTGGAGCTGGAGGTCCTTAGTGTGCAGTACAGTTTCTCTCTGCCCAGCTGTTCAGTCTCTTTCATGAACTGGCCGCTGAGCTTGTGTGTTTTCTTTCTTTCTTTTTTTTTTAAATCAATTTATTGGGGCTCATGCAATTCATCACAATACATAGATCAATTGCTTTCATGGGAGCTTCCTGTATTATCAGGTCCTCCTCTAGCCCAATCTCGCATATACCACTTCCATTTAATAAAAGAGTACTACTTGGTTCATCCCACTTTGTGGATAGTCTGTGAATCGGACAACACCCAGTTCATGATGAGCCGTTCAGACTCTGTTGTGACTTGGTCCCATGGTAAGGCATTCAGTGCCCACTAAGGCCCATTAACAAGCCAAAAGCTGTTCTTCAAAAGAGGAGTAGTTGTCTGCAGTGGATTGCAGACCTTTGCTCCAAAATCCTTGGGGTCTGCGCTGTGATTTGCTACTAAGGTCTGCTAAAGACTTCAAACCAGGGGTCCTCAAAATTTTTAAACAGGGGGCCAGTTCACTGTCGTCAGACCCGTTGGAGGGCCAAGCTATAGTTAAAAGAAAAAAGCAACTATGAACAAATTCCTATTCACACTGCACATATCTTATTTTGAAGTAAAAAAACAAAACGGGGCAAAAACACCCGGCAGGCTGGATAAATGTCCTCAGCGCGCTGCCTGTGGCCCACGGTCCATAGTTTGAGGATGCCTACTTCAAACCATGCCTTTGTCTGCCAGTGACCCATCAAACACCATTGGATAAACTGCATCATATGGACCAAGGGGCACAGGAGCTTGCAAAGCAGCCTGAATCTGCTCAAGAGCCTTCTCTCATTCTGGGCCTCTTTCAAAGATGGCAGCATTTCATTCTGAGTCACTGGATCTGTAGGTCAGAGAAGCCCACTCAAAGGAAGCATATGCTGCTTCCCCAAACCAGAGACCCACTGAGCATTACCCCTTCTTTTTGCTGTGGGCGGAGCCAGATGTAATATCTTACATGATTTTAGGAAGATCTCAATATGCTCCATACCACCTTAGTCCTCGAAATGTTGCTGAGGGGGAAGGTGCTTGAATTTTTGTCTCACATTCTAGCATGACGATATTGTACGAATAAATCTGAAGTCATTCATAATTCTTCCTTACTGGGTTCAGTCAGTATAATGTCATCAATGAAATAGATGAGTGTGACGTGTTGTGGAAGGGGAAATCGATCAAATTCCCTGACGACTAAATTTATGACATATCCTGGAGAGTTGACAGAACCGTGTGGGAAAGTGTATTGTTGTCCTTGACAGCTGAAGGCAAATTGATTATGGTGGTCCTTTGAAACTCGGATTGAGAAAAAGGCATTGGCCAGATCACTAGCAGCATACCAGGTTCCAGGCGAGGTAGTAATTTGCTCAAGCAATGAAACCACATCTGGAACTTAAACACCTGGTTAAGTTTATAATAATCTACTGTAACTCACCAAGAACCATATGATTTTTGCACAGACCAACTCGGAGAATTAAATGAGGATGTGCAATCACCACCCCTACAGCCTTCAAGTCCGGATAGCAGCGCTCATCTCTGCAATCCCTCCAGGAATGTGGCCATCCTTCTGGTTCACTATTGTCCTAATACAGGGCATTAGAATGGCTTCCATTTTGCTTTTCTTACCATAATAACCCTTATTATGAAAACCTACTTGGGGGTTCTACCAGTTGCTGAGTATGTCTATTCTAATAATGTATTCTGAAACTGGAAAGATTACTATAAGATGCATCTGAGGACCCCTTGGACTCACTGTCAAATGGACTTGAGCTAAGACTCCATTCATAACTTGACCTCTGTACACTCCATACACTCTGACTGTCAAAATTTGGTTCCCCTGCAACTACTCTTTTTGAGTCACTATCCAAAAATCATTCCCTTCTCCCAATGAGTAGTCTGTACCATGAAAACCTGCAGATCCCTTTGGAAAGGATTAGGAGAGAGACTAACAATATGAACCGCTGGCAGTATCCTAGTATCCTTTCTCAAAGGGATCTGCTGCTGTAGTCTAGGAATTGATTCACGGGTTGATGACTCTTTATTCTGGTGATTCCAGTTGGATTGCTGTCCCCCCAATTTAGACTTTTCCTGCTTGTATAGGTCAAGTAAATATTTAGTGAGTTTCTCATCTATGTCACTCATAGGGTCACACTCCTTAAATTATTCAATGTTACTTAGGTGCATACAAGTCCATATAAGGTCCATAGGTTCACACAAGTCAAGTTATTCTGATTACTACTGTGATTCTGCTGTCCATTATGATAACCAAACCTACCTTCTCTCTGTTGATTGAGTGCTGTCACTTGTCCCCTATTCCCACAGGGCCCAATCAGCCCCACTGAAATCAAGTTCTTAATTCATTTAGGAAGGTTCCACTGCCAAGACTGACTGACAATAAATAACAACAAATAATGCTTCAGAGATTCTGAACTCCTTCCACAAATTTGTTTCTGACTGTTTAGCTGAAAGGTGTGTCCTCAGGGAACTCCATTTTAGGGTATATGGGTCTGTCCTGATAAATCTACTCGAACATGCTAATTTACCTAAGCTTTTGGATATATATACTTGGTAAACCAAGGTAGGTCTGACATTCAACTTGACTTAGTATAAGCTGTCTTTCAGCACATACTACAGTAAGCCAAGTGAGAAAACTATTATATTATCTTCTAAACTCTCTAACTGAAACATTGAACGAATAATCTGAACTTAGTAGGCTCCTATCAATAAACTCAGATTCATGCAGGCTTATGTTCCTTGCACCATTTCCTCACATCCTTAATAACAAGTCCTACATATATTCTTCAGGTTTCTGTTGGTACTAGAAAATGCTAACAGTTCTTTAGGAGTGTAGTATACTTCTTCCTGGGCCACCACCTGGACTTCACATTTGGAGGTTTGTTGTTACCTAAGTCTAATTATAGGTGTCTAGGCAATATTGAGTATGTAGGGTCTTTCTTGAAAACCTGAAACATTATACTACAAGGCACCTGACTCGGCAACGCTCCATCTACAGCCAAATCATGCAGCTACTGGGAACAAAGTAGCATGAAACAGGGAGATGATTAAGGAAAACCACACGCTGGTGGGTATCAGTTGATAAGGTCTGTGACTGAAGAGCAGAATGAAGTCAAGGATGGTAAGCTCTGATGGCTCCCAGGGTTGACAGGAAATAGCTCCCAAGGTTGTGGCCAAACATTAACTCACGAACCAAACAAGAGTATGACAGCTGTGGGATCTAGACCAGCAATGTGGGAGGAAGTTCTCCAGGTTTGCCTACAATAGACTGAAATCCTAGGAGATATCATCAGGTCTCAGGCCTGTGTATGCAGATGAAAGTTGGACATTGAGCAAGGAAAACCTAAGAATCTGTGCATTTGAATTACGATGTTGATGAATAATGTTGAACGTACCATGGACTGCCAAAAGAACAAACACATCTGTCGTGTAAGAAGTACAGTGGGTGAAGGGAGATGTCGGACAGGGCAAGATATGGCAAAATAATAATTTATAGATTATCAAGGGCTCACGAGGGATGGGGAATCAGGGAGGGAGGGGAAAAAAAGAGGACCTGATGCCAGGGGCTTAAGTGGAGAGCAAATGTTCTGAGAATGATGAGGGCAATGAATGTACAAATGTGCTTTACACAGTTGATGTATGTATGGATTGTGATAAGAGTTGTATGAGCCCCTAATAAAACTATTAAAAATAAATAAGTAAAATAAAATAAAAGAAGTACAGCCAGAATACCACTTAGGAGTAAGGATCACAAGACCCTGTCTTACATACTTTGGACATGCCATCTTGAGAGACTAGTCCCTGGAGAAGGACATCATACTTGGTAAAGCAAAGGGGCATCAAAAAAGAGTCAACAAGATGGATTGATTGACAGAGTGGCTGAAACACCGCGCTCAAACACAAGAACATTGTGAAGTTGGAGCAGGAGCAGACACTGTGTGATGCTGTGGTCCATGCTTTTGTCGGAGCAGTCTGAATGGCACCCACGGACAGAAACATCACCGAGGAACTGCTTTGTCAGAGCAGAGCTCCCCATGGAACTGCGGATCTTGTGTTAGACCACAGGTCTGAGGGAAGTTTTAATTGCCCAACCACTGAGAATTCTGTCCTAGGCAAGCTGATCTATTAGAATTGTGGCCCAGGCAAGCTGATCAATAATAGTTTATATATATTTAATTAATTAGACCATTACAAAATTTCATAAAGTCATGGCCGATTTTGTATTTACTGATATCTCAATTACTAGACCTTTGTCTTACTTTGTTAAAAAGGTAAGCATTTTTTTCTGTAATAAATTAATGATTTATGAGTTTGCTTCATTACTTTGCTAATTTATCTTACCAGTGATTTCTTATAAGCTTCTCATCTTTGAGGTGAATTTAGTCAGTATTATTAAAGTGTTTCCAGATGAAGTCTTAAATTGTTCTAAAGGCTTGCATTGATACCTCTATCTGTATACTGTCCCAAAACGCAGCCACATTAGTTATTTATTTAATATCCAGAATTGTGCTGAATGTAGGTTCTGGCGGCTAGTGCTTCTCCTTCATCTTCAACAGAAAAATATCATTAACTATTGACACTCTTGTAGTCACTCCACTTAAAGTGCTTAATGGTTCTGGATTAAAAAAAAAATGAGAAGAAAATTCCTAGCCAAGAAAAAACAACATCGAGAATTCTTAAGTTAAATGTGTAAAACTTTTCTTTGTGAGTACTCCTTTGAAGGAAAATTGACATAAAATAAACTCTTTATAATTATACTATGATAGATAAATATAGACATAAAGATAGGTTTAGAATAAAAAAGAATTTTTTTCTAAAATCATAGCAAAACCGGAATAAAGAACACGTCACCTCTCAAACTATTTTCATGTGTCATTTCTCTATTCTCTTTCCTTGGACAGTTTTTTGTTGCTACCTCCTGGGCTCGAAGGATGAGCCTTCCTTGAAGAAGCAAAGATGGGAGAAAGCCTGACAACATTGGGAGAACATGGTCAGGATCTCTGTCTGAAATGGTGAAGACTGCTGAGACCAAATGCTTTATAGACTGTGACACAGAGACTTAGAGGGACAGTTTCCAGACTATTGGGTACCTTCTCCTTATCTGGTGAAAGACAGAAACTGTGGGACAGAGTGATAGGTGGACTGGCTTCCTGGTTCATAGAGACAAAGGCCAATGGACCACATGGCTGAGATACAAAGAACCACAGGGAGACATGGCTACCACGTGGCTGTGAGGCTGAGAACCTGAGAGAGACTTGGGTCCTGGCTGAGGAAACTAATGACTGTGGCCTTGCTGTTGGCTGACTCTGACTTGTGGTAACCTATTAACTTTTCTAATAACCCCCCTTATAATTATGAGTATTTTTTCTGAGTTCTGGGTGGCCATTCCAATAAATGATTGAATCAAGCATAGATTTAGAGTGGGGTGGGAGAAATGGTTCGTATCAGAATGAGTAAAGAATGCTGGACTATGGAGGCTTGTCTGACGCCTGCATTGTGCCACTAGAGAATCCAGAGATAGTCAGAGATGGCCCTCCATTTTTTGCTAACAGTCTGAAACTCTATATTAATTCATATTCTCCATAATTCAATATAATAGAATCATTGAACATTAAATATACTTTCTGTTTATTAACTATTTGCTGTCACACCCAAGAACTTGGTTAGTTTTTGTTTAGATTTAATTTAAAATTCCTTCTGTTTACCTTGTATATTTCTTCATATACACATTTCATATTTTCTATCTTCACGTGGAATTGTGTAAATTCACTATTAAATTGTGTATTAACTATTCAAGTGAAAAGTGTAATAGCACTTAGAAATGTACAAGATTTGTAGTAAAACCAGAATCAGTTATAACTTATGAACAAAGAAAAGTAGTAATCAATTCAACGTAGAGAAAACTATAAATTTGCCTTTTATTGATAAAATCATAAAGTTTTATACTGAGATGATTTTGTAAACTATACACTGAATTTCTCCAAGTTTCTGCTAGTCAATATGCTTAAGGTAGGATATGAATATTAACAAGGGAATCCCTTAAAAGTACCTACTGATTTTTTAGCTGTTAAGATTAAGTCCACATCTTGATAGTCTCTATATATCGGAAATGAATTTAGTAAGCCTCAGGAGATATCATGAATGCTGATTAACACAGTACTTAAGACTCAATCGTGTTAAAATTACTTAATATAAGTCTTTCATAAATTTGTATAACTCGTACATGAAATACAACGAAGCTCACACACACAAGTGAATGCACAAGTATACATTGTCCTTCAAGTATTTGAATAGACACAAATTGTTCAGGCCAAATATACAAACACTGCTGGGTTAAAAAGAAATCCCAGTGGCATAAGTTGGACTTACAACCTCAAAATCAGCAGTTTGAAACCATCAGCCACTTCACGAGAACAATTAGGCTTTCTACTACCATAAAGATCTATAGACTCAGACACTCACAGAGGTAGTTACACTCTGTCCTATAGGGTTCCTAGGACTTTAAATCAGCTCAAAGGCAGTGAGTTTGGCTTGCCCTTGGTTAACAGGACCTAGCAAATGACTGATTATTGCTCGAGACAGAACATGTGAATATGGGATATCAAGGGCCATGCAACCAATAGTGCTTACCAAATGACGAGAGAGTCCATACTCAACAAGCTCACCAGCAACCTCATAGATGATACAAGTAATACATATAGTATTCACCATAAGCAGAAACATATAGTAAATGTAAATTACATGAGTAGAAATGAAGATGCAGACTTTAACTTGCAACCCATTAAATTAATCGGTTACTTATTTCCTTGATAGTGGCAGAAGACCTGAGACTTATAAGGTATAGATAAAACCCTTTATTACATATGAAATAGCAGATAGTTATAACCTTATGTTTACATTAATTCCTCCTCTCAATCTTGGAAGAATGATCTATGGGACAGGAGTATGCGATAGTAGGTCCATATTGTACTCATGGTGCAGTATCACAGGTGGGAAATAGATCTCTATTTGTTTTTAAATAGTTTTATTGAGGTATAATTAACATATTATACAATTCAATAGTTCAATCACCCTAAGAAGATTTGTGCATGACCATAATCAATATTGGACAATTTTCTTCCTTCACGTACCCAGTACTGTGACACCCCACTTCACCTTCTGTGCCCTCAGGTAATTATTAATTCAGTTTCTGTCTACATAGATCCACCTATCCTGACGTCCTTCACAGAGAAACATACAGTTCAAAGTCAAAGAACAAAAATGGACCCAGCAGCAATGGCTCAGTAAAACAGAGAAAAGACCTCAATCGAAAAGTTAGCAGAGATATTTAATAACCAAAATAAATTCAAAATAGTTCAAAGGGGAGATATAATGACACGTTGTTACAGTCTACTCTAACTAGCATGGCATCCACTTTACAGTGAGTTTTGTCTAATATTAGAAATATTTCTCTTTCCAGACTCTGATCAGGTGGGATTCACCAAAGCCTCCTCCAAGTAGGGAGCCTGCAAACGGATTTTGGCCTTCCACTTTCTTCATCACATTGCACAAAGTGAATGTTGATCATTTAGGCCCTGGAATACTTTCCTCCTCCTGGTCTGGAGTTTATGATTTACAATTTTGGATCGCACAGGCTATGTGATTCTTTGATGTGGACTTAGCGGACTCATCACTGAGATGGTTGCTTATTTTGAAACAAGTCTTTAAGACTCTACAAGCTACTTTTTTCCAATAGCCTGGGTGTTTTGACTTAATTAATGTTATGTAATGTATTTCCAGGTTCTAATTTCCATTGCAATGACGACACAGAGCTCACAGACAAAATTCATGATAAAGGGTTTATTGAGGAAATTAACTAGTTGCAACGCCAGTGAGAAATATTCAGGGTTTAGGTGCTTATCAGGACATGTGCAGCAGTTACATTATCTCCTGCCAACTTGCGAAGGATTGGAGTCTAGCCTGTCAATCAGGCCATAGCCAAAGAGACCTCTGTGTGGGCATGGCTTTCTCCTGAGGATTCTGGGAACTCTTGTATTCCTCCCTGGAGGCAGGAGACACTTTCTATTTCATCTTCCTGCTGACAAGACACATGGAGCTATGCTAGCACCCTGGAGCTGAATGAGTCACGTGGAGACCCACACTAGCACTCAGATGCTTCCGCCACCACTGGCTCCACTAGGCATCCCACCCACTGTCCTATGATCTTCCCGCATTTGGCATTATTTCATGGCTGCATGAGTATCCACTTTATGATCCCATATTGACATACAGGATAATATCAGACGTATGACCTTGATATGGACTGGACTGGGATTCTTTCTTAATGTACAATTGTTCTTTGATATGAATTTCTCTCTTACACATATGAGTGTCTCTGGATTTGTTTCTCTAGTCTACCCAGACTAACAGAACTAACTAGAGACTAACAGAACATGTTACAAAGTTCTGTCAATTCTACTAACAAATTCCCAGAGGTCGTGTGACTCTTGTATAGCCCTCAACCTCAAGCCTTCAGCTTAAGCTTCATGGGTCAGCAAACCCAACTCCTTAATTAAGTGTTCAGAAACACTGAACTGCAGTCATCCTCAATGCAAAGGCTCTCAGCTCTGCTTCCATGACTCACCAAACCCAACTTCTCCAGGGAAGTGCTCAGAGGCACCCTGAACTGCAAGCCAGCCTCCTGCATAAAGAAACTCATCTTTACTTGCTCGGTGGGTTTGGAATTTCACCACTCTGTTCGGTGCTCTGGTTCCTGGTTCTGCTGCTCCTTCTCTGAATCTAGAGCTGTCTTCTGGATCCAGGAGGTTGCCGGCACTGGAATTGGGTCCAGAAGATACACTCTTATTCTGGTTCTGGCTGGTAATGAGATCCCTGCTCTTACTTCTAAGAGGGCTCATTTATACACAGCAGGATGAAGCACTAGGGAATTCTCTTAATAATTACTGACAAGTAAATCTTATCTGTATATTCCTGCACTTTTCAAACAGACCTGTATGAGGAAAGATTGTTATGTGGCAGTTAGAGATTTTGACTAGATGAGCCATATTAAATAATTCACTGCCTTTATGACAGACAGCATCTGATTTGTTTACCACACTTTGCTGTATCTTCCATGTTTTCAGTGATCTCCTCCTAAGGACAAGTACCTAAGAAGGCCATGTCACAAGTTATAATTGTTCTATATTAAAGCGAAAGTCAAGTGGGAGCTCAAAATACATTCATGCATCTGTGATTTTTATCTGTCCCAGGTTCATTTTAGAGACATCTTCATCATTTTATTGGAGTACATCATAAATCATGTGACATAAGGTAAATCTCTTGATAGTATGCATATTGTAGTCAACAGTATAGAATTTGAAACAATGTTCAGAAAAGGAATTGATACATGCTTATGACTTCTTTTTGAACTACAGTTCATGAATTGCTCCCTTGTACAGTTTCAACATCTAGGTTTCTGTACACTAGCTAAATGAATCGTGTGCCTGTTAGGTGCCAGGGAGTTCGGTCTGATGCACAGCAACCCTATGCACAACAACATGATCCTGTGTTATCCTCACAATTTTTCCTGTGCTTGGGTCCATGGATGCAGCTACCATCTCAATACAACTCATTGTGAGAGCCTTCCCTTGCCTCACTGCGCCTCCACTTTCCCAAATAGGATTGTTATCCTTCTACAGGGTCTAGTCCTTACTGACAATATGTCCAAAGTTTACCATCCTTACCTCTAAGGAGCACTCTGCGTTTACTTCTTCCATAACAGATGAGTTTGTCCTTTTAGCAGTCCATGGTACTTGCAATATTCTTTGGCAGCACCGCAATTCAAAAACATTGATTCTTCTTTGGGTTCTCATTCAATGTACAAGTTTCACAGGCTCATGTGGGATTGGGGACTACCATGACTTGGGTCAGGAGCGTTTTAGTCCTCACAGTAGCCTCTTTGATTTCAGTACTCTAAAGAGGTCTTCTGCAGCAGGTTTATCTAATGCAGTATGCCTTTGATCTCTTGACTGCTGCTTTCATGAGCATCGACTGTAGATCCACGCAAGACAAAATCCTGACAACTTCAACTTTTCTTCATCTATTATGATGTAACCTGTTGGTCCAGTGGTGGGGAATTTTGCCTTCTTTACATTGAGTTGTCATCCATATAACCCTTGAACTTCATCAGAAAATGCTTCAATTCCTCATTTTCAGCAAGCAAAGCTATGTCATCTGTATATCACATTGTTAATTGTTAATAAGTCTTCCTCCAATCCTGATATGATCGTCTTCTTTATATGATCACTCTTCTCTGGTGATTTCTCAATATACAGATTGAACAAGTGTGGAGAGAGGCCACAATCCTTACTTGTTTCCCAATTTTAAACCATGCAGTATGCCCTTGTTCTGTTTGCCTTGATCTATGTACACGTTTCTCATGAGCAAAATGAAGTTTTCTGAATTTCCATTCTTCTCAAGGTTATCTATAGTTTATTATGGTTGACACGGTGGAACACCATTTATGGTCAATGAAGCACAAATAAATGTCTTTCTGGCATTCTCTGCTTTGACCCAAGATCCATCTGATATCACAAATGATATTTCTTGTTCCACATCTTCTTCTGAATCTCTGACAGTTTTTTTTTCAGTGTACTCCTGCACCCTTTGTTAAATGACCATATGCACAATTTTACTTGCATGTCATATAAATGTTGAGCATACTGTTGTGTCACATTTCTTGGGAATGAGCACTTACCTTTGGATATGGATCTCTTCCAGACTGTTGGCCAAGCAACTTTCTTCCAGATATCCTGGCACAGTTAAGTGAGTGCTTCCAGTGTTTCTTTGGCTTGCAGAAACATTTCAATGATTCAAAATTCCATCAATTCCTGGAGACTTGTTTTTTGGCTAATGTGTTCAGTGTAGTTTGAACTTCTTTCAGTACCATTGGTTCTTGCTCATATGCTACCTCCTAAAATGGTGGCATGCAGACTATTTCCTTTTGGTACAGTGATTCTGTGTATCTCTCCATTTTCTCTTGGTGCTTCCTGCATGATTCACTATTTTGCCCATAGAATATTTTAATTCCCTACTGAAATCATTGATACAAGCCACCAGGATTGAAGGAATGCCAAAAACTTTCAGTAACATTCATTTACAATAACTGAGCCATGCCTGAGAGGCTAACACCTGTCACAAAAAGTAGACAGTGAGAAAACTGGAAGTATAAGTAGGTCCTGGGTTCCTAGTGGTGCCCCCTCCAAGCAATAGATCTGAACCAACCCAATCGCTAGTGACCACCAGCACCCTAACTTTGGGATAGTGGTCATCCGTTTATTTACCCCCTAGGGCGTATTAGTTTTACGTCCAAGGCAGTATTTCTTTTTCTTAGATTTACTACAGGTCACTTTAAGATTCAGTCCCATTCGCTTAGTGGGATTTCCAATTCAAGTCCTCCTTCCATGGAGGCTGCTCTGTACCTTGAAAGAACACAGTCTAAGGCCCATTGTCGGAGTGAATGAAAGCTAGGTCAAAATGTCCTGCTAGGACTATAATTCCAGACATATTTTCTTCTAAGGCCTACATAAGTACTGTTAAGCATTTTTCTCAATGGCAAGTTGCTCCACCTGGTTTACCCATCACCAGACGTGTACTTGCTTTTTCTGAAAAAGACTTGTCGACCAATTCCTCTTGATCTGAGTTACCAGTGAGACTCACTTATTACTTTTATAGAAATGTTCGTTTATTTTGGATGTTCATGGAATATGACTATATTCAGGGATTTATTGATCTTCTCCCTCTCCCAACAACATGGGAGCGTGACCCCATTGGCAGTGAGATGACCTCTCTTGATGTGATATTTAAGATGTAAGTCCATCTGACTTCTCAGGAGAAAAATGAGTCTTTCTACTCATGCCAAGATTTAAAGTCTTGGAAGCCCAAAGGGGGGAGTTCCGTACTGTCCTACAGGTTTGCTCTGCATCAGAATTGAATCAATGGCAGTGAATGAGCTATGTCATTCGTGGTTAAGCAGGTACATGCCACACTGTTTAAGTAACAATACTAGAACACTGCGTGACCTGAGATCAGACACTTGCTTTAGTATTGGTTTTTATATTTATAGTGGTGGACTTATGCCATATTTGTCCTTTTCTGATTGACTACCTTCAGTCAGCACAATGGTTTCCAGGTCCATCAATGTCAAAAAGTATTTTGTGGTTTCACCACAATTTTTTAATTGTTTGTATATACCAGATTCTTTATCTATTTTTCAACTGGTGGGTTTTTGGATTGTTTGAAACTTCTTTCTATAGTGAATGGTACTGCAATGAACATAGGAAAACATATGTCTATTAGTGTTTTATCTCCTACTTCTTTAAGATTCATACCCAGAGGAAGTATTGTTGGGTCTTCTGATATTTCTGCTCCTTGTTATTTCAGGAAAGGTCATATAGCTGTCCAAAATAACTGCACATGTTTATAATACCAGCAGTGTATGAGAGTTCCAGTCTCTGTACACCCTCCTACATTTATTGTTCTCAGTTTTGTTTTGTTTTTAAATTGAACTATCATTGTGGCTATCAGGTGAAATCTCATCACTGTTTTGAATTGCATCTCCTGTGTAGCAAATGGTCGTGGACATTTTTCATGGGTTTGCAAGCCATCTGAATGTCTTCATTGCTCATCTCCTTAGTCTACTTTTTAATTATATTATTTGTTATTTTCTTATCAAAGTCTTGCAGGATTCTATAGATTCAGTTATTTGACCCTAGTCCATTTTGTAGTTGCCAAACATTTATCTTCCCAATGTGTGGGTTCTTGTTTTATTCTTTTTATGAATTCTTTTGGTGTGTAGAAGTGTCTTATTTATAGTAAGTTTTGGTCATCTACTTTGTCTTCCACTGGTGGTGTTTCTTTGATTATATTTGGTAGTATGTGTGTGCTCTGCATTTGGGGACTTAAGTTTGTCTCAATATGCTCATTGATGATCCTTATATCTCTCAGGTTTACACATAGATCACTAATCCAGCTGGAGTTCATGTTTGTGCAGTGGGGTGGGGGAGTCCTGCTCCACTATTCTGTAGATGGAGATTCAATTTTCCAGCACCGTTTGTCGAAGAGGGAGTCTCTAACCCAGGTAATCAGTTAATGTTTTTGGATGCTTTGTGGAAAATCAATTGTTTCTAGGTGAATGCTTTTATCGTCTTCCTATTTTATAAGTTTTCTATTCTCTTCCATTAGTCTATGTAGCTATCATTTAACCAGTAACAGGCTGTTTTGACAACTGTGGCTGTAGTAATAGGTTTGAGGATGGGTAGTGTAAAGCTTCCAATTTGTTCATTTTCTTTTTAAGAGTTTTTTTTTTCCTCCTTATACTAGGTCTCTTATATTTCAGTATGAAGTTAGTAATTTGTTTTCCATTTATTTGAAAAAAATAAAGTTGGGATTCATTTGAATTGCATTGTATTTATAGATTGACAGGTAGTATTGACATTTTCATAATATTAAGCATTTCTATTTATGAACACAGGCTATTCTTCTATTTGCTTAAGTGTCTTTTGTTTCTTGTAGTAGTTTTCTATAGTTTTCTTTGTACAGGTCTTTTGTTTCTTTGGCTTCCTTGGTGTTCAAACTTTTGTGTGGCTATTTTGATAGTTCTGTTCCCTTGATGTATTTTTGGTATTCATTGGTATACATGGATTCAATTGATTTCTGTTGGTTAATCTTGAATCTTGCTACAATACCAAATCCCTCAATTGTTTCCAACGATCTTTTTGTGGAGTCCTTTGGGTTCTTTCTATATAAAATCGTGTTGTCTGCAATTAGTGACGGTTTCACTTTTTCTTTGCCCAATCATGTTCTCTTGGTTTCTAAGACTTCCAGCACGGTGTTGAATAATGGTGGGGACAGGATATCCCTGTCCAGTTCTTGTTATCAAAGGAAAGGTTTTCATGTTTCCCCCACTGTGCATGGTGTTAGTCATTAATTTTTCATATATAACCTTTATTATGTTGTGGAAATTGTCTTCTATTTTTATTTTATTGAGCATTTTTATCAGAAATTTTGTTGATTAGTGCACCTATTGATATAATCACGTGGCTCTCATTCTTTGTCCTGTTTATGTGGTGAATTACATGAATTGATTTTCTAATGTTGAACTACACTTGTATCCATGGTATAAATCCCACTTAATATGGGTGATTTTAATTATTATCATTTTGATATGCTGTTAGATTCTATTGGCCAGAATTTTGTTGAAAATTTTGGGGCCTGTTGTATGAATGATATTGGTGCATAGTTTTCTGTATTTCTGGGATCTTTCCCTGGTTTTGTTATCAGGGCTATGTTACCTTCTTAGAATGAGCTTGGGAGTTTGTTATCTCTATATATATTCTGGAAAAGTTTGTGCAGCATTTGTGATATTTTTCATTTATGGTGTGGTGGAATATCCCTGTGAAGCTAGTTTGCCCTGGGATTTTCTCAGTTGGTAGTTTCTTGATTACCTTCTCTATTTCTTCTTTTTTAATAGATGTATTGAGTTTTTCTACTAACAAACATTATTATGGGTAGGTGCTATATTTCTAGGTATTTGTAAATTCTGTCTAGGCTATCAAATTGTGGGGCATAAAGTGTTTTGAAGGAAAGGAAGCTAAGAAACAGTCAAAGAACTTAACAAAATTACAAAATGCTTGCTTGGACTGTGAGCAAGGATACACAAGGTTGTTCACACAGTCCTCCCTCCATACAGAGCTCCTAGGGGCTAGCAAGGTGAAGGATTTGCCTGGGTGGGTTGGGATGGAATTTTGAGGAATCTACTCCTGCTGGGGGATGGGAATGTAATGATCCAAAGAGGCTCAAACCACCATTCATTGGTGGAGAGGAGGGGAAAAAGCTCAGAAGGTTCAGCTAATCTCTGATTTTATGAGTAAGAAAAACGGGGTGAACTTACCTTTCATGTAGAGCCTCTCTTTGAGGAAGTGAAGATGCCCTCCTGGTGTGATGTGGCAGCTCTCTGCTGCTTGCTGAAGAGTTCTCCCTGTGCTTCCTAACTCACATCCAACTCGCGCTCCAAAATGAATGCTGCAGCTGTTTAACATCATCCTATGTGCTGTTCAAGGAGAAACATGATTCTGTGTTTGCTCATTGCAATCCTAAATCTCAGAAAAAGCCCAGGTGAAGAGTGATTTGGGCCTTACATATTTTACGTACATAGAAAGATATGGAGACACATAATATATACAATAAACCTTATTTTACCTAACAGCAAGTTATCCAGTGCACCATGTTTTCCACCATTGTTTTCATACTTAGTTATTCTTTTTCAGTTCTTATGAAATGGTTCTCCATAACTATTTCACAGAAAAGCAAAAATATATATCTGATTCATGTAAGAGTTGGCTTATAGTGTGGGTACAAATAAAACAGGACTCCATGATAAAGAGCTAAGGCATTAGTAACCTAGAAAAATAAAAGTGAGGCAAAAGTCTGACAAGTGAGTATTAGTCTAAGTAGTGCATGGAGTCACACACATTATGTGGAAAGAGAAGTAAGCCGCTTTGGTGCTGTGCTGTCAAAGCCAATCCCAATTTTATTCACACATTGTTATGTCTACACATCCACCTAGATAAGAGAAGTTGGACAAAAAAAAATATGAGAAGAAAATAAAGGGACCGATGGCCC
>NW_022111369.1:73415413-73418546 GCF_000313985.2 Echinops telfairi | reverse complement strand
AATTGATCTATGTATTGTGATGAATTGTATGAGCCCCAATAAATTGATTAAAAAAAAGTTAAAGGATATATTCTAGCATAAATTGAATGGTAAATAACTTGACCAATTGATTGGTGGCCTGAAAAGAGAATGACTGAAAGTCTAAGGACAGACAGGTCTAATGAGGAAATGTGGTTAGACAAAGTTTTTAAAAGTTAACAAAATATGGTATGTCTTTTACTTGTTAACTTTACCTTAAGGCATTCAACATGGATAAATACCCACATATCTTTGTGACCAGTTGATGATAGGCAACCTGTTATAAGTCTCCATAGAACTGGGTAAGAAGTCCCAAAATAGGAGTGAGTCATGTTGGTGAGGACGGAAATTACTTTTGGTTCCTGGAGCATGGACTCTTATCTAATAACAATCTATATACGGAGGTTACAGTCTTGAACTGCTTATTATTGGAAACACGTTGCAGTGACTGTGAGTTATTTTATGTGGCCGGTCTAGCCAAAATCTTTAGTTTCCACCAAAGGACCTTTCCCTGCATGGGTCTGGTAAGAAAACACAAGAAGATATTCTCTAGTCCAGGTAGACTAAAGAAACAAATCCATAGACATTCATATGTGTATAAGAAAGAACTTTATATATAAGAGCTGTTGAATATTGAGAAAACATCCCAGCTTAGTCCAGATCAAGTCTAAATCCAATATTAGCCCATATGTCCAATACCAATCTATAACGTCTTCTTCAGACTCATGCAATGAAACCGAATGCAGGAAGATCACAGGCCAGTGGGTGGGAAGTTTTGTGGATCCAGTGGCATTGCAAACATCTCAGCACTGGCAGGGGTCTCCACATGGTTCCTTTAGGTCCCAGGGCCTGGAGTCTCTCAGCATAGTGCCATGTGTCTTGCCAGTCAAGCCTTGAGTCTTGCCAGTGGAGAGTCTCAAAGGCAGTGAGCAGAGAGGGAGTGTCTCCAGCCTCCAAGGAGGAAAAACAGGAATTCCCAGAATCCTCAGGAATCCTCACTGCCCACACAGAGGCCTTATTGGCTACAACCTGATGGACATACTAGATCCCATTCCTTCACTCCTAATCCTCTCAAGTCCCAAATTGACACCAGATTATGTAATTACCGCAGATATTGGTAGGATTCCCTAGAGTGCTATCCTGCTGCATATAAAATGAACTCTCTGAGAAGCAGGAGGAGGGATCTCATGATGAGCAATAGCCAAGAGTGGAGTACGTTGTCTGGACTCCAGTTGTTTGTGTAGGGAAAGTCCCCTATTTAGTCTATAGGATCAGAGGTGTGGAGCAGAACCAGGAGTCAGCTCATGGGACAGAGTAATGGACTTGCTGGCCCACACAGCGAGTAAAGATGAGTGCTTCTGTGCAGGAGACCGGCTTGCAGAGTAGGTTGCCTCTGGGCACTTAAAGAGGGAAGCTGGACTTGCTAACCTGTGGAAGTAGAGCTGGGTGCCTTTGGACGGAGGCTTCCTGCAGGAAAGTGCCTCTGGGCGCTTAATTCAGGAAGCTGTGTTTGCAGACCCAAGGAGTTTAAATCAAATGTCTTGGAGTTGAGGCTTATGGCAGAGTGATACGACCTCTGGACGTTAGGTGACTTGACAGAAATTTGTACCATGTCCTAATAAGCACTTCAACCCTGAGGATTTCTCACTTGCATTACAAGATGTTAACTTCCTTAGTAAACCTTAGTCATGAATTTTTACCTCTGAGTTCTGTACAACCATTGCAATGGGTAATAGAACCCAAAGATAAATTATATAACATTAATTAAGTCAATGTAAAGGGCTTCAAAATGAAGCCATCTTTCAAAAAGACCCATGAGGCATTAAGCAGCAAGTTGCTCTACTGGTTCTCTTCTCTTACGTGCAAACGTATTCATTTATCTTGCCTGAAAATGACATATATTCAGCACTTTCCAGCTAACAGGACTCAGCACCACTCTCTGAATCTTTAAACAATAATTTATTCACTAACATGAAGTTCCAAATAACATAACAACTGATTAAAGAACTAAATTTATAGCATTCTTTTTGCAGACGGAATATGGCCATAGAATTAATTCCTTTTTAATAACCAATAACACCCTTATGCTTAAAATATTTAAAACTAGTATGGTCTTTGTGAGTTGCACCTAATGGACTGGTTTGTAGATAATATTTTTTTAAATTGGCAATCCCATCTTAAGGCATATTATTTGTCATAAGTAAATGTCTCATATGGAATTGCATCAAGAATTTGAAAGTTGAAGAGGCTAGGAAGCATATAGTTAAAGATCTAGTAGTTTAATTCCCACAGTCACACACAGTGACACATTGGGATATGTGCTTTGTTTCTTCAGTTCTAAGCTCTGTGTGTTACTGTGTTTGGCACTTGACTGACAACAATTCCACCAGGACACATACTACAAATTTCACTGAACTATAGATTACCTAGTTATTCCCGGTTTCTCCTGGGGGGGGCCGGGGAAAGGCTGACAGGAGGAATAACATCATCTTGGAATAGAAGTTAAGGCTTATTGACAGGAGGTGGTAGAAATGCCTTTTAAAGCGTGGGGCAGGCAACTATCCAATTGACACACATGCTAAATCCAGTTACTTTGCATTGAGAAAGAAGGCTTTCATAACCCGAAATTTAAATATTTAATGCTAATCAGGTGGGACAACTACACCCAGAGAGTGCTAACAAAGGGGAGTTGCCAGTCATGAAGGTAAAGGGAAGTGGAGAGGTGATGGGTGTTATCTGAATTCTTCAGACAGGCTACAATGATAAAAATCATACCTTTTACTACTAAACATATTCTTTATTTTTATTTATTTTTAATAGTTTCATTGGCACTTCTCATATCACACAGCTCAATAGTTCAGTCATTCAAGAAGAAAAAACTGTATAATCATTACCACAATCGATTTCAGAACATTTTCATTTTCTTTGTACCATGGTTATTCATGTAATTATAATTTTTACTTGTGGCAAAAAACAGAAAACAAAACCTTCTCCAATCATCAATACCACATGTCAAATTCTGTGCCCTTGATTATATTCTTCATGTTGACAATCATTATTGATATCTTTTTCCAAATTATCTCACATGATTAACATAAACTCGATACTTTGGTTT
>NW_022111369.1:73412531-73413539 GCF_000313985.2 Echinops telfairi | reverse complement strand
TAATATAATTTCATGCAATTTTAGTAGTTTATAAGTTTTCTCTAAACTTATCGGTATTAATAAGAACATAGTATGTATTTTTGTTTCCAAGTTGCCCATTTTTTAAAATTTATTGATGTCTGTATATGCATGTGACTTTTAAATTTGTAAAAATGTTGTTTGCAATATCAATGACCGTTCTAAACATTCATAATTGCCTGTTATCTAATTTTTGGAAACACATGTCTTAATAATGTATCCTCAGTTGTGTCAATGAGATTTTAAAATACTCTAAGAAAGATACTTTTTAGCTCTTTTTGAAAAAAGAAGAAAATAAGTTTAAATGTTATCTTTTGCTATAAAATTATACTTAACTTTTTCTGTGGCTTTTCCTTTTCCTTAAAACACAATCACTCTCAGTACTTGTGCATCTGAAGCCTTGCATCTTAATAAATTAATTGGATTCCATCTCTAAAATGGTTTCTGTAGTATAAGTAAAGTAGTATACAATATACTATAAAGGTTTTATCTATGCATTTATATACATTAAATATGCAAATACACACATAGATATATAACTGGAACAAAGCTACAGTAAATTCTTAATATTGAAAAATAAGACTAAAGTTATTTTGTAAATGACATAGCATTTCTCTGTTTGAAAAATTTTATTATTAAAATTCTATGCTGTCTTTGGTGCAGTAAACTGTGGACTAAATTCCCTAAGGAGATTATAAAGATCACAGTAGCTTTAAAATTTATACTAATCCTCTGAAAGAATTATCAGGTCTCTAGATTTCTTGAATTGATTTGGGGATAAAATGTTTACTGTCCATAATCTCTGAATGTTTAAATATAGCAATAATCATGATGCGTTAACTTTTATATTAAATAACTTTTATGCAAAACCATCACATTATAATGTATAAATCATTATAATATATAATTACAATATATATTATTATAATTTAAAATTACAAAATCATTTAGTGGCTTGCTGTCTACAGTTCATATATCCATTAATTAATT
>NW_022111369.1:73407476-73410068 GCF_000313985.2 Echinops telfairi | reverse complement strand
AAAATCTTGATTAAAATAAGAAGTGTTAAAGTTGCCAAATATCTCATTTAATGTCAATTCACAATCAACACCCATAAAAGAAATAGTCAATACATCTAACAATTTATTACCCTGGGAAAATCTGCTTCCAAAAATATCTTTGAAGTGTTCAGAAGCAAGATGTCACATTGAAAATAAAGCTCACCTGTCCCAAGCAATGACACTTCAAATCACCTCATTTGGTGACCCAAGGGTGGTGTTTACCAGAGACATGCTTGTGAAAGTTGAACATGGAATAGGAAGACCGAAGAATTGATACAGTAGAATTGCGCTGCTGAAGAATATTGAAAGTGCCAACTCTACTGAGAGAACAAACACGTCTGTCTTGGAAGAATCATGGCGAGGGTCTTCCTTCAAGGAAGGATGGCAGCGCATCATTTTATATATTTTGACATTTGGTCAGGAGAGACTTTTACCTGGAGAAAGACCTGAAAATTGGTAAAGTAGCGGTGCAGTAAAGAGAGGAAGGCCGTCAAGGAGATGAATTGGCATACTGTCTGCAAGAATCGTCTCAGGCAAAGGACCAATGGTAACAATGGTCCAGGGCCAGGCTGTGCTTTATTCTATTGTACATAGGGTGGTTACGGGTCTTCAGTGACTCAATGACATTGAACAACAACATTTCTGCAAAAGTTGGACAAATCATAAGAAAGACTGGGAAATAATTTAAGTGTTTGAATTATAGTTTGGGGTGAAGAATATTCAATATACCTAGGACTATAAGAAAAACAAACAAATATACCTTGGAAATAGTACAACCAGATTGTTCTTGAGAGGAAGGAGAGATTTAGATATGGTTTCAGTAGAAACCAGTTTCTGGGAACAACATCATGCTTGATAAACTAGATCATCAGTTAAAAATGTAAATAAAAAAGTAATATCCTAAAAGGCATTGTTTCAGGCAGTGGCTGCAGTAATTGGCTCATATAGGATTGTTTGTGAGGGTGTCACAAGATTAAGCAGAGTTTCTTTCAGCTGTATATAGGGTCACTGTGAATCAGAACTTACTCGATGACCCGGAAAAAAATGTATTTTGAAAAATAAGGTTCTATTCAAAATGACTATTACAATACTAGACACACATATATATTAAAGCCATCACTTATGTTCTATTTGTTATCAAGGTTTACACACCATCTTGCAGATGATTAAGTTGCTTAAAGCCTCCAGGGCATTCCCTGCTTGAAAAATAAATGTAAATGTTTAAATAATTAAATTCAGAATGATTGAGAACATTTGGATGCATACCAGTATTATATTCAAACCAGATATACAGCTCTGGAGACAGAGGTAAAATGGTGAAAGAATGTGAGCAAATTTCTTATTCAAGATGTAGTCCCAAATTGCTGTTGGATATAGATCATGACACTGTGCATGTTGGGGGATCCGAGAGGGGCGGTTCCCTGAACATTAATATATCCAGTTTACATAGGAGATTATGGTAAAAAATGGACACTGAATACACACATATTTACAGTGAACTTTTAAATCATTTAAAGTTACATACTATAAAGAATGTTACATAACATTTATATGCATATATCTGAGATATCAAATGTAACTTATATTTATTTTCTAATAGTTGATGGTTGTAAATACTTCTAATAGCAAGTCTTTTCAACCAGATATATATAATAGAACACAATTTTCTTTTCCTTCACCAACTTTAAATGAATTGGGGAAAGGAAATAAAAACAGACTCAAACTATGCAAACATCATTTAAGCAATCTCTCTGAAATCAGGTGGAATGAATCTGCAAAATGAAAGGATGTGAGCCACAGCTGCTGCCACCAAATTGATCTACTTAGTAGAACATGTCTATTTAATCATTCATGATGGATCATGACACAAAAAGCATCCTGACATGAACTGAACTTGACATTTGCCAAATTAACTTCTTATTTTCTCTCCAGAAACAAGAAATGCTGGTAATTTACAACCCATTCATAGTACACACTAACACTTATGTAATTACATAACATATGGCCAATGATACAATTGTCTATTGGACATTGTGTGCAAAATTAGTACCAATTCCTACCGGACTCAACCACGCAATCCTAGCTAAGTGCTGGAGTGTGATTCCAGGAAAATAGTTGGTATTGGATTTATTGGTTTATTTTTTAGTTCCTTACTCCTTATCTGTGTGATTGTTTTGATCATTTTACATCAAAGACTAATGCTTATTTAAACACTATTTGTTTTCATGTTAAATAAAAGTATAAAGTTTAAATATATAATGTTATAAATAATAGATTTTAAAAATTGAGATGTTTTTCTTTGATATATTGAAGCCATGCTAATTTATAAGACACAGAATATACAAAAACATAAGTCCTTTCTTTAAGGAAATTTCATTCTGTTTGGAGCCAGGAGTGATTATAATGCAAAAAATGAAAAAGCTGATATTGAAGAACACATTTGTTATCTATCCATGTTTCCTCTAAAGGAGGGCAACATATTCCACTTCTCATTGAAAATATAGTTTTGACAGGCATGGAGAAAAGGAAAGAGAGAACAAACAGCAGTCTCAGAGCTGTTTGAAGGAGTTC
>NW_022111369.1:73397462-73406951 GCF_000313985.2 Echinops telfairi | reverse complement strand
TGGAGGTTACTCCCCCAAATCACAAGAATCAGGGAAGGAAGTTGTGAAATCAGTCAGATTATTGCAGTTTTCCTGCGAAGGAAAGACACAGGGAAATTGAGTGTGTGCAAGTAGTGTGCAAGTAGATTCAAGGTGAACGTGGAAGAGACATTTAGAAAAGAATGGCAGATAAAAAATGAAAATATTTGTCTGAGCTACAGTGAAATTATAAGAAGAATTCACAAACTGAATCATAGGGGAGAATACAAAAATACAATAGAAATGAAAAAATTTTATTAAGTGAAGATCTCATGGACTATCTGTTCACTGCTGAGGGAACTGAGTTTGGAACTTTAGTCCAGAGAAAAAAATTTCTGGAAGGGAAAAAGCAAAACCAAATAAAAAACACAGTTCTGGAAAAAATGTAACAAAATATCTGATGATATGTAATATCACAGCTAATATAAAAATATATTTAATCATCATAAATAAATTAAGATTGTTAAAATATAGAGAATGTGGCACAGAATAAGTAAAGAACAATCTAGAAATGAGACACGTGTTGGAATGGTCAAAATGATTAGCAAAACCAATGAAGCATATTTGTTTACTTAAAGGAAATTGCAATGATAATCAATGAACAGATAAGGATATTAATAAATAACTTTCATATAAATACATAAATAAAGACGTGATTTAAATTCTACCACAGGCAATTGTAATGATTGAAATGATTAAAAATGGCAGAAGGCAGGGTATCTATTAACCAGAAGATAGATATTAATTTCAGTATAGAAATTTAAAAATGATGAGAATTCCAACAATGATTTGTGAGACATTTGAAACCATCTACAGTACACAGATTTTGAAAAGAAGAGGAAAAATAGGTAAATAGATTTGAAATATTATTGATGAGATATGTTCCAAAATTGGTTGAAAGTTAAATTATTTTGCAAATCTAGGCCCCTCTGCATACTCTGAGGGAATAAAACAAACTCCCAAAAAACACACCTAGGCTCATATTTTAAGAGAGAAGAGTGAGAAATGACAAAAACTATGTCATCAGAAGACACTCAGAAACTATCTTTCGAAGGTGTATAAATGAAAGTCAGTGGAAGAAATGATAAAATAATCTAGCTAAACAGAAATTTGTAAAGGGTAGCTAGAAAAGAAAAGGCAAATTAATATAATGATATGTGAAAAGACCTGGTGTTAGGACCCTCAAAAAAAAGTGCAACGTTTCTTAAGCTAACCAAGCTGAAGAAAATATTTGAGCCTCTAATTGCAATGCTAAATGATTTTATGAGCAAAATACTTAAAAAATAAATAAAATGTGAAAATAAAATGGAAAGGATATAGAGTCACTGTACCAAAATAATGGGTTGTCATTCAACCATTTCAAGAGCTGACGTATGATCCAAATCAGTGGGGTTGAAGGCAGAAACACAGCTCCACTGAAAGAACTGACAAAAAGCAAGGTTCCAGAAGTGACAGAAAAACAATGAAATATTTCAACCACAGTGTTGCAATCTCGATGATATTTACTCATCTATGCCCTAACTAACGGAAAGAGAGCAATATTTGTGAGCATGCCAAAGATGAAATCATTATCTAAGGATATCGTTAGTGTCACATTCAAGTAAAATGTTGCTGATGATAATTAAAAGATGACTGCCCCAACAAATTGACAGGAAGTTACCTAAAACTTCAAGCCAGATTCAGAAGAGGATGTAGAATGAGGGATACCATTACTGACTTCTGATGATTCTTAGCTAAAATCAAATAATACCACAAGATGTTTACATGTACTTTATTGATTATGTAAGGCATTTATGATAAGTTTATGTCAACTTGGGTAGGCCAGAATTCTCCTCCGATATAATCTAACGGTGGTGCGCTTCCGTAAGAGGATCTCCTGTGAAGTAAGAGGATCTCCTGCAAAGCAATCATGGGAAGGATCCACCTCCTTAAGCTGGTCACAAACTTGCAACCTGTGAGGAAGTTTTCATTCAGTTTGGCCTACTCTTAATATAAATTGACATGGTGTGAAAGGTATTGGAATTCTATTGACGGATTTGAATCCGGCGTCTGGTTTATTGATTTCCTGTTATATCGCCTGCCAATCCGAAGAGCCGCTAGTGTACTGTCCACCTTGAGTTCATTCTATCTTGAATTCATTTAACTTGATATCCACCCGTTTGTGGTCTTCCTGCTTCATCTTCCTGCTTCCTGGTCACTGGGCCCTACAGCTATAAGAGTCGGGAGAAGAGTCGGTGGTCTTACCGACCACCTTGAAGTGGATTAGACTTACCCACTTCTACAACTGTGTGAGTCATATCTTCATATAAATCTCTTTCTATATCTATACATATATAAGACATAGTGGAAAAGCTCAATATCAACAGCTGAAACTAGGCCAGGGGCTAACTATAGAACAGACCACCAATTGCTCATATGTACATTCAGACTGAAACCAAAGAAACTTAAAACAAGGCCATGAGAACAAAAATATAGCATTGAGTATAGCCTCTCTGAATTTCAAGAAGATATCAAGGACAGATTTGCTGCAGTAAAAACTAGTGGCAGAAGACCTGTGGGAGAACATCCAGAAAATGATTTCTAAAGAAAGCAAAAAAGTCTTTATAAAGAAAGAAAAGATCAAAGTGGCTGCCAGAAGAGAAAATATTTAATCAAAGAGCTGCACATAAAGGCCACTTACAAAGGACATCTCAAGTACACCTAGAAAACTATTACAATGAAATGTGCAAAGTGTCTGCAACAGTGTACTCAAACACAGCAATTTTGAGGATGATGTAGGTCTCATGTTCTACTGAAGAAAACATGTTGTACATAGTATTGCTTTGAGTTGGAACCAATTCAATGGCACCTAACAAAAGCGATATACATACAATCATCATTCATTTTACCATTCTGGATAACCTATCCTAACTCAGCATTGGACTATATAGATAATAACTATGGATGGAATGGATAAGAATAGGGATTTCATAACCCTATTGTGCTAATGTGGATGCATTTCATAGGAGTCAGTTAGGAATGCTATGAGCCTTGATTGTATAATTTCACATTTTGTTAATTCTGAGCAAGTAAGATGAGAATCTGAACTAGATGGAAGAGGAGGAAACAGGAACTAGGAAATTGTATTAATAACCTGTGATCTTTAGATGACTCAATATTGCTGATGGAAATAAACGTGAACTTTCAGCGCTCAGTCACAACAATCAAAGGTTATAATTTTCCCTGTGGATTACATGTCAATATTAAGAGAATGTTCTCGCTACCATAGCAATAAACAACAGCATAAAATAACAATACAAACGAATGAAGAATAAACTGAAGTTGTCAAATATTGCCTTTTACTTGGGTCCACAGTCAAGGTCATGTTATGCTTCGGATGTTATGGCAAAAGCTTAAGGAAAATGACAACACAGATACTCAGACAGACTGAAAGGGATCAAGATGCTAGAAATGGAGAATTAAAAGTATACTATTATGTTTAATGTGTTTAAAAAGTACAATAAAATTTAAATTACTTGACAATGATTACATAAAGGGAAGATGCACAAACAAAATTATATTGTTTAGATTATTTCATTTTGTTATCTTCAGCAGTCATATTTCAATATTTCAATAAAGCTGTGAATGTAATGCAATTAATATATATAACTTAAAAGTATAGAAATAAATAAAATATGTAGTACTATTCTCATTTTAAATTAACCTGGATGAAGAAATATGAACAAATTAAGATTTTGAAAAAAAGAATATAAAACAACAACAACAAAGAAAACGTTGTGTGGCCTTGAATGAATTCAACAGCATAGTGACCATATTCTATTTGTATTATTATTTCTCTCCAGTTATGTCACATCATTTGTCTTGAATTCACACTTGCTTGAGTAGAGAGTAACTAGATAGAAGTAAGATGCTATAGTGACCTCTATATAGTTAATCTCCTTTCTTCATCTTATTATAATTCTCAAGGGTATGGGAATTTTTCTGAAGCTATATTATTCATCAGGGAGGATAAAAGTGCATAATGGTTAATAATGCAAACTTTGAAATGAATATTTTTGTATCTGAACACTAGTTCTTCCAATCACTGATAAAGTTGGTAGGGCCCATGAAAGCTTAGTGCCTCAGTATCCTCCTTGGTAGAAATGGATAACACAGTGGATAATACAAATTTCATGTGAGATTTAAGTATATCAACATAAACAAAGACCCTTGCAGTTTACATAGCTCATATATGTTATGAATGAGTATTTTTATGTTTGTTAAGTACTGATAATACTACATTACATATTTAAAGTAGTTCTCTTGACTAAAGATAAATCCTTATCCTTTGCATTTGCCCCATTAGTATGATGATGAGCACTTGAGGTATTCAATTATCATAAAATTAGGGGATAAAAATGCACAATTTCTTGATTTTGTTGTATTTTTAATCTGCCCTAGAAGTTACTTTATCTACCCCAATGACAGTGAATTGAATTACCTGAATATTTTTTTTCTTACTGAAACATTTTCATATATTTTTAGAAAATATAAAAATATGAATTTATAATTTGAGTCCCAGATAGAATACATTCTATAGTTTATTAGATGTATTTAAGCATGCTAATACCAGAACATATGGAATAAGTTTACTATTTTTCCCACAGAATATTAATATTCTGCTGGTTATAAAGGACTGGTACTATGAAAACTTTAAATATTTTAAAAACATTCTTACGTCAATATCCTTTATAAAAGTATTTTAAAAAGTATAAGAAACTGCATAAATAAAACAACCATAAAAAATTACTAGGAACATAATTTTGGTGTGTAATTAATTACAAAAATGCAGCAAATTGAGAAATAGTTTGAATTTAGTATATGGAGTTTGCTAAATTTCATATATTAATTAAAATTGTTGCTAGTATGGAAAGTCTAATTAGAATTTCTGTTTGGGCTATATTGCTTATAGTGTGTTTTCTACATTTCTGTGCTGTAGTGGGTATATTTATCAGTATCACGCAAACTCTTTGGATTAATCAAATCCAATCTTCAAAATTACTGCTGATGATTTTATTCTGACTGATAGCAACCCTGTAGAACCAGGTAGAACTGCCCCGTGAGTTTCTGAGACTAATTATTTATAGATATGAAAAGTCTAATTTTTCTCCCGCAGCATGACTGGTGATTTCAAACTGCTGACCTTGTTGCTAACAGCCCAATGCAAAATCCACTACCCCATTAGGACTCCTTTTAGTTTATTCAGTGATTATCACCTTATTTCACTTATTAAGCCTATAAATACAATGAAGCATGTATCAATGGAAGCAAGTATGCTATTTAAATTAATTATTCGTGTATGAGCTACCACATTGTTATAAGAAAAAATTATTTAAAGAAATTGTGACAAATTGAAACTTTGAAAGCAAAAATTGTGAGTTTAAGTAGAAATATCTTTAGTTAAATGTTAAGCTAGGTCCTCAAATAAATGGTAAGGTGAACTTATTTCGGATTAATTTTCATGGTCCCTAGAATTTTGCTTTTACTAAGTTTTACTGAATTTTTCTTTCATCCTTGCTTAACAGACACTCTTAAATCTTACTTGACAACATGGCCTGCAGTCATGTAACTTTAGAGCTTTATTGCAACAAGAAGCATTTAGTTTCCAAAATATGATGGAAGGAAGCAAGCTGATGGCTTGGAGGCAAACTTTTCAAAGGGTCTAATTATTAAAACTGAAAGCACTCTTTTAGCTTCAAAATGAACAGGACCCTATATTATTAGTTTTGAGCTGGAAATCTGATAAAATCCTGCCTATATATTAAGGATTTAAATAATTATGTATCATTTTTTGTTTTTCTTTTTTTTTTCCTTCCTTTTTTACCTTGTTCCCCCCCCCTTTTATCCTTTTGCCAAATTGCAAAGTTTTTTTTTTTTCATTTTTTTGGTTGTTTTTCTCACTCCCTTCCATCAATTACAGAGGTGTTATGCATCCTTTGTTATGCATAAAAAACTATGCATAACTATCTATGTTATGCATAGAATCTGTTTATTATTGAGGCTGGAGTTTATTTTCCTTATTAAGGCAGGGATTCCTGTATCTGCTCTAGCCTATACCCCAGCTCATTATCATTTCTTTTTCTTAATAGAAGGATTTCAGAAGAAAGCAGGCAATGTATACAGCTAAGGAGAAAACCACATACAGGTCAACACATCACAAGTGGTGGGAATCTCAAGATCGCCCAAGTTCATTTTTGACTGCTGGAGTAGTATTGTACAATGAATGGAGAACTCTTTAAACTGTTCTTGATGAAGATGCATATTTATATCTGGGGAGAGAACTTTAATAAGGCAGGTTGACTCAATAAGGTGCAGAGTACCTCAATGCTCTACTCAGATCCTCTTAGATTCCAGTGCATGTGGTCTGACAGCTAACTCCAAACATCTAAGTCCCATCATCAGTGACTTTCTATTATTGTCAAACTAAATCTGATTATTTTATCTAAAGCTTATCGTTATTCTAAGTTATCACTATTATCCAAGTGAAGATAGACTCCAATCACTCACAATATTTGTTTGAGTGATAGCCCAATGTATTGACTTTTTTCTTTCCAGGTATACATTACCAATCCCCTACAAAAATTCTCTTCCACTACATGTCCATTGATTTGTCACACTGTGGTGGCTCATGTGTTGCTGTGATGCTAGAAACGGTGTCAATGGTATTCCAAATGCAGCTGGGTCACTCAACGCGAACAGGTTTCAGTGGAACTTCCAGACTAAGAATAGACTGTAAAGCAGGAATTGGCTGCCCCCTTTGGAGGAAGTTGCCACAGCAGACATTGAGCACAGCTTCAAACATTGTCAGATACTGAAGGCCCAATGAACAGAAGTAGAACATTGTAGGAGACTGGACTATAGGTCCCTCAGGTAGGAAGGCAAGTGAAATGTCGTCTTATATCTATCTGCCCTTAAAGAACACAAATCAACACAATTAATATTCAAATATTTTCAGCACCAACAAAAACTAGTGATGAAATTGAACAATTCTACCAACATCTTCAGTAACAAATGATTAAAGAGGGAATCAGATACATTGATAATAAATGATGATTAGAATTCAAAAATTGGAAACAGAGAAGCAACAGTAAGATAGAAATTGATAGAAATTAAGCCAGAGTTCACATCATGGAGTTTTGCAAGACCAACAACTTGTCCATAGTAAATACCCTTTCTTCTGTGAAACAAAAAGTGAATATACACATGTACACATGAAATTTGCCAGATGGAATACACAGAAATCAAATTGACTATAGCTGTAGGACTAGACAGTGCAGAAGATCAATATCAGTAGCTCCAATCTAAGAACAATAAGTTCTTAGGAAATGTCCCTGCTTAATTTTCACTCTCGTGAGGGAAATACAGAAGATATGCATGAGTAAAAAATTGAATAGCACCCAGCTACCAGAAAGACTAGCATCTGGGTACTTTAAGGCTTGTTTTCAAACAAGCAGCCATCTAAGAATGACATCAATTGAGCCCACATGGAAGAAACACACCAACATCCATCATCCAAGGATTGTAAATTATATAACTTAAATCTGAAGGAGGGGATAGTATCAGATCTTAAATTGTGGAATTCTGATGTTCAGTAGGTTATGGATAACAGTAGAAGCCCGAAATATATGTATAGAATCTGCACAGCAATAAGCCTTCAGTGCTTTCCGTCTAACCATAACTGAGGGATGGGCATAACCTGCTTATCAGACAGAGTATTGGAGAGACAATTATCATAGATTGAAATGATAAAACATGATTTGAATAATTGAAACCTTGTCATTTAATTTCCCTTCTGATATACTTTAGGCTCAATTTGATTTTTATTATTTTCTCTTTTTCATATGGGATTTATCTCTATTGTATTTTGTCACTGTTGTTAGCTTTCTTAACTCTCTAGTATGTGGTTTTCTGTATTATATACTCAGGGTAGGTGTACCTATAGAGACAACAGCTAAAATAAGGATTCCTGGGGTGGTGGATGTACAGTGGGGGAGGTGGAGAGGGGTCCTGTGCAGCTGACATCAAGGAGCTCAAGAAAGAGGAAATGTTTTGGAATGGATTGTAGAAATTGTATAATTGTGACAATTGTACAATAGTGCTTGACATGATTGAACCACAGAGCAGTATGGAGTCTGGATTATCTCCTAATTAAATGGTTTGGAAAAGAAAATGAAGTTGTCAATGTTTTCATCATATTTGATCCCACAATCAATACTCATGGAAGAAGCAGTCAAGAAATCAAAGAATGCATTAAATTTTTTATTCTTGTTATATTTTGTTTGTTTTATTTTTAATATTTTTGTATATGAAATCAAGGATCTGTGAATCTATAGAAACGTTAGCTGAGTTGGTAGTTTCTTGGTGGTATGACAGGAAATGTTGGAGGGAAATAGGGAGTTAATGATGAGTACAAGAATGAAGAACATTTTCTAAAACTGATTGTGGACATGATTGTATAACTCTTTTTTATTTGAATGAACTTTAAAATTGTTATGATATGTGAATTATATGCCAATAAAACTGTTGATAAAAAAGAGAGAGAACATAGAATAAGGGATATCATTGCTGACGTCAGCTGGATCTTGTCTCACAACAGCGAATACCAGAAAGATGTTTACAGAATGGTATTTTATTTACAATGTCAAGACATTTTACTGTGTGGATAAAAAACAACTTTGGATAGTCTGAAGTAGAATGGGAATTCCAGAACACTTACTTCATTATATTCATGCAGAATTTGTGTATGGATCAAGAGGCAGTTGTGCAGACAAGGGAATAATGCATGGTTTAAAATCAGGAAAACTTTGCATTGAAGTTCTATTCCCTCACCATGATTAATCAATCTGAAAACTGAGCAAATCATTACAGAAGATGGATTATGTGAAGAAGAACGCAGCATCAGGATTAGAGGAGAGCTTACTAACAACCTGCTATATACAGATGATGCAACCTTGCTTGCTAAAACTGAGAAGGACTTGAAACACTTGCTAAAAGAGATCAAAGACCGCAGCATTCAGTATGAATTACAACTCAATGTCAAAAATCTTCACAACTGGACCAATAGGTAACATCATGATAAATCAAGAAAATGTTGAAGTTGTGCAAGGGTTTAGTCATTGTAGGATCCGCAATCAATGCTCATGAAAACAGCAGTCAAGAGCTCAAAAGAAGTGTTATGTTAGATAACTCTGTAGCACAAGATCTCTTTAGAGTATAGGTAAGCAAGGATGCTATTTTAAGGATAAGGTGTGCCTGACCCAAGCCATGGTGTTTTCAATTGCCTCATGTGCATGCAAAAGTTGGACATTGGAAAAAGAATGCCAAAGAATGATTGATTCATTTGAATCATAGTCCTAGTGATTATTGAAAAACAACCGCGAGGAACTACTGAAGCCAGAATGAAGGCTGAACATGGTATTGGGACAGGAGGAA
>NW_022111369.1:73391118-73392183 GCF_000313985.2 Echinops telfairi | reverse complement strand
TCAAATAAGGTCTCATTTTGGAGCATGGATAGTCTAGCTAGTCACCTGAGAACATTGACTCAAACCTGAAAATTGTTACCACTACCTGCTATGCGCTGGGTTTAGAAGACTATGTCATAATGTTCACAACCTTGCTTGCTGGAAGTGAGGAGAACGTGCATGGAGATCAAGGCTTGCAGCCTTCGGTATGTATTACTATTCAAGGTAAAGAATGTTGCTTTGAGTGCTAAGGTGTACCTGATCCATGCCAGGGTGTTCTCAATTGCTTCAGATGCTTGTGAAGGTTGGACATGAATAAGGAATACCAAAGGAGAATCGATGAATTTGAATTGTGGTGCTGGAAAAGAATATTGAAACTACCACAGACTGCTAAAGGACAAATTGATCTGTCTTGGAAGAAGTTTCGCCAGGCCAGAGTGCTCCTTAGAGGCAAGGATGGCAAGACTTCAACTTACATGTGTTGGACTTGGTTCTAGGAGAGACCAATCCCTGGAAAGAATATGGTGCTTGGGAAGATGGAGTTGCAGTGGAAAGGAGGAAGTTCAAGCTGCACTGAAAGCATTAGCCAAAAACAAGGCTCCCAGAGTTGATGGAATACCAATTGAAATATTGAAAAAAGCTTATGAAACACTGAAAGGACTTACCCTTCTATGCTAGGAAATTTGGAGGACAGATAACTTGGCCAACTCACTGGAAGAGATCCATATTTGTACTGATATCAAAGAAAAGTGACTCAATAGAATACTCCAATTAAGAGGAATAGCATAACATTTATCGTCAAAAGAACATTTGAAGATGTATCTTGCAATATAATACTGCCTATGATAGCATACTATTTATTCACATACAAGTAAATACAACCATTGTTGAAAATTATACACAAACTCCTAAAGCTAGTTACATAATAATTCAAGAATTTTACCAATATTTTCACTCAGAAATTGATAAAACAAGCAATCAAGCAGCTTGAAGACAAACAGGTGACCATCTAGCTAAGAAACAACAAAACCCACAAGGAAGAAGCACACCAGCCTACCCCGACACGAATGCTGAAGACAAAGCGGG
>NW_022111369.1:73385812-73389600 GCF_000313985.2 Echinops telfairi | reverse complement strand
TTCTGATGACACCACTTTGCTTGCTGAAAGTGGGGAGGACTTGAAGCATTTGCTGATGAAAATCAAGAGTTACAGCCTTCAATATGGATTAAAACTCAATGTCACAAAGACTAAAATTCTCATCAATGTACCTATAGGAAACATTGTGAATGGAGAAGACGTTGACGTTGTCAAGGATTTTCTTTTTGCTGGGATCCACAATCAATGCTCTTGGAAGCAGTCAAGAGATCAAAAGATGAGTTGCATTGGGTAAATCTTCTGGACAAGACCTCATTAGAGTTTTGAAAAGCATGAATATTATTTTGTGGACTAAGGTGTATCTAACCCCACTGTAGTATTTTCAATTGCCTTATGTGTATGTCTATGTTGGATATTGAATAAGGAAGACCAAAGAAAAAAATGATTTGTGATGAAAAATTTAAAAAAAATTGACTGCTAAAGAATTGGACTACTAAAAGGATAAACAGATTGTTCTTGGAAGAAGTAAAACCAGATTACTTCCTCGAGGCAAAAAATGGTGTGACGTCATATCGCATACTTTGTACATTTCTTTAGGAGCGAGCAGTCCTTGGAGAAGGACAGAATGTCTGGCAAATTGGAGGGGCAGCAAAAAAGAGGAAAACCCTGGATGTGGTGAATTGACCCTGTGGCTGCAGCAATGGGCTCAGTCATGGGCCCAATTGTGAGGATGGCACAGAAGCAGGCAGTATTTTGTTCTGTTATGCACAGGGGCTCTGTGAGTTGAAACAGGCACGATGACACCTAGCCATAATAGCAACAACAACAACAACAACAACACTATATGTAACTGCAATGCAAGAAATTATTTAATAAGGCTCTTTTAGCCGTAGCCTTCTTTACTCACACCAATAAATTTTTGTTTTCTTGATTGGATTATATATGATTCAGCTGTGAGTGACTGTTAATAGGGTGCACTGGGATTGCCACCCTGCTGGTTATGAAAGCATTCATCTCCCAAAGCTTGAGGGAGGAGATTTTACTACCAGAAACGGAGAAATCTGGGAGTGGATGGGTCTTTTGAACCCTGAGATGAATAGTAATCAGTCGCTATGAATCAGAATTTACTTACACTGTGGCAGTGATTTTGGAGCCCCTTATAAATTCCATAATCCTGTGTAATACTGCAATGAATTGTAGGACCCCATTGAGAAGTAAATATCACTGTGGGAGATGAAATTGGAACTAGAACTGAAAAGGAAGATTGGAGTGTGGGGCCAGATCTGACAACCTCAACATAGGTATCGGCCTTGGGCAACTGATTATTATGATGGTGACTTTTCCTTCATGCTTGTGTAGTTAGAGGACCAGAAGACATCCCTACATCATATTTTCTTTTACAGTAATATACAATGGGGTAGTCTGCCTCCCAAAATGGAAAAATCTCTACTGGGTGGAGCTTGTGTAGTATGTATTTTTCTCATTAGGAGAGCATCCAGCAACTTGCTGAGTTAGTGCATCCACTGGCATCACCTGGGAAGGTTCTCTGGTCACAGTGAATGTTTTTCATAAAAGCAGTTTTGCTCAAACCTACTTTTTTTGTGTGTGATGGCTGATTTCAGAGAACAAGGTGTGGCTGTGATATTTTGTTTCCTGCTCGGGAAAAATGCTGCCAAAACTGTTGTGATGTTGAGCACAGCTTACAAGGACAGCAACATGGGGAAAATTCAAGTGTACAACATGCTTTTTCGTTTCAAACAAAGTGATATGTCAATTGATGATAAACTTGTTTTAGATGTCCATCAACTTCTTGAATGGAACAAAATGTCGACTGTCAGGGCAGCCGGTCAGACTGTTCCACCAGGTCAGTCTGTTAATCAAGCTTTCTATTGAGAGGTTCTAAAAGCATAACATAACAGTGTGTGACAAAAAAAGACCTGATTTGTGGCAGACAAAGGACTGGTTTTGCTACCATGATAAGACACCCGCTCATGCAGCCATCTCAGTCCACCTGTTTTCGGAGAAAAGCATGCCTCCCTTGGCCCACGCATCTGACCTTGTTTTGTGTGACTTCATTTTGTTCCTTGAATGAAAAGGGAATGAAAGGATGGCGATTTGAGGATTTAGAAGAGGTACTATAAAAAATGAGGGAGGTGCTGTCTGCTATCCAGATATGCTTGAAAAATGTTTCCAAGAATGTAATAGCAGATTTGATAAATATTTTAAATGTAATGGAGAGTACTTTGAAGGTGATAAGGTTGTTTTTTAAAAACAAAATTTAAACAAGTAGCTTTGAAAAAAAAACCCCATTTTGAGGTGGAGGTGGGGGATAATAGGTGCTATGGATAAGAATCATTGCCCAGTGAAGAAAGCATAAATGCAAGATGGGTATTTTTTGTTTCTTTATTTCTTCCATTAGACAACCAAATCATCAATAACGGTTGCTTACAATTAACTACAAAGGAGAAGGATGAGGCTTTCTATTCCCGGCTTAATCTGTTCTAAAGAAAAATGACTAAACAGAGTCCTCAATTTATAGGACAATGTCACTTATATCGCATGCATGTTACATTTTGCTTAATATCATCTGGAAATAGAGCAAGGTATTGACATGGTGCTGCCAGATGTTCAGGTTGGGTTCATAAAAGAACATGGAAAGAGGGATGCCATATGGAACTTGATGGAAAGCAGAGAACACCAGAAGGAGATTACCTTTTATTCCAGTGACTGCGAAAGGCATGTGACTGTGGATCATAACAAACTATGGATAACCTTGAGGAGAATGGGAATTCCATAACACTTCATTTTACTGATGGAAAACCTACACACGAACCAAGAGGCTGTTGTGTCAACAGAACAAGGGAATACTGCACGGTGTCAAATCAGGATAGGTGTACAACTGGGTTATAGCCTCTCACCATCTTATTCAATCTGAATTCTGAACAAAATGTCAGAGAAGTGGGTTTATAGAAGAAGAATGTGGCATCAGGACTGGAAGAAGCATACTAACAACTTTGTGTGCTGAAAGTGAGGGGAACTTGAGGCATTTGGTGATGAAGCTTAAGGGTTGCAGCCAGTGGAATACAAATCAATGTAAAGAAAACTTTAACTTTCACAACAGGATCAATTGTTGTAGTTGTTATTCTGGCTCATAGAGACACTATGCACAGCACAACAAAACAGTCCCCAAGCCCGAATCTCTTCACAATGGTTCCTAAGCTTGATCCTATTGTTGCAGCCACTGTGTCAATCAGTTTTTTGAAGGCCTTTTTCTCTTTTGCTGCCCTTTTACTATTTTTTAAAAATCGTTTTATTGGGGGCTCTTACAACTGTTGTTACAATCCATATATCAATTGCGTCGGACATATTAGTAAACTTATTGTTATCGTTCTTTTCTAGACATTTACTTTCTATTGCACCCTTGGGATCACCTCCTCTCCCCCCACCCCTTGTGGCCCCTTGATAGATTATATATTGTTATTATTTTCATCTCTCACACTAACCACTGTCTCCCTTCCCCTATGATTTCTGTTGTTCTTCCCCCTGGAGAGGTGTGTGTACCCGCTTCCTTCACACCTCTCCCCACCTTCCTTTTGGTATCGCTTTTTCCATTCCTGTTCCTGGGTTCTGTGCATCATAGGTTTTATCTCTTACCTATACCTATATACATGCTCCAGTCCAGTCCAGAGTTGGAAGCAGCACTGGGGCCAGGAAAGTGGGGGGTTGGGAAGCCTCAGGAGCCAGAGATATATTGCGCAATGCAATCCATCGGTGCTCTACTGCACCCTGATTGACACATCCCTTCCTTGTGACTCCTCTTGGGAGGGGGC
>NW_022111369.1:73353833-73383945 GCF_000313985.2 Echinops telfairi | reverse complement strand
AGGACAGTGGCAAAGACCAATTACAGAGTGACAAAATGGCTTGGGGCCCACATCTCCTTCCTTTACAAAAGAGAGAAGGTGAATCCTGCCACCACCCTGCCTCCTCTGCTCCTCTGCTCTCTCTCAACTGTCACTATTCCCTGGCTTCTGGTGCCTCTTTGTTGCCCAGGCTGTCCTCCATGTTAAGGAGAGGTCTCACATATGCTTTGCTGGTGACTCTTCTTTCTTAACGATCATGGAATTTGTACGACATTCTGTTTCTGAGATGCTGTTGATACCCAGAAGATTGAAAAATTATTCAGTCCCTGAGTCAGACTCCTCCGTAGCTTATGTGCATGCAACTATCTAGTCACTAGGTAGGAGCTACAAAGATTATGAATGGCAGAAGCATAACGAGAAATTTCACTTCAGCACGCTGCTTATAATTTTAAAAAGAAGAAAGAAAACACAAGCATATCACAAATGCATAATTGTTTCAGCATGTACAAGTAAGATATTTCAGTTTTATCTTATAACACAGATGAGTATGTAGTTCCACCAATTTTTATGGAAAACTAAGTTAACATTTTTCTCTTTTTTTAATCTGGTGAAATAAATATTTCACTGTTTTTTATTACATGCATTTCTTTTTTAACCATTCCAATTGAGATTCCCAAGCATGATACATGATAAATCATCTTTGTTCTTTTGGGACCTCATAAAACTTACTCTTTATATTTTTCCATGAGTTGCAGGATGGTGGTAGCTCCACATGGTATTCTTAAAAAAGTGGAATCCTACCAAGATCACATCTGTTCCACACACTTTCTCTCTGTTTTGAAGTTACTACAGATAAAATATTTGAAAATTAATTAGAGTTCACAATATTGCTTTAACAGCATTATTCATTTTGTATATTGAAGCTCTTATTTAAATGAATCATTCAAACTTATATAAAATATTTACTGCTTTAATTTTTTGTCTTCTCTTATCCACATAAACATTAACTGTGGTTTAAACTCACTATCCTCTAATATAAATGAGTACCAAATAGAAAGGAAGTTAGGACAAATTGTTAGACTGGTAAGTTTACTTTGGCACATAAGTTATAACTACATCAAAGTATAAAATGTATATAGAAAATACTTAACACATTAAGTTTCAGTAGCTCACATTATAAAATGACTTTCCCTATATTATTTTATATCTTATGTTGTATTCAAATGGTATAAAAACCAAACAGAAAAAATGAAACTCACTGCCATCAAGTTGATTCTGATACATGAAAATCCTATAACTAAGTATAAGTTATAAAAAGTAAATGAGGCTCCAAAAAGTTCTGTAAAAATTCCATTTTCTATAATTCCATTTTCCCACTAGCTTTTTTGAACCTCCCTCTTAATTATTTCATACAAGCAAAATTTGCAAATATATTCCATGTAATTCCAGTAAAATTTACTTAAAGTAAGTTAATTATCCACAAAGAAAACTAAATATAGTATATGAGACTATTTGAAGTCACATTAGCTTTGGGAAACTGCTACAGCCTCATTGACTTTGCTATACATTTATTGTTTAGCTAGTAATTGATTAATTTAGTTTTGTAATCCTCCTGTAGAAGTTAGGAATTAATGTATTTAGTATTAAAATTATTTTCAGAAAAAGATCCTAGCTAGATTTTCAGTAAATATGTGAAGAATAGGTTAAAAGGTTACTGAGTATGAAGTCCCTCAAGAGAAAGTGGGAAGCAGAAAATGGATACCTCTTATCTTTCCATTCTGAGTTAAATTGACTTTGGTGGAAATTATCCTAAGTCAACATAGCTAACCTTTACCATGAGGAGAAGGGTGATGTAGTGGTTATGTTTGGGTGCTGCTAACAGCAAGAGCAACAGCTTGAAACCTCTCTGTGGGAGAAAGGGGAGACCTTCACTCCCTGAAATCGTTAGTCTCAGACATCTCACAGGGGCTGGTAGTGCTTTCTGTTCTACAGTGTCACTCATAGTATGCATTGACATGTTAGCAGCGGGTTGGGTTTGGTATACTTTCACGTTTGTTAATTGCTTCAAGCTGAACTATTTCAAACTGTTGTTGATTTCAAATGAAGAAAGACTTGGCTCTCCACCCCAGAAGAAGTTGCTGAAAACTTATGCATAACGTCGAGGAATTTTCAAATTTCAAACTACTACACCCCCACAAGGTAGCTGGTTTCCAACTCACATTGTTAAACAAACAGTTACAATTTGAATTTCCTCTGCACACAAACTTCAAGTACCCTTGACCTTAGATAAAGAAAATATTGTCTGATGATGAAGGTCTAGTGAAAGGAAGCTGAATATTTTTGGAAATTGTGCTTAGAGGATAGGAACTTCATGTGAAAAGGCCCACAAATTGTGACTTAGGAGAAGGTAGAATCTCTGAGTAGAATCCATCATGGTGGTGTAAGTTAGGTAGAGGCTGTAGGAATGGGGCCTTCAGGAACTTCATTTGCTGATGATGTATAATTCAAGGTAAGGAGAAATAACTGAAAAATTCTGCTAATTATCAGAAGTTGGAATGTGCAAAGTATGAATTTAGGAGAATTAGAAGTGGTCATAAGTGAAATGTATGGTGTAAAGATCAATATCCTAGGCATTATAGAAGTGAAATGGACTAACCTTTTTTTTGCATCAGAAAATCATGAGATTTACTATGCCAGGAACAACACAATCAAGAGGAATGACATGGAATTTATTGCAAGAAAGGATCTTGCTAAATCCATCTTAAAATATAATGTTGTTTTTGATAGGATAATATCTGTATGCCTTCAAGGAAATCCAATCTATGTAATTATGATTCAACTTTATGCACCAACCAAAAAGCTAGTGATGAAGAAACTTAAGGACTCTACCAAAAATTTTAGTCACATTTGATCAAACATGGAATCAAGAAATATTGATAGCTATTGGCAAATGAATTGCAACAGTTGGAAACAAAGAGGAAAGAAGAGTAGTTGGAAAATATGGATTTGGTGATAAAAATGAAGGTAGAAATTGCATGATAGAATTTTTCAAAACCAGCGAGTTGTGTACAGCAAATACTATTTTTGTCAACAAAAATGAAAGGAGATTATACATATGGAATTCTCTAGATAAAATGCATAGAAATTAAACTGACTATATTTGTGAGAAGAGATGCTAGAGAAATTCCACATGAGCTGCAGAACCATGACAGGGGCTCAGTATGGAACAGATCATCCAAAGCTCATATGTAATTTCAGATTAAACTGAAGAAAATTAAAACAAATCCTTTAGCACCAAAATACAACCTGGAGTCTACTGCACCTGAATTTCACGAATATGTCAAGAACCAATCTGATGCACTGAACATCAATCACAGACGACCTGATGAGCTGTGGGTGACTATCAAGGACACGAAGGGAGCATGAAATAAAGAAGCAAAGTGCCTGTCAGAAAAGACTTTGAGGGAGGGCTGAAAAAAGAAAGACTCTGAGATTTGCTTTTAGTCATAGAGTAGCTGAAGAAAATGGACAAGATGATGAAATCAAAGAACTGAATAGAAAAATTTAAAGGCAGCTCAAGAAAACAATGTCCAATATTATAATGAAATGGGCAAAGACCAAGATTTTAAAAACCAAAAGGGAAGAATATCCTCAGCAAATTTGAAACTCAAAAAAGAAACATTTCGAGACTTAAGTTGCTCTCTGGAATCTATGAGCACAATGCAGGAATCATCAAGAGCAATGGAAAGAATACACAGAGTCACTGTACTGAAAAGAACTGATCAACAGTCCACCATTTCAGGAGGTAGTGTCTGCATGAGCAAGAACCAATGGTGTTAAATCAAGAAGTTCAAGACAGACAAAGCATTAGCCATAAACAAGGCTCCAGATATTGATGGAATACCAACTGAAAAGTTTCAACAAGCTTATGAAGCACTGGAAGCACTCACTAGTCTATGCTTGGAAATTTGGAAAATTGCTAGTTGACCAAGTTACTGAAGGAGTATTTGTGCCAATTCTAAAGAAAGATAATCCTCAAATTATCAAACAGCATCATTGATATCACATGCAAGTAAAAGTTTGCTTAAAGTCATCCAACAAAGTTTGCAGCAATACATTTAGAGGGAGCTGTCAGAGGTTCAAGCTAGATTCAGAAGAGGGTGTGGACCAAGGTACATCATTGCTGACATCAGATGGATCTAGCCTGAGAGACACCAGAAACTGTTAACTGGTGTTTTTTTGACTACACAGTGCCAATTTGAATTCTTTCCATCTTCTGTTGATACCTGCATAATTAAATCTTTTCCTACAGAGTCTTTCAAAATTACAATGTAAGACTGAATTTTTTCTTGAGTGCTTTCATTTTAAAATATGCTGTGTTCTTACATTTTGGTTTTCTAATTAGAAGCCCTGACACATGTTGTTGTAATATTTGGCTTTGTCTTCTCAAGCTTCCCTTTGAAATTTTTCTTTTCAGCGCCTTCACTTCATCCTTTCTTCCATTTGCTTTAGCTATTCTAAGATTAAAAGTAAGTCTTAAAGTCTCTTCTCACATCCATTTTGATATTTTTTCCCCCTGTCTTTTTAATGACCTTTTGCTTTCTTTAAAAAAAAAATCATTTTATTAGGGGCTCATACAACTCTTAGCACAATCCATACCTACATCAATTGTGTAAAGCACAGTTGTACATTCATTTCCCTCATCATTCTCAAAACTTTTGCTCTCCACCTAAGCCCCTGGCATCAACTCCTCATTTTTCCCCCTTCCTCCCCCCTCCCCTCTCCCTCATGAACCCTTGATAATTTATAAATTATTATTTTGTCATACCTTGCCATGTCTGACATCTCCCCTCACCCACTCTTCTGTTGTCCGTCCCCCAGGTAGGAGATCACATGTAGAATCTTGTAAACGGTTCCCCTTTTTCAACCCACCCTCCCTCAACCATCCCAGTATCTCCACTCACACCACTGGTCCTAAAGGGTTCATCTGCCCTGGATTACTTGTGTTTCCATTTCCTATCTGTACCAGTGTACATCCTCTGATCTAGCCATATTTGTAAGGTAGAATTTGGATCATATTAGTGGGGGAGGAGGAAGCATTTAGGAATTAGAGGAAAGTTGTAATAAGAAAAATGAAATGGGTAGTGGAAGCACAGGGTACTAACCCACCCAAGGGGATGGTATTGTTTATATCTTCACAGGAAAAGAGGGACAAGACTTCAACCCACTGCTCCAAGATGTGAATGCAACATGCCGGCATGGAGTAGGGAACCAGTGGAGAGGTCTGAGGGGCAGGCCCCAATTCTAGCTACTACGTGGACACTTGCCCCTCACCCCAGAAGAATTTATTTCAAAGGATGACATTGAATCTGCAGCTCCGGGAGAGGGAAATATTTGATCGGAGCACATGGGAACAGATGAAGGGGGAGGAGGAGAGAGTGGAGCACATCCTGGCCCACCAGGCCTTGAGGACAATGTTCCTGATTAGAGCAGCCAGTCTACAGAGAGAACCACATAGCCGGCCCCACTATGAGACACAACGTCCCTCCCTGACCCCATACCCCTACACGGAACAACACTGGAGACACAGTGTGGGAATTGTGCCTGATCTGATCCCACCACCCCAAGGCAAAACACTAAGGGGTGCAACAGAACAGCAGGGAACCAAGTGGTGAGGTCTCCAGGGAATGTTGAAGGTGGACTTTGGGGCCAGTGCATGCTGCCCCAACAGATTGGACTGGAAAACACTGGTAACAGCCAACAAACAGTCCTTGATCTAACTACAAGCTTTTCTTTCTTGTATTTTTTTTTTGTCATTGGTTTGTTGTTGTTGTTGTTGTTTTGATGTATATTGTTGCTTGGTTTTGCTCTTTCTTGTTTTTGTGCATGTTTTTATCTCTGCAGGTCTGTCTAAATAAGATAGGCTGGATGAACAATCTGGAGGAGAAAACAACTGGACCGACAGTTCCCGGGGGGGATATGGGAGAGGGGGAGGTTGGGGGAAAGGTAATGGTGTTAACAAACCCAGGGGCAAGGGAACAACAAGTGATCCAAATCGGTGGTGAGGTGAGTGTAGGAGGCCTTGTAGGGCATGATCAGGGTAATATAACCAAGAGGAATTACTGAAACCCAAATGAAGACTGAGCATAATAGTGGAATATGAGGAAAGTCAAAGGAAATACAGGAAAGAGTTAGGAGGCAAAGGGCATTTGTAGAGGTTGAAATAAAGACATGCAATATATGCAAATATATTTATATATGAGGATGGGGAAATAGATCTAGGTACATATATTTATAGTTTTAGTATTAAAGTAGCAGAAGGACATTGGGCCTCCACTCAAGGACTCCCTCAATGCAAGAATACTTTCTTCTATTTAATTGGCATTCTATGATGCTCACCTTCCTGACACAACCACTGAAGACAAAATGGGTGAATAAGCAAATATGGTGAAGAAAGCTGGTGGTGCCCACCTATCAAAAGATATAGCATCTGGGGTCTTAAAATATTGAAGGTAAACAAGTGGTCATCTAGCTCAGAAGCAGCAAAGCCCACATGCAAGATGCACACCAGCCTGTGTGATCATGAGGTGATGAAGGGATCAGTTATCAGGCATTGAAGAACAAAAAAATCATATCATTGTGTGCTCACCTCCCTGATACGATTGCCTAAGACAAGTGGATGTATAAGAAAACGTAGCGAAGAAAGCTGATGGTACCCAGCTAACAAAAGATATAGCATCTGGGTTCTTAAAAGCTTGAAGGTAAACAAGCGGCCATCTAGCTCAGAAGCAACGAAGCCCAGATGGAAGAAGAGCAGTAGCCGGTGAGATCACGAGGTGTCAAAGGGATCAGGCATCATCAGAATAAAAAAATCATATCATAGTGAATGATGGGGGTAGTGCAGAGTGGAGACCCAGAACCCATTTGTAGGCTACTGGTCATCCCCTTACAGAAGGGTCTGAGGGAGGAGATGAGCCAGTCAGGGTGTGAAGTAGCATTGATGAAACAAAAGACCTTTTGCTTTCTTCATGAATGATGATCTTTATACCCACAGCTTCATGAGGTCTCCTGTCATTTGTGTTCAGTGTGTCAAATCTGTTCTTGAAATATCTCAAAAACCAGGTTGGATTAACTCAAGGGTCATGTTTTGGCTCTCGTGTGCTTGTTTAAATTTTCTTCAGTTTGTCCTGAAATTACATATGAACACAATCAATGGTTTATTAAACAATTGACTTCTGGTCTCCTTTTAGTTCTTGAAAAGGAGCTTCTCCATTCTGTCTTCCCTCCTGCAGTCAATCTGATTTCTCCGTATTCCATTTTGGGAAGTCCACATGTGTATTTGCCTTTTGTATTGTTGATAAACGGTTTTTATTATGAATAAGTCATTGGTTTTGCAGAATTCTCTCATACAATCCCCACCTTCATTTCTATCACCAGGTTCCTATTTTGCCAACTTTTGTTCATTCCTCTTTGTGTCCAAATTTTGCATTCCAATTGCCAATAGCTATCGGTACATCTTGATTTGCATGTATGATCAATTTCAGACTCACCTATATAATTTGTCAATTTATCCTTCACTCACTTTTGTGGTTGGTGCATGAAATTGGATTATAGTTGTTTTCATTGTATTTCCTTGAAGATGGATACATTGATCCTATCACAAACAGCATTGTATTTTATGATGGATTTAGCAAGACCTTTTCTGGAAAAGAATACTATGCCATTCTTCTTGATTTTGTTATTCCCACCGGGGTAAGCCATATGAATTTTGCATTCAAATGGTCAATATCTCTCAATTTCAGCTCAATAATGCCTTGCATATAGATTTCCATGCATTCAATTTCATTTTGACCACTTCCAATGTTCTTAAATGCATAGTTTGCATATTGCATGTTCTCATCATTAGATTTTTTTTCAGCAGCTGTGTCTCCTGATCTTGTGTCTTTCCCCATCAACAAATGAACATTTTGAAGAGTCCCTTCCCACAGGCTTTAGCCAAATCACATTACCATGGTTGACTCCACTCTCATAAATCATCTCTTCCATCACATTTTGAGTGCCTTCCGATGAGTGGCCCATCCTCTGGTAGTATCTCTGACAACGTTCTGCCTACTTTGTTTAGGCTTTTAAATCTGTAATGTTAAAAATTATGAATATATTTCTAAATGTGTTTATATTTTGAAATTTAAAAAAATCATACTCTCCTGACTTAATAAAGAAATTAAAAACTTTTCTCATTTTTTATGGATGCAGTCGCACCTTAACTTGAAGATTTTTTATTGCAAATTTTTTTGTTTTTTATCATTTTTTATTTAGTTTGTTAAACAGCTTTCGGAAGATAACAAATTACTTTTTCCAGCACTATATTTTACTAAACTTATTAATTTTATTTCCTTTCAGGATAAACTATGGATCTATATAAAGTCAATTATTTTCCAGGTAACTCAACTCAAGTATAGTTGAAGGAAATTTCATTATGCTGATTTACTTTGAAAAAATAAGCTTACGTTAATTTTAACAATTAGAAAAAGAAATTCTTTTATGTAGACCTTTTTCTTTTTCATTCTTATCTCCAAATACATATAGGATTTGGAATTCTCATAAGTTCCCACTAATTGTTTTCTAACTCTTAAAAACAAGTGTGAGGACTGTGCAGGACTAGTCAGTGTTTTGTCCTGTTGTACATTGGTTGATTATGAGTTAAAACCAATGCAAAAGCAACTAACAAGAAAAAGCTCATAGAACAATCAGAAATATCAGTAGCTCATTTCTGCCTGACATCTTTTATTTATCGGTGGCACAACGAGTTGGGCTTGAAATTGAAAGTTTGCAGTTCAAACCAACCAACCCCTCTGCAGAAAAGAGATAAGTTTGGCTAGTTCTGTAAGAAATTACAATCTCCAGAACCCTAAGGAGAAGTACAACTCTGTCCACGGAATCACCATGAGTCAGACTTGACTTGATGATTATGGGTTTTATTTTGTTTACTCTTTGTTTTTAATGGACTTTTAATCAAATTTAGGTATATTTAGTGATATAAATTCAAAGTTGATCAAACTATGCATTCTATCTTGTACATAATTCATTATATTACAGTTAACATCAATATAGATAGAAAGATAAATGTATATCCTTAAATCTTCCATGCAAAGGCTTTTATATAACTACACGTTATGATTTAAGATATTATTAAGAGTTAATCTTTGTTGATGTATTACATGCCGTCCTGTTGCTTCTGACGAATAGGCACTCGATGTGCAATAGAAGAAAACATTTCTGGTCCTGTGCCATTCTCACAATGGTTTTTACTTTCAAGTTCATCGTTGCAGCCACAGTGTCAGTCCATCTTGTTGGTAGTCTCCTCTCTTTCACAGGCTCTCTACTTTATTAAGCATGATATCTTTTCCCAGGTATGGTCTCTCCTGATAACATGTTCAAAACACAGGAGACCAAACCTTAACATCCTTGCTTCTAATAGAATTCTGGCTGTATTTATCCCAAGACAGATCTGTTTGTTCTATTATCTGTGTATAGAACTTTTAATATTTAATAGTCTTTAGCAGCACTATAATTCAAATACATCAATTCTTCTTTGGTCATACTTATTCAATATATAACATTCACATGTACTTGAGGCTACTGATGGTTCATCTGATGTACTTTAGTCCCCAAAGTAGCATCCCTGCCTTTCAACTCTTTAAAAATGTTTTGTGTAGTAGATGATAAGCGCAGTGTTATTTGGTTTCCTCACTGCTGCTTCTGTGAGTATTGATTGTGGAGCCATACCAGGTTAAATCCTTGAAAACGTAAACTTGTTCTTTTTCACTTAGCATAATGTGAACTATTGACACATTTGTGAGGATTTTAATAGTCTGTATAAAGTTGCAATCCATATTGAAGGCTGTAATATTTAATCTATTTCAGCAAGTCCTTAAAGTGTTCTTCACTTTCAACCAGCAAGTTTGTGCCATCTGCACATCACAGGTTGTTAGTAGGCCATCCTCCACACACGATGCTTATTCTTCTCCATACAATGCAGCTTCTCTGATGATTCACTCATACACTGAGTGAATAAGAATGGTGGTAGCATATAAGCCTAACACACACCTTTCCTGATTTTAATTCATGCAGTATTCCCTTGTTCTGATACACAATTGCCTTTTGATCCAAGGTGAGGGAGGGGATAAACGGAGCTGATATCAAAGAGTTCAAGAAAAATTAAATGTTTTGAAATTGATTGTAGTAGCAATTGGACAATTATGATTGATCCATTTGAATTATGAATGCTATGACATCTGTAAGAGTTCCCAATAAAATGATTAAAAATAGAAAAGATACATATTGAGCTGTCCTTTTCGATAACGAATATGATCCCATTCCTTTTTATTTTGTCGTTCCTGACACAGTCAACCGGATGACTGTGTGATTCAGATGGCTAAGAGAAGTCCATTTCGGTTCACTAATGCCTAGGATATGAATCCTTGCACAGCTAATTTTATTTTTGATGAGTTCCTATTTTCCTAGGTTCATAGTTTTTACATTCCAATTATTAATAGTTATTTGCAATTGTTTCTTCTCGTTTTGAGTCATGCCCCATCTGCAAATTAAAGTTCCAAAGGTTTTGGTCCATCCACGTCGAGTAGATTCTACTTTGAGAAAGCAGCTATGGGAGTGACGTCCCCACCCGAGGCCTCCTCTTGCGGCAGTATGTCTTGCATTTGTTTTCTAAAGCTATTCATGATTTTTTAGTGTCTAACCATTTTCTCTTGCTATGTCTAAGTTTTTCCGTAGCAATTCCTCGAAAATTGGCAGCCTATTCATTTGGTTTTTTTTTGTAGCCAATTCTTAATCTAGAAGCTCTGCTGAGACTTGTTCACTTGGTAACCCTGCAATTATTTAAAAGACCAGTGATATAGCTTCTTGAATCATAACAATATGCAAGCCACCACAGTATAAAAACCTGACAGACAAATCATATTATTGTATAGTAACTTTATTTTTATTTATTTTTGAATAGTCCCAATGAGTAGTGCTATTGTGTTAGGCTAGCTTGTCTAGAGAAACAGAGCAAGTAACACACAGATAGGTATGAAGAAGATATCCGGTGAGGGGGAAAGGGGTGACAGATTACACAGCTCTACATACAGCCTCCTTCCCCGGGGACGGACAGCAGAGAAGTGGGTGAAGGGAGATGTTGGACAATGTAAGATATGACAAAATCATAATAATTTGTAAAGTATCAAGGGTTCAGGGGGAGGGAGAGGGAGGAGGGAGGGGAAAAATGAGGAGCTGATACCAAGGGCTCAGGTGGAAAGCAAATGATGAGGGAAACAAATGTGCAAGAGTGATTGACACAATGGATGGATGTATGGATTGTGATAAGAGTTGTACAAGCTCCCAATAAAATGATTTAGAAAAAAAGAAAAAGAAGACATCCCAGGCCAGTCCAACTCAAGTCCCCAGTTCAAATGCTCACGGATGGTCTCTTTAGACTCAAGTAGCTGCAGGCCAATGACACAGAAAAATGAAGCAAGAATCAGGGTGATCAGATGCTGGACGATGAAGAGTTTTATTTCATATCTTTTTGTTGCTGATAATCACAGGAGATATTGTTCTGTTTATTAATTTGAAAACCATGAAACATTATATGACAGTTTCAAACTAAAAAAAGATACATGTGTACAAAGTTATCTGTAATGTAGCAGCCCAACAGGGCAGAGTAAAACTGCCAGTGGTGAGTTTCTGAGCTTTTAACTCTTAAGCGGGGAGACAGCCTACTCTTGCTTCCGAGGAGCTCTGACTGGTGGTTCTGAACTGCTGTCCTTGTGGTTAGCAGACCAAGGTGAAGCCAATACTCCACCAGGGTTCTGCAATACTGATTTCGGGGAAAAAAACTGACTGTCATGGAGTCGTTCCAACTCATAGTGACTCTTCCGGTTTCTGTGGATTTCTGAGACTGTAACTCTTTACAGTCATAGAAAGGTTAGCCTTTCTCTGGTGGAGCGACCTCTGGGTTAGTGCTGTGGACCTTGAAGTTGACACCCCGCTCATAACCACTACACCAACAGAGCTCCTACATCAACTCTAGTAGAGATAAATACAATCTTAAAAGTAAGAATAATTTCTGCCTCAAAAGCATCTCTCGGTTTTCCAACTTATAGCATCTTCATGATTATACAATAAACTAATGAAATAGTCAAAATTATTTGATGAAACATACATTCAAACAGACTCAAGTCTTTTATTATGTCTAGAATAAAAAAAAAACCCAAAGTATAAACTAGTTACTTCCTTGCTTAGAATCATAGTTTAAATTCTTTGTAGGAAAAATGAAGGAATATAAATCTGTCACTACTTTCCAAGTAATTCTTTTTAAATACTAAAGTTTTAGGGTTTGGGGGAATAAAACTAGTGTGGATTCTGATGCTCTTAATTGAAAACATATAGATCTTTCTGTTTTATCAATCCTACACATTGCATTCTGAGATTCAATGTTTCTGAATGCAGTCTTAAATTATTCTTATCACCATAATGTAAATCTAGAGTATATGAAATTAACTGTATATAAACAAGCTCCTGGAAAATCTTAACACCTATAAGTCTAGTATTTTGCTTTTGTCTCTGTTATTCTACCCACCATTGTGGAATTACTACTAATTATAACGTTAAAGTTCATTGGATTGGGCATTATCAATATAATATTTGTGTCTAGGCTTTTCCACTGTAAAAATGCTACCAGCTACTCAAGTTTAGCTCACTTATCTTTCTTTTTCTGGAAAAGGAATTAAAGATAATCTGCTGGCTTATTTTATATTCTTCAGATCCTGTGCTTGTATACAATGCTGTGCTCTGTCCAGCATATGACTTCCTCTTAAACACGGGTGGTAACGAATGTCCATTCTGAGTGTATCATCACAGTGCTTGCCATTGTTCTCACAGGCTAATGTACAAATAGTTTAGGTCCTTTGTTGGAATTTCCCCCCTTATCACCCTCCCTTTCTGCTGACTTCATGCAAAACTCTTGGTTGAGGTTGCAATCTTGTTGACAGTCCATCTTTCATTAAGAGAAAATTGGTAAATCTGAATTCCAAATAAGCCACAACATGATTTCTTTATTTCAAAACAGATTTTATCTTAAACATTTCACATAGGTTAATATTAAATTAAAATAAACTTTATTTTTTATCATTTTTAAGCAGTTGATTTCCTCTGAAATTGAATTTCAAATTCCTCATTGGATTTCATTGTAGGAAATCAAATTTTTCACTCAGACGGTTTCCAACTTGGTCATTTATGATCGCATACTTGTGATCATAATGGTAGTCATAAGAAGTGGCATGTGTTAGATGTATGTCCCTTTTAATATTGTTTCTTATTTAACAAAAAACATAAGAGAATAGCTTCAATATTTATAAAATGTATTTCATATAGTTTTATTCATTTTAGAAACTGAAAAAGAATAAAATATTTAATTAAATATGTTTTTATATACTTATTAATCTTTTTTAAAAGTAAGAAGGGTAATAACATACATTATTCAAGAACCTACCTGGAATTCTCTTCCAAATATAAACTTTATTAGTGTATACACATGAATTTCAAAATATTATGAATGTTACAGATAATTCAAACAAATTACTTTTAAATTATAATATTATCAGCAGGTTTTAGAGCTTTTTGCTAAAATTGAAATTTTGAAGTATGTGCTAATGGGTGTAAATTTATTCACCTCTCAACTCAATATGAATTTATAAATTCTAAGTGTATATGATCTTTGAAAGAAACAAACAGTATTGGTCTTTTTTGAAGAAATGTTGAAAATCTTCTTGCATATATCAGTGATGATTGGCTAGTCATCAGCCTCTTACTAGTATAATTTTAATTTCAAAGTAGACTAATAGGAATTGACTGCTGTCTGCCTGTGCACATACTTAAGTGATAATAAGTATAGAATTACTCGTCAGTGGAGGCTTATGTCATAAGCTGACTGTCTAAATGATGAATATATAATGAAATTAAACAGAACTGAGACAGATGGTCCAAGCTTTTGATAAATGTGTATATCTTCATAATAAGATAATAAGTCCATTGCCTGGAAGATCAATTGGGATATAACAGCTTTGAAAATGAAATCATTTTATTGCTTGGCACTTATGAGACATGGTAAGAGCAAATTCTATTTTAATATATTTAAAATATTGCTTATTGTCTACCAGACAACTTGTTTAAAAATGGAAAATTAGATATTGTCATTTTTTTTCTTATATCAAAACAATTCTGTTTATTTCATAGACTTTAGAAAAAAATCATTAATTTAATTTTGTACAGATTAATTGCACAACCTCACAAAATAAAGGAATAAATATAATATGTAAGATGTTCTAAGTGAATTCTTGAATCCTCATTTTTGAAATCTAAATATATTTTTAAAATGACATATCAGTATACTTTTTTATTCTGAGAAGATGTTTGGATGTTTAGAATATTAATAACAACATTTTTATAATAAATTCCTATTTTAAAATGATATATATTCAAATTAATTGAATCACAATATTTCAATATTTATCAACTTGGCTAGTCTATGATTCCCAGTATAATGTAATTATCCTCCTTTTTGGTACCTCAGGCAGTTATCCTAAATGTTGCAATTTCATACCTGTATGATATAAATGAGGCAGGATTAGAGACAGTTATATTTATGAGACAAAATTCAATTTACAGTATCAGTATGTGAATTTTGAACCAATCTATTTTTTGACATAAAGGGGAAGAAATTGGTGAGGAAGCATCAGGGAATCTACAACCACTAAGAGAGAAGCGCCAGGGCACTTTGGATCCAGTTTACTGTGCTAGGAACCTCTTAGAACCAGAGGGAGATTGATTCCAAGAAGCATGAAGTCTCCAGGGAAGGTTGGACCCACAGATGCTGAAAATAAATGAGGAATTTCCTCCTGGCATGCACCTACAGAGAAGGAAAGCTGTCCTCTATCGCTGTTGTCCTGGATGTGGACTTCTAGCATATTAAATTGTGAGTGAATAGATTTGCTTATTATAGCTCTTCAATTTTAGTATTTATCTTATTGTAACACTAGTTAATTAAGACATACACACACCATTGTTTTTGTTGTTGTTGCCATTTTTTCTTTTATTGCTTTGTTTTGTTTTGGGGGGACTTATTATTATCTCTGCAGGTCAATTTAAATAAGATAAGCTGAATGAACAGTCTGGAGGAGAAAACAATGGTACCAATGATTCTGGGGGGACATGGTAGAGGGAGTGGTGGGGGAAAGGAGGTGGTGTTGACCAACCCAGGGATAAGGGAACAACAAGTGATCCAGAATCAGTGGCAAGGAGGGTGTAAGAGTCCTGGTAGAGATTGATCAAGGACAATGTAACCGAGGGAAATTACTGAAATCCAAATGAAGGCTGAGCATGATAGTGGGACAAGAGGTAAGTGAAAGGAAATAGAGGAAAGAAATAGGAGGAAAAGGGCATTTATAGAGCTCTAAAAATATAGGCATGGACATATGTAAATATATTTTATATGATGATGGGGAAATAGATCTAGGTGCATATATTTATAGGTTTAGTATTAAGGTAGCAGATGGACATTGGGCCTCCACTTAAGTACTCTCTCAATGCAAGAACACTTTGCTCTATTAAACTGGCTTTCCATGATGCTCACCTTCCCGACACGATTGATGAAGACAAAGTGGGAGCATAAACAAATGTGGTGGAGAAAGCTCATGGTGCCTGGCTATCAAAAGATATAGTGTCTGGGGTCTTAAAAGCTTGACGGTAAACAAGTGGTCATCTAGCAGAGAATCAACAAAGCCCACATAGTAGAAGCACACCAGCCTACCTGACCATGAGGTGTTGAAGGGATCAGGTATCAAGCATCAAAGAACAAAAAATCATATCATTGTGAAGGAGGGGGAGTGATGATTGGAGACCCAAAACCCATCTGTAGGCTACTGGGCATCCCCTTACGGGATTGTCTCAGGTAGGAGACGAGCCAGACAGGGTGCATTGTAGAAACAATGAAACATGTAACTTTCATCTAGTTCTTAAATGCTTCCTCTCCCCCACTATCATGATCCCAATTCTACCTTACAAATCTGGCTAGACCAGAGAAGTACACTGGTACAGATAGGAACCAGAAACACAGGGAATCCAAGACAGATGATCCCTTCGGGACCATTGGTCAGAGTGATGATACTGGGTGGGTGAAGGAAAAGTGGGGTAGAAAGCGGAACGAATTACAAGGATCTACATATAACCTCTTTCCTGCGGGAATGACAACAAAAAAGTGGGTGAAAGAAAACATTGTACAGTGTAAAATATGACAAAATAATAATAATTTATAAATTATCAAGGGTTCATGAGGGAGAGGGGAGCAGGGAGAGATGGGGGAAAATGAGGAGCTCATACCAAGGGCTCAAGTAGAATGCAAATGTTTTGAGAATGATGGCAACAAATGTACAAATGTGTGTGACATACAATGGATGGATGTATGGATTGTGATAAGAGTTGTTAGAGGCCCCAACAAAATTATTTATTAATTAAAAAAAAAACTTGATAAGTGATAGATAACCCCTTAAGCAAATAGTTTGTTCAAAGGAAGGCACATCATTGTTCAAGTAGTATAAAATAAATTGGATAGCATTCTCTAGCTATGAAGAAGTTTAACTCAGAGTGGGTGAAAGGGATCAAATTATTTATATCAGAAGGAAAGAAATTTAGAACTCAAAGAACATTTAAATGAATTGTAAAGTTTGCTTACTGACTTTGCTTTTCAAAGCAGTGCATATCTCCTTCATTGTCTTCTAGCTTTGCTAGCTATAAGAATAAATGCGTCTTACTGAATAAAAATAGACATACACAAACAAGAACTAATAAAATTAAACTTTAAAAACATTATAATAAAACAATGGATTTAAAATATTTACTAAAGAATCCCACATACCATCTGCCATCTAGCTGATTCTAACAGTGACAATATATATCAGCTTTATATGAGCAGATTACATACTTTTTTCACAAAGAGGAGCTGATGAATTTGAATTACTGACTTTTCAGTTAACAGCCCAATGCCTAATTCACAGTGCTAAGCCATGACCCTAATGTATTACTTGGAGGTCACTTTAGCTAGTAATTTAATAATGTGTTTAATATGTAAATTAATATGAAAATTAATTTAATATATAAATACAATGTGAAATAGTTAACCATATTATGGGCTTTGACACATCAATGTAGACTGATAGAATTAAAATGCATATAACAAAATTGGCAATATAATCTCCCTAAAAAGTTACAAAGTTTTTTATACAAATGAAAATGAAGAAAGTACCCAACACAGCATTTAATTTTTAATTTTTATTTTAATGTTAATTTTATGTTTAATGTTAAATTGGCAGTAGAATGACCCATTAAACACTGAATGGTTGGGTTCACTCCCAAGTTAATGTATGATTGAGAGAATAAATACACAATTCTTATAATATTTACATACTGTTTAAATAATTAAAAGACCAAGGGTGATTCAGTAGTTCAGCACTTAGCTGAACACCTGACTAATGGTTTCATCCACCAGCAGATTCTCTGTGGGATACAGACGAGGCAGTTTGCTTCCATGGTGATAAGGGTTTGGAGCACTGGGAGACCATCTCGGCTGCCTGTAAAGTCACCATGATTCACAATAGACTCCGCGGCAATGCTTGGTTGTTCTTTCTGCTGTTTTCTCCTAAAAGACTTTACGAAAGTTATACAATTCTCATCAGAAAAATCTTGCAGATCTTTATTTCAATCGTTCTTAGGAAATGAACCTATTTTGTAGGTATTAGTAGATACACTTTAGAGTTGGGACAGAGGAGACAAGATGCTGCTGCGGGCCCTGCAGGGGTTCTAACCCGGGCTGCACGGGGCTCCCCGTGTCTACCAATGGGCCCATTCTGGGTGCTCGGGGGCAGGTACTGGGAGCTCCTCAAAACTACCTCTCCCACCCTTGCCCCACATACAAGACAGTATCACCAGTGATCTTATAGCTAATAACGTTCCCAGATATGCTGAGATTGCCCATTTGACATTACCGGATGGCATAAAGAGAAGTGGACAGGTGCCGGAAGTGAGTGGTTCTAAAGCAGTGGTTCAGGTATTTGAGGCACTTCCGGTATAGATGGAAAAAAAAACAACCCCAAAACACCCACAAAAAAAACCAAACGTCTTGTGAATTTACTGGAAATCTTCTCTGACCACTAGTATCTCAGGATATGGCTGGTCAGATACTCAATGAATCCGGAAAATCCATTTGACTGACTCCTCATTGTGCTGGCTGAAGACTTTCTTGACAGCAAGGGTGAGCCAATGAATATCAGTTTTGCATCTACCCAGAGGCGAGGATTCAGACTGGCATTTCAATCATAGGTGGCATGAACAGCATTTCCAGGGGACAGAACATTCAATTTTTTCTGATGCTAGCTTACCACCCCTCAATGAGATTTGCAGCCCTTATCTGTCTGCAGGATGGTTTGGTAAAGAAATCCAAAGACGTGGTAGACTACCGTGAAGAAAATTTTGCAATTGTTTTTGCTGCTATGGGTGTAATCATGGAAATAGCCCAGTTCTTCAAGTCTGACTTTGAAGAAAATGGGTCAATGTACAATGCCTACCTCTTTTTGAACTTGACTAATGACTTAACCATTAAGTAAATCATTACCCCTCAGTTGGCTCTAAGCATAGCTGCATTCCTTGCCTACCTATATGAGAAGCATGTACTGGTTAAACTCACCGACATGAGTTCTTATGCTTTGAGAGGTCTCAGCAGCCAGAGAAATCCCTGGTCGACGAGGTTTCCCAGGTTACATTATACAGATTTATCCACAACACATACACATATTGGGCTGAGTAGAAGTTATAAATAGCTCTATTACTCATATCCCAATTATCACCATGCCTAATGATGATATCATTTACCCCATCAGCAACTTGACTGGAGATATTACAGAAGGACAAATTCACATGGCTGGCAGCTGCCAAACAGACTTACCCAGCAATCAATGTGCTTCTCTCATTGTCACAGTGAATGAACCCTGCTATCGGAGAAGGTGTGACCAGGAAGGATCACACTGACCTGTCTCACCAGCTGAATGCCTGCTATGCTATTGGTAGAGATGTGCCAGTCATGAAGCCATAGTTGGAGATGCAACCCTCACCTCAGATGATCTCCTTTACTTGAAATTTCTGCAAAAGGTTGAGAGGAACTTAATCACTCAGGGTCCTTACAAAAACTGTATTGTCAATGAAACTGGACATTGACAGGCAACTGCTCTGGATCTTCCCCAAAGGAAGACTGAAGAGAATCCTTCAGAGCACCCTGAGCGAGTTCTACCCATGAGACTCGGCAAATCGTTAGCTGCTGCTTCATTGCTGGCTCTGAATTTTTGTGAAACACTGGTTCTTTACCTTTGTTCCGTTTGCACTATTTTTGGAGTTTACTGTGTTACTCTGCAATAATAAAACAAAGCAAAACAAAAATAACAAGGAATGAGTAACATACTGTGCCCTTGTTCCAATGTTCTAAACTGATAATAGACTTTAAAATACCCCCTATTTCAAAAGCCTGGATCTTCTGTGCTTCATTTAAAATAGCTGCAAGGATGGAGGTGAGGTTCTCTTCTTGATGTGTGTATTTGTACACAGTAATGTATAAATTAGTTGCCTAGTAATGTCCTCATTTTATGGGTCTCCGCGACCTGGCCTCTCAACCTACTCAAGAGCATCCCTATCTGACAGTCTAATGCCTTGGCCTCCAGATTTGGGCCACGGTCAGGACTGAAAGGATCCACCTTCAGGAAGAGCTTCAAAGCTCTTCCCTGAGCGTTTGCTTCTGGATGGTGGTGCTTGCTGCTGCTCTAAGCAGGTGGCTTTACTGTCCACTTGCTCTGTCGTTATGAATGGATGAGCAAAGCAAGCTTTAGTCTCCTGTTGATGTCAGTGTGTGTGGAGGTGGGGCTCTGTGGCTTACATTTATTCCTCTCAGTAACACAGACTCATACAACCTTTGCATACCTGGACTGTCAGCTGGTAAATGCCTCCTCTGGTGAGCCTGACTGAGTTTCCATGCAGAAGGATCAGAGAATCTTGGGAGCATTGGACCGGAGTGAAAAGAAAGTGACACCTAGTTTCATTCATGTTCCGAGTCTCCAGTAGGGGTTTATGTGTCTGGATTGTTTTTCAGATGCAGAAAGCAAAGTGGAAGGAGAAAAGTGGCTGCATTGAATGGATTAATTTGAATTCTGTTAGACAACAACCTTTGAACATTGGTCATCTTCCTGATTTCTGGACTTTTCATGGTAATCTTGTGGCACAAGTGATAGAATTTAAAAGTTATAAATGCATAATGAGTGATGCGTCCTCCTGTTGGCCCTGAGTGAGTATTTGCGCAGCTCTGCCATGTCCACTGTGTGGTGTCTGTGTGTTCTCTGTAACCTGGGTGCAATTGCAACTTCTCAACTCTGTTAAAATCTGCTAAACCGAGCTCCAAGATAGTCCAGATAACTTCCCAATTTATTCAATAATCTTCATTGGTTTTTGAGCAAAAGTGCACCGATTTTCTCAACATTGTGTCCATTCGGGAAGGTGACAGAAGTCCAGAATGAACTTTGTCATCTTTGTCATCAATCAATATTTCACCTTTTTTGAAATATTGTACACTTTTTATACACTTGAGTATTTCCCATAGGCTGTCCTTGTAAGCTGTGTTCAACATCACAAAGTTTCTGCAGCAATTTTCTGCACAGGAAGAAATATATCACATCTGCATGTTGTTCTCAGAAATCAATGATCAAAAAATGAAGTTTGAGCTAAATTGCTTTAATGAAAATTCACCGTGATCAGAGAGAACCTTCCCAGGTCACTGGGTTCAGTAACCAAGAGTGAGCTGCTAAATGCTCACCTAGCGGGAGAAATACATAATATAAAAATGCAGCCCAGTGGAGCTTTTTTACCATTTTGGGGGGTTCCCCCTTGTGTATGTACATATGTGTGTGTTTCATTTTTACTATGGAGTAATAAAACTGTTTTTCTTTTTTTATTTTATTTTATTTTATTTTTTTATCAATTTATTGGGGCTCATAAAATTCATCACAATACATAGATCAATTGTGTAGAGCACATCTATACATTTGTTGCCCTCATCATTCCCAAACTTCGCTTGCCTCTTGGGTTCCCGGAATCAGCTCATTTTCCTTTTTTTCCCCCTCCCCCTCCCTTCCTCTGCCCCCCTCCCCCATGCACCCTTGATAATTTATAAATTATTATTATATCTTATATTACACTGCCCAGCATCTCCCTTCACCTACCCCTCTGTTGCCCATCCCCCAAAGAGGAGGTTATATGTAGCTCTCTGTGATCAATTCCCCCTTTCTACACGCCCCTTTCCTCCTGGTATCACCACTGTCACCCCTGGTCCTGAGTGGTTCATCTGTCCTAGATTCCCTGCGTTTCCAATTCCCATCTGTACTGCTGTGCATCATCTGGTCTAGCCAGATCTGCAAGGCAGAATTGGGGTCATGGTAGTTGGGGGGAGGAAGCGTTTAAGAACTAGAGGAAGGTTGTGGGTTTCATTATTGTTATACTGAACCCTAAGTGACTCATCTCCCCACTACCCCTCTGCAAAGTATGTCCAGTTGTCTAGAGATGGGCATTGGGTCCCCATCACGCGCCACCCTCATTGATGAGGATATGATTTTTCTCCCCGCCTTTAGTGTTTGAAGCCTGGTCCCTTTGGCCCTTCATGATCACACATGCTGGTGTGCTGCTTCCATGTGGGCTTTGTTGTTTTCTTAAATTAGTGAACCAGATCACTTTCTTCTATAACAGCTTTATGAATATATTAACTTTGGGTAGGGGTGTTTATGGGTTCAAATTGATGTTTTATTTCTAATTTATATTAATTTTTAAAGCCAGCTGATTATTATTGGATTTATTTTCTTACAAACAGGAAATTAAATGTTAATTTCACTTAAACCAGGATTGTGCTTAATTTAATAGTTCAATGGGAGATAACTTATACTTGTTAAACTATATTTAGATATTATTTACTATCTATTTTGTATATTGTTGATAATTATCTTAAACAAAAGCTTTCTTTTAAAAATTTTATTCTGAATTGAGAGAGAATTCACTGAGAAGATCATCAGTTTTGTGTTTAAAAAAAAAAAAATATATATATATGTTTTTCATCTCACGGAAATCCCTGCTATATATTTTCACTTATCCTACTTCCTCCCAATTTCTTCTTTCTTTCCTATTCCACTGAGCCATGTCCATATATAAACAATTCCCAGTTGATTTTACATAGTTGATTATTAAAAAGTGTGCTACTTCACTAGTGTTATTGTTCCTGGTACAGACCCATCGGTTGTTTGGTTTAATATTGACCTGTATGGATGAATTCAATTAGGCCCAAGATTAATTCTTCCTCAGTGGCAAGTCCATCTTATTAAGAATTGCATATTTATTGTATATGGTTGAGCTCCCTGAATATAGTATGTACCCAAGAAATAACTGAATTTCATAACTTTTTTATGATCTGATAATTTCTTTTTCTTTTTTGTGTTCATAATATCTACTTACTAACACATTTGGAACATACAAAGCATCTGCCTTTCAACCACGTGCTAGGAACAGGGGTATTGCTTTAGGCGCAATGAAGAAACAAAATAACCCGCTGCGATGGAATCCATTTCGACTCACGGCGAATCTATAGGACAGAAAATAATTGCCCCCTTTTACTCCCCACACTGTCAATCTTTCCAGGAGCAGAAAACCTCATCTCTTTTTGAAAAGCTGCTGTTGGACATGAACTGCTGACCTCAAGAAAGCAGCCAAATGTGCAACCCACTACACCATCAGGGCTCCATCGTTTTAACATGCCCATCATAAATTCCGTTATCTACACAACATACAAAAATATATTTGAGAACGCTATTAGAGTATTATCATGGCTTGGGCCAGGAGCGCTTTAGTCCTTAAGTTAGTAACCCCTTGCTTTTCAAAACTTTAAAGAGTTCTTGTGCAATAGATTTGCCCAATGCAACATGTCCTTCAATCTCTGCTTCCATGAGGATTGGTTGTTGAGTCAAGCAGATGAAATCCTAGGCACCTTCAATCTTTTCTACATTTACCACAGTGTTACCTACTGGTCCAGTATTCAATTAGATGCATTTGAATTGTGATACTGGAGTAAAATATTGAGAGTACCATGAATTGCCAAAAGAATCAACAATCTGTCTTGGAAGAAGTACAGCCAGAATGCTTCTTAGAAACAAGGCTGGTGAGATTTGGTCTCACATTCTTTTGACATGTTATCAGAAGGGATCAGTGCCTGGAAAAGGACGTCATGCTTGGTAAAGCGGAGGAGCAGTGAAAAGAGGAAGACTTTGAACAAGATGGATTGATATAGTGGCTGCAACAATGGATTCAACATAAGAACAATTGTGAGGCTGGTGCAGAACTGGGCAGTATTTGTTCTGCTGTACGTAGGGTTGCTATGAGTGAGAACCTAATGAAACCACATTACAGTATTGATAGACCACTGCCAAACTCACACCAATGTGACAAGGCAGAATTAAGTTTTTTTTGTTCTTGTGAAGTCCCATTTAACTCATCAATTTTAAAAGGCATTTCCAAAACCATGAACTTAAAAATTTCTTCGTGAGTATTTTCAAATTATCCTCTAGCAATAACTTGTGTGACAATTGGTAAAACCTCGCCAGATTTTAAAGACTGCTTATCAAACAAGTACATACATGTTTTTGATAGTAATGTATTGGTTGCCATTCAAGGAAATGATATTTAAATTTTTATTAGCAGTAATACAGAGCATTTTGATCCCACCACCCCACTTACAAGATAAAAACATAACTATAAAGGCAAGGTTATTGCAAAGATAACAGAAATAATAAACTTCTGAAAAAAATTTGGAAAAAGCGTTAGATTCATTTTGTTTGGTAAGCTATATTAACTCTAGAAAATTATAGACTAATTTCTAATTGCAAATATTTGTATTTTCTTGGGATGCTTTAGACATTTAAAGCTCATTAAGAAAACTTATGAATTTCAAATATTTTTAATAGTTTTGCATAAGGTTTTCTCAAAAGACTATAATTATTTTAGATAAATCTTGGCAAAACACACACACAGAGAATAGATATTTGAACAACTACTGGACAGGAGCTAGATATGAATATTACAGTGACAGGAATTCATGACAAATTATTTACGATCACATAATAATTATATGTTATTATATTGTGAATTGGAATTTTGCTTTATTACTATTTATTAACCTACAAATACATATTTTTTAGATTTACTTAAATCACTTTATTTGGATATCTCTGTCATGCAATTATTTACCTTTTAAGGAATTTAAAATGCTCTTGGTAACTGCTTCATTTTGACATATAAATAGGCATCATATGAACTTATCTGTGCCTGATGGTTTTAAGTGCTCATAGGTCAGCTAGAACTTGGTATGCCAATAACTAATAGAGTACAATAAATTTAAAATAAATTTCTTAACTGAAGTTTGTGGATAGTACATTGTTTCTTCCTAGACATTGGCCTGTCATTTTTCAAAACCTAATTTTTCATAATACATTTAAAAATTATTCTTCTACCCTGGTGTTATTTCTTTATGCACTTTTGACTACTCATATCACTTAATATTAACAAAAGTATTTTAATATTGATGTTATATATACTTGTTGTTATATATCTTGAACATGCAATTATTCTTTGTATTCGGATGGAATAAGAATGTGTGATGTGTTCAGAAAAAGCAAATAGCAAGGCCAATACAAACATATAAATGCAAATACATATAGCCTGGGCTTAATTTAGTATCATAATTTTGCATCTGTATATAAATTGAATATGCAAGTATTTTGATTGGTGTTTAGTGTTTTAATAGAAAATGGCTTTGGTAAGTCTTGAGAGCAACTAAGTAATTGCATATACCTCGGCTCTTAATCTTTGTGTGTATGATGTTTTAATGAGTTATGGGATTGTAAGAGTTATGTATATGATCCATTTGCCTAAAACATCCTTCGAAAAACTATTCATTTAGTTGGAAATTAAAGAGCAACAATATTTGAAATGCAATTAAATAGTACAAGACATTTTCTTTGTTCTTAGACTCATTGTTATTGGTTACCCATTTCCTCCCAACTTCCCCTGCCATATCACCAAGGAACCTTTAATCCAGTTACTGTCTCTATAAATTTGCCTACCTTGGATTTCATATCAGAAAAACACAGCAATAACAAAGTAAAGCAGATAAAAAACACAATCCAAAAGGAAGCAAAAAACCTTAAAAACTAAAATAAATTTTAAATGGGTCAAAAAAGCAAATCAAATTATAAGGTGTTAAATTTCAACCTAATTACATCTGCAATACTCCATTTCCCCAGGGATTTGCATGATAACAAGGCTATTGACATCCTTGATCCATGATTAGAGGTATTTCACAGACTTAATCCAAGTATATTTCCCTTTCACTTCTTTTTAACTGAAAGAACTTTAAAATGTGTCAAATGGGAGTTCAATTGATAAGACATTACATTTTAATCTAGCTATACCCCCAAAATTGACTTTACAATGCTCTCTCTCATAACCAGGTAATTTACATCCTTCAAGTATGATCAGAGGGCTTTCTGTCGAAGCTTAATCTATGTGTGCACCCTGTTAATGGACTTTGGGCTCCCACAGTCATCCATAGCCTTCTGCAAACCAAATTGTTTCACAATTTAGGCTCCAACACCATTTCTTCCTTCAGATTTATCTTATATTACTTACAACACAAGCTGGTGTGCTTCTTTGACATGGACATAGTTGATACGTCATTTAGGTAGCTTCTTGTGTGAAGATATGTATGTAAGACCCCAGACACTATTCCTTCTCACTGCTGGGCACCCTCTAGTTTCTTCACCACACTTGCTGTAGCACTCATATCTTCTTGATTTCTTCAAGAGGGTGGGCATCAAGCAGGTCCATGTCAAATGAATGAACGGTCCTAAGATTAGGTCTATAATTATATGCAAACCCTGTTTGTACCTTAGAGACATCATTGCCATCTTATGTTAGACAAAATTATCAACCACCCCCTGGGGCATCACTTCCACTGCTATGAAGTCAATATTGACTCATAGAAACCCTTTAACAGGCTAGAACTTTTGCCTGAGAGTTTCCCAGACTGAAATTCCTTACAGGAGTAGAAAGTCTCCCTCATAGCTGCCTGGTGGTATCAAACTGCTGACCTTGTGGTTAGAAACCCAGTGCATAACCACTGCCCATTAATAGGGTCATTAATTTAGTCAATGGTATAGAATTTAATACACTGTTGAGAAAAGGATATTATATGAATATAGGCCGGCTATGAACCACAAATATATGAATTGTTCACTTGCACAGATTAAATGCTTAATTTACTGGACACTATTTACACAAACAATAGGGGTGGTGATAGAGTAAAACTTTCAATAATAGTCATTCACAACATCAGAGGCATGCTTACCAGATTAACGCATATCATAATGAAGTGAGTAGGGCATTAAATGAGTTGTTGCCCTCCCCACCCCCACCACCCAATAGGATCACATCATTTTAATAAACAGATAGGGAAGTAGTGTACATAATACCAAATATTTCTATTAATGTTGTTATAAAAAGTCTTCCAAAGAGTTCTGACTCCTACCAATCATGAGAACAATGGAACAAAACATTGGCTGGTCTTGTTCAATCCTCACAATTATTCTATTTGAGCCCATGGTGGCAACCACTGAGTATTCCTATTTTTTTCACTGACTCTTTACTTTACCAAGTATGTTTTAGTTATATATTTATTTTTCTACAGACTGGTATCTCCTGTTAACATGTTTAAAATATGTGAGACGGCCGTTCTTGCTGCTAAGAAGTATTCTGCTGTACATCTCTTGAGACAGATTTGAATATTCTGGTTTTGCATGGTACTACAATGTTCAACAGTACCACAAGTCAAGAGCAACAATTCTTCTGTGGCCTTCCTTATTCTTTGCTCAGCTTTCTATGCATGAGACAATGATTTCTAGTAACCATCAAACTGGCAAGTGCTAGTTTTCCAAATCTACTCTTTCTATGTTGATATATTTTTCTTATTCTCACTACCAAAATTGTGTACTTTGAAATGCACTTAATGAATCCTTATCATTTGTACAAAAGAAATTCATTCTTTTTATCACTAGTTATATATTTCTAAAAATAAAAAATAGGTATAGGTATAGGTGAGGATGTATGGATGTACCTATATATCTATAACTATCAATTTATCTATCTGTCTATCTACCTATACGTAGATATACAAGATATAAACTATAATATATAAACTGTTAATTTGTACAAGCACACACACACACAAGTACACACACAGAAAGCATCATTATGGAAAAGGTATATAACCACACTCAAGTAAAAATAATTCTATTTCAGAGCATGTACTTCCGTTTCAGAAATAAATTTGTCACTGATTGCATATATATTTAATTCCAAGTAGTAATTTTATCAGCATGATCTTGTGATGCCCTTTTGTAATATATGGAGTGAATTCATTCCTTCTGGCTATCAAATGATTTAATTATATAAATGTTTTCTATACTACCTATTTTTATTATTCTAATTCCTATGATCCTACTCCTGATTTAATGCATTTACTGTATTCCAACTTATTCAAAGAACATGCTAATGGTGATAGTTGAAAAATAAATGTAATAAATTATGATTGCTTATTTTTTCCATCGTGTGCTTTCTCATTTGTCTGATATTAGGTTCTCCCAAAAATGATAAAGGGATAGATACTTCTACAGATTTCCCCAACATAAAACTTATAATTAACTTTAGGCATATGTCTAGAATATTCAGATTAAATATTTTCAAATAATCATACTTTTTGGTTTATTCGTGCAACATATACTTATTGAGTATCAACTAGGTATCCTGGATCCTGGACTATGGTAGTCTAAGTGGCAGACAAGGTTTGTACCCCCAAAAATTTATATTTTAATTGCATAGATTGGGAACAATTATAATTAAATAGATTCAAAAGTATTAGGAGATACATAGAGACATTTAAGAGAGTAAATGAGGTGGTTTATGATTAGGTTTATCAGGATAGCCTTCTCTAAAGAGTGATGTTTGCAAAAAGACTTGTATTTTTGATATGTACCAGGGAAACTATTTAAAAACAAAGATGAACAAAATCAAAAGGCCTGAGATAGACATGAGTTTGCTCTACTTGAATGCAAAAAAAAAAAAAAAGATTCTTTCTAGAGTGCAGTTTACACAATGACCTTTAAGAGGTCATCAGAAGGTACCTCAGAAAGCAAGTTTTAGAAGATTATATTTTACTATAAATCAGTGAGGAAGCTATTGAATACTTTCAAACAAAGTAAATGCATGCTTTACATCTTAAGATGAAATATTGTTTGAAGACACTGGTAAGGCAATATTTTCTCCTTTTTGTCTTATAATAAACAAAGATACAAACCAACAAAAACACAAATCCCCCTATTATTGCAATCCCAAAATATAAATTTAATGAACACTTTATCAAAAGCAGTTGCTAGATAGAGTTGCACAAGGACTGAAATGGAAAGAAAATCATAGGTCTACATCTTAGGAGAAAAAAAAAAACATTCAAGGAAGCTGACACATACTACTAAAATATCAAACTATTTTATGGGAAAAAAGGAAGGCTAGAGGTAGGCAGGAAATAAATAAGGAAAGAAAAAGTGGGAAATGAGAAATGTAATAAATATAAGACACAGGTTATACAATACAAAATTGTTATATAATAAAAGCATTATTATTATTATTATTTTAGGTAAAATCTTTTCCTTGCACCTAACATAGTATATCCACTGAAAAAAAGGGCATCACGTTTTAACAATACTTACACCCTAAATTGGATCTGTCATGCTAACCAGAATACATCGACTTCACTTCACTTTGGAAATCTGTTCAGTTTCATCTTTCTATCAATAACTCTATTTTTATGCACTTCTACAACAGAATGTTGGCATGCACATATTCTAGTACAACTTTATTAGTCTTATTACACTCTAAATACTTTTACATTAAACATTGAACACATCTTGCTTCATCCTTCAAAGACTTCTTCAACTGCGGGATAACAACTTCTTGGCTTATGTATTTGATCCAAGAACCATCATAATTTATGGGATAGCTTAGAGATTTAGTGCATTGTGAATAAGGCATGGTAGTATAACCATTTCTATGAACAGCATGCCTGTAGCAATATAAGCAAAAACTATCCTGTTAAGCTGCCTTAGGGTCACCAGGCTTTGTCTTATTCTGTGTGGGCATGTCAAGAAAGAGCAATTCCTAGAAAATTATGTGATGTTTGATAATATGGAGAGTCACTGAAATAAAGGGAAACCGTCCATGAGAGGTTAAAACATTAGCTGCAACAATGGTCTCAAACACAACCTTTTTAAGGATGGTCCCAAATCAACTAAGGTGTTCTTGCATTCATTGGATCTTCTTAAGTAAACAATAACTCTCAGTCAAAAAAGAACACTCTTCTTGCAGTACTTAGTGTCCAAGATTCAACCACTAAATACATTGGAAATAAAATGACACACCACAAAGCTTTCTGTGGGATTCATTGACAGAATCTGTTAAAATTAAAACTATTCCCACTTTAAGCAGTCTCTTTTACAAATATTTTTGACCCTTGAGTACGATGCAGTAAACAAATTGGAAGCATTCTCTGTAACACCAAAGATTGACAAGAATCGAAATGCTTTAAACTGAAGCATTGTTTAATTTTTTTTAAACATTTTATTAGGGGCTCATACAACTGTCATCCCAATCCATACACACATCAATTGTGTAAAGCGCATTTGTACCTCGTTTCTCAAAACATTTTCTCTTCATTTAAACTCCCGACATTAGGTCCTCATTTTTCCCCTCCCTCCCCACTCCCCCCTCCCGCATGAGCCCTTGATAGTTTATAAATGGGTATTTTGTCATATCTTGCCCTGTCCGACGTCTCCCTTCATCCACTTTT
>NW_022111369.1:73343262-73350842 GCF_000313985.2 Echinops telfairi | reverse complement strand
GTGTTTGTGTCCTTTCCTATTTCTGATAGCCTATGTATTCCCTGTGCCAAAGTTCTCAAGTTGGTCCCAATTCCCTCCTTGATGGCCCTAATCGTCTGGGGTTTAACTTCAAGGTCTGAAGCATTGTTTAATAAGATCTCTTATTTCAAACAAACTCAGGGAATATTCTGCTCACATAACACAAGGTGACTTTATTTAACTCAGTTATACCTACACAGATCCCATTTCAAAATAAGGCTGCATTCATCAGTACCAGGCTTATGATTTCAGTATATCTTTTAGGGGGATACAGTTCAACCTATATAGCTCAATAAAACTAATTAAGAATCATTTTTAAAAGTTGACTAGAAGGAAGAAAGAATTCCATGTTAGAAATATAGTAAATGTTTTAGGGTAAGATAAAGCAAAGAGTATTTGAAAAATTACAAAAAACAATAACAAATGAAGTGAGGAGGAAGACAGAGCCTAAGCACAGAAGATGTTATTATCATAGGAAAATATTGAGGCAGGTATAACATATCATTTAAAAAGTGATCTATTTCTAACATGAACCATGGGAAACATAACAAGGACATATATTTATTCTTATTTCTAATATTTTACCTTCTCTATAACCATCCAAAACACTCACTGGCATGAAGTCAATGCTGACTTATAGAGACCCACAGTGGGTTCCTGAGACTCTGCTTACAAGAGTAGGCATCCCAGGCTGTTAAAACAGTTAAATTGTTGCAGGTAGTTTTAAACTGTCAACCATGCGCATTATAGCCCAACATTTAACCACTACACCACCAGAGCCCCTTACTTTCTATGTAGATATTAAAAATCATTATTTTCCATTAATTTTGTCGCTCAATTTTGATTTTCATTTGTAATAAAATTGTTATTTTTTTTGAAACCAGGACAGACAAAATCATTTCCCAATAGATAGTTACTTTTTGTGATAATTTAACAGCATTACAGTACTCTTAATATATTTATGTTACAAACATGGACATTTAAATGATAGTATGAGTTTTAAATTAAAATGATCCATGCATAACATATGAAATAACTTTTACTATTGGAAATATCAAGATGTAGTTGTTAAAATGGTGGTCCTAAGGGGGAAAAGGTAATTTAGTTAAGAAAACAGAATATGCCCTAATGATATAAATGATGGAATGGAATTCCTGATGAACATGCTGTATGCTTCAGATAGGTGTTTTGTTTTAATGTCAAGCAACAAAGCAAATAAGTCATTTTTATTAGGTTCTATTTTTTCTCTATTTTGTCACACAGTGGTAATTTCTATCTACTGTTAATTGAAAGGTACTAAGCAACACTATTTCCAGTTATACAATATTTTACAGTATCACATAAAGAAAAAGCTTCATTAATCTACATACTCAATTATACTATAAATATTACTGCATTCCTGTGTGGAAATAGTAATAAATTTTACTACTGTCTACAAAAGAAGACTTCAGTGTGGAATTAAGCCACAAACTAAGTTTCACTGTTCCCTATTCTACTAATTAATTTATGCATCATATGTGATCTATTTGTCCAACAATTTAGAAAACTTGGAGAATAGAAAAACTATGAATAATTCTACTTTGAATATCCACAGGAAAAATAATGTGTTAAACAATGCTTGAACAAATTATTAATAAATAGCTAGAGAGGCAAAATGAAATAATAAACATAGTATGAGAAGCAACTCTGTTCAATTTTGAAAAAAATAAGAAAAAAATAAGAAATGTCCTTTGGGGAGCATTTTGAAGTCAGGTATAATATCAACTTTTTAACATAACTCAAGTGGAAATTTCCCCAATTCATTCAAGTTTTGCAACAAGAAGTTTCTGGCCCTCAGGAAATGGCAGCTTTTAGATGGATCAAACATTTTAAGAAAACTATCAAATACCACAAAAAGGAGTTTCAGGCATATAGATTAGCTCTAGAGGTAACTATTTTGGGGTTTCCCAAATGGTAATCTTGAATGATTTTCTTGGGCATAGGACAATGAATCACAAGACATTTTTAAAAAAATTGTTTTAATCATTTCATTGGGGGTTCTTACAGCTCTTATAACATTCCTTACCTCCGTTGTATCAAGCATATTTGTACATATGTCGCCATCATCGTGTTCCAAACATCTACTTTCTGTTTGAACCCTTGGTATCTGTTCCTCTCTTTTCCCTTCTTTTCACCCTCCCCTTTCGTGACCCTTGATAAATTATAAATTATTTTTATTTTCATATCTTACACTCATTGCTGTCTCCCACCACTCTCATTTGTGTTGTTCCTTAAAATTTTAGGGAAATTAAGAACTGTTTTGATTGTATAAAGGCCAAGAGAATTGGGCCAGGTATATAATTTTTCCATTCAGCACACTGAGGCTCTGGAGTCATATGTGACTCCTTCAGAATGTACACGTGGCTCTGAAATAAAGCTAAAAGTTAATATAAAACTATTATTCAGGTTATGGTAATTTCCTGTATTTGTAAAAATACATTTGTGACTGTCAAATAAATTTTAAATTGTTGTGAGGGACAGGATTGGGTGTTCCATTTCAAAAGTTTGCAGACCCCTGGTCTTGGTAGATCTGTCATCAGTAGCAATTTTAAGAACAAGTAACAGTGATTGTGAAACTAATAATTGATTACCGCCACAATGAGTCTTGCTTTTTTTTTATTTCCATAATGTAATATGTTCTAAAACAAAAGGCTATTCAGTTTTCATTAAGAAATACTAATTCAATTTTTAGTCCACTGGGGACTCATCATATTGCCCTCTGTTGTTTATTTCAAATTGACTATATCTTCATTCATTTGATTTTAAGAAGATTCGTGCTTCACATTTTAGTTCCAAATTATTTTCTAGATAATTTTATTCAAGGACATAGAAATATTAAAGATTTTCAGAAGTTCATTGGTAATATAAGTTGCTCTACCTCCCAAATTTCTCTGCCATTTTTTAAATCCCAAACAATGCCTAAATGAGATACTTGTCACCAGATATGTTTATTTACTTTAAAATGTTTGCCTCTAGATGATGTTACTATAATATTTATAGTTATTTTATACCAAATAGACATTAGACATTTTGCATACGTTAGTGTAATTAAATATTAACCCAACAGAACTCACTGCCATTGAGTACATTTTGACTCATAACACACTTATATAGGGTTTCTGAAACTTTAAATCTCTGTAGAATCAGATAATCTCATTTTTCTACCTTGGAGAAGTTAGTAGGTTTGAACTAATGACCTATGGTTAGCAGTCCAATTTTGGCCCAGCATCTCATGGTATGTAGCAGTCCAATGTTAGCCCAACACCAGCATGGTATGTAGAGGCCACTAACAGAACACAGCACTTGTTTTTCAATATAATGGTATGAATTTTAATTGATCCAGTTGCTTCTCCATAGTCTCATGTGATTCTCTGTTCAGAGTTGAGATAATTAATGTTATATGTCATCTTCATTAGGCCATGATTCTTTGAGGTTAGTCAGACAGTATAAGAACCCTTCCTTTTGTGATTTGATGTGACTAACCTATTAGTTGCAATATTATTTCTTTGAAATAATAGCCTACATCCAATAGGCATACGGTTCTCATCTATTGACTTCCTCATTATCCACTATTTCTCATTTATTTATGTCACATCCGCCCTTAGTGGACTGCTGTGACCTCATGGTATTTGCCTGCCTTTATAGTTCCATTTGTGATTAATTAATTTGCATTTTATGTCTCCCTTTATAAGTAAATAGTTTAACAGAATTGTTATTGAAGCGGTGTATGTAAAGGGAAATATGAGATATATTCATAATGGAGTAAGTGAAAAAGGAAGAGTGACTAAGACATATGATTTTAGTAAGATATGTTTTAGTTTCCTGAGCAAATCAAAACAAGTAAATAGCTTGTGATTTTAGGCCAGAGAAGAGTAGTGCTTGTTACTCTGGTAACCAAAATAAAGCATGGGCTTTGGTGTCCTAGAGAAAAGCCAAAAGAAAGCATTCTATTGTGCTTTTATTGTTTGAGGCACAAGAAGCACACATCTCTAGAGCAGTATGCAGCATAGGGAAGAAGGAATCATGTTTATCATTCAATAACCCATGACTTCATTACAAGATTATTAATGTTCCTTTTCCAAACCCTTCCTTTCTTTGAGATAGATCAGAGACATTTAGAGGAAGGGACCTAGGGCCTCCTTTGCTTCATGGATTAAACAAATAAAACCATTTTTTTCTTTACTAAAAGCATCTGTTGGAGTATTTTGACTTGACTTTATTGGAAAGTGGAGACACAGCTTTTGCACTAATACTATTACAATATATTGTGTACTATTATGACATTTTACAGACAAATACATCTATCTGGTTGTAGTGAAGGCTGAGATGGGAATCAAGAATAAACTTGACTATCCTGATGAAAGATTTATGTAAAATTGAGAATATGTCATAATTCTCAGTGGTTTAGTGTGAAATATAATTTGTCACTTGGCAGTGATGTAATAGTATAACCATCCTCTAATTTGTGATCTAATGTAATCACCTTCCCTTTTACATAATACTAATTTTCACATATTAGCCTGGTGTTTGGAACCTAGCTTTGTCCGTAAGTGAAGAGTGGGTGGGTGTACGGGGTGAAGGGGTCAGGGGAGCTTTAAAGGGGTACAAGAAAATGAAAATAGACGATAATGTCATTTACCACAAAATTTTGAAGCCGTCTCATGGATGGTCTTGAAAACCTTGTTTTTTCTCCATCATGCACTCATCGCTTGGTCTGAACTATGTCTCATGAAACAAGCATTCAGAAAGTCCCTGATGGATTTTGAATTTGCCAACTCTAGAAAGCCCATGCCTCAGGAGCTTACTTCTTCACTTGCAGATTTTAGGTTTATCAGTGATGACTACCAGTTAATCAGTAAAAGTATTTGGAATTTTGTGTCCTCCAAATTGTATGAACTATTTTCATGAAGTTTTGCTAGATGACATAGATAGATATGAGAGAGGGACAGAGACAGAGAGAGAAAGAGACGCATAGAATCCACTGGTTTTACTTCTCTAGAGACCCCACATAAGTCTGTTTCTGAACTAAGGACACCATCTTGACCACTGGCTGGGTTTGGAAATGCTTAAGTTGTCAGAAATGGAATAGAATGCATATAGATAAATATCCTAGACATCAGTGAGCTGAAATGAAATAAGCTGGAATTGGTCATTATGAATCAGAAAATTATATGGTTCCCTATGGTGGGAAGACAGATTCAAGAAAAATGTCATTGCATTCATCATCAAAAAAGGTCATATAAAGATCTATCTTGAAGAACAATATTATCTGTGATAGGATAATATCTGTCTGCGTATGAGGAAATCGAGTCAATGAAACTCTTATTCAAATTTATGCACCAATCACTGAAGCTAGTGATGAAAAATTCAAGTATTTTCCTAACATCTTCAGTTGGAAATTGATCCAACATGCCATCATGATGCAGTGATGCAGGGCTCAGAAAAGACACCACCATTAGTAAACGAGAGGAAATCACAAAACCTTCATGAGATAGGTTGACACAGTGGTTGCAACAATGGATTAAAACAAAGAAACAACTGGAATTGTGTAGGACCAGAAGTCTTTCATTCTATTGTATATAAAGTTTCTATGAGTCAGAATTGAATCAAGGCAACTTACAACAACATGATAGATGATAGGTAGATAGATAGAAAATGATAGACAGATAGATGAATTGATGGCTAGATAGATACAGATAGATAGAAAAAGAGGTAGGGGAAAAGAGGAGGGGTAAGCAAATTTAATAAACTTGACCCTCATCTGAATATAATATGACTATTATCCTTAATTTAAGGAAAGAAAAATTAGTCCCATTAGAATAATAATTTATGCTGATAATATTATTTTACAGCCATGATCAAATTGTTTAAATAAGTAAAATATGTTTTACATTCCAATTGAATAATACTTGTAAAGATAAGGATATTAAATAATCCAAACTCATTGCCATCAAATCCAATTTGATTCAAAATGATCCTATAAGACAAGCTAAAGTTTCTGATATGTTTTATAAACCTGTAAATTTTTAAAGAAGCTGACAAATCTTTCTAACATAAAGTGATGATGGATTTGAACTTCAGACCTTTTAGTTTTCAATTGAATGCTAAATCACTGCACTACCAGGCTCCTTGATGAGGATATTTTGCTTAACTAGTATTATTGACTATTTTAGAAAAAAAAATTCCACTATCAGAATTAGGTATCTTGGTTTAAATAAGTAGAGTTACTTAGAGACATGTTTAAATCTTACATAAGAGCCTCACAAAAGTATCTCATACAATTCCTATTAAATATATTTTATCCTCCCTTGCTTCCCCAACTGATATCAAGCTTTTAACTGAAAATATACTCTACAAGAGATAGGCTATAAATATAAAGTGTGATATCTGGAGAAAATAAAACCATTTAACTGTAGTGCTGGCAACACCATACTTTGTTTCCCTAGTAATGCAAAGAACACACTGCAGTAGCTGTTTGTCTATTTTGCCAATTTGAGTAAAGATATAATAAAAGTGAGAGTCAACAGGGGCAAAAACATTCTGACTGTATTTTAAATGTTCCAATTGAAGTTGAGAAAGACAGCACTCTTATTGCTCTTAAATTTCTTCTTTATTTCATCTGAGCATTCCTCTGTGCACATTCAATTCAGAAGGGACTTTCAAAGAGAAGCAATAGAGAAGAGAGTTGATAAACCAATATCTGAATAATTTAAGTGTCTCTATTAGAAGTGGGAAAAATTAAAATAGGCAATATCTAAGAACAAGTGCTTCAAGTTGAGAGTACAATTAGTAAGAGTTTCAACAAAAAAGCAATCAGGAATTCCCTTATGAGCTTCAAGATTGAACTCATAGAGTATAACTATTCTATAAAATGTTCCAGTTGATAATGCCTAGAGCAAAAACTGCCTTTGCAAATACATATACATTTTGTTCATGAGCATCTGGAGATTTTATTTTATACAAAAATATCTGTATGTGCTTTAAAAACAATAACCATTCATGTGGCTCAATTTGAAGTTCTACTAGATTTATCATTATCAAAATTTTCATCAAAATCATCATCATAAATATCTTCTTTATCATTTCCATTGCTCTATGTAGCTACTTACAGGGAAAGTAGCATCATTTAAGCTGCTAAAGCATTTTTTACTGACACTGACATGTCACACAAAATAATAAGATATTCATATGTACAGAGTATTGAAAAATAGAGGTGGCATTCTTGAAAGCATGAAAATGCTGCAGACTGGCTTACAAGCTTTCTAAAGATTTCAAGTACCATCAGAAAACTGATGGGACCTTGAATACTAACCAGTATTACCTATAATTACATGGTTATCAGATCCATTTAAAATAATCAAGTCATACTTGGGAGAATCTGGGTCTAACCAAGTTAACATAAGACCTAACAATCTCCATAGGGATTTTAATTGGGCTTGTTTGGAATAAATAGATATATTTGGAGAGGGAAAAACACTATCCTAACAATCATGGAAATTTCCCAGTCTCACAAGGAATAAAAG
>NW_022111369.1:73340158-73341749 GCF_000313985.2 Echinops telfairi | reverse complement strand
ACAACTCAATGTAAAGAAGACCCACGTCCTCACAAATAGACCAATAGGAAACATCATGATAAATGTAGAAAAGGTTGAAGTGATCAAGGATTTCATCACACTTGGATCCACTTCTCATGGAAGCAGCAGTCCAAATTTCAAAGGACACATTGAACTGAGTAAAATGTGCTACATAAGACCTCTTTAAAGTTTGAAAAACAAAGACGTTTCTTTGAGAAGTAAGATTCTCCTGACCCAAGCCAGAGTGTTTTCTATTGCCTCATATATATGTGAAAGTTGGACATTGAGTAAGGAAGCCTGAAGAACAAAGGGTGCATTTCAACTATAGTGTGGGTGAAGAATACTGGAAGTATCATAGACTAGCAAAAGAACAGACAGGTCTTGGAGGAAGTACAGCCAGATGCTCCTTAAAGTTAAAGATGTCAAGGCTTCTTTTCATGTACTTTGGATATATTTTAAAGAGAGTTCAGTCCCTGGAGAAGGACCTCATGTTTGATTAAGTGGAAGGGCAGCAAAAAAGAGAAAGGATAGATTGATAAAGTGGCTGCAACCAAAGGCATGTGCAAAGGAACAATTGTGAGGATGGCAGAGGAACAGATAGTTCTGTGCTGTTGTCCATTGATAGAGTCACTAAGAGTTGGAACTGACTAGACAGCACTTACAACAACAGACTCATGAACCTACCTGGTGAAATACAGAAGAATCAAACTGACTGCATCTGCTTAAAGAGATGGAGGAGAAGAGTAATATCATTTTCCTAAGCAAGGTCAGAGGAATCCTGGTGGCTTAGTTGTTAAGAGTTGGGCTATTAAACACGAAGTTAGCAGTTCAAAACCACCAGGTCGAAGGGACTTTGTATTTCTGCAAAGAGCTGCAGTGTCCAAAACCCTCAGGAACAGTGATAGCCTATTCTACAGGATCACTAAGTGTTGGCATTGACTTGATGTCAGTGAGTATGTTTTTTGTTTGTTTATTTGTTTTTTTAATTTTACACAAAGCCCGATGGTGATTATGGAACACATCATACATTGTTTATATGCCAAGTACAAGTTGAAGGCTAAGAAAATGAAAACAAATGCCGAGAGCAAACATATGACCTTGCGTATACCTCACCTAAGGACAGATTAGCTACACTGACTAGTAATCATCAAAGATTGGAGCAGCTGTGAGATGACTGAAAGATCAGAAACGTGAAGAAAGCAAAAGGTCATTTAAAAAAGAAGGAAACAAAATGAAAGCTCTGAATGGGTGTCACAAGAAACACTGTGACTTGTTTTTGAATACAGAGAAATTAAGTGTTTGGGAAAAGTGATAAATTAAGTATTCTAATAAAAATAATGGATTCTTCTGTATTTCACCAAGGAGGTCCATGCGTTGTTGTTGCTAAGTGCTCTCTAGGCAGTTCCAGCTCATAGTGAGCCTATCGATGGATGACAGCAGAAAACCGCCTGTTGCCATCCTCACAATTGTGCCTGTGCATGCGCCCTTTGTTGCAGCCACTTTGTCAATCTATCCTTTCTCTTGTTTGCATATCCGGGATATTGAAGCATTAAAATGAAATGTGAAGAAATCTGGAATGAGAAATCATGCT
>NW_022111369.1:73337857-73338964 GCF_000313985.2 Echinops telfairi | reverse complement strand
AGAAGAATGTAAATTCTTAAATACTTAATTGTGCTAATAAAAAACTGTACATATATTAGGAAATAGCCCTTCTATCAGAAGAATAGGATACTAAATACATTGAAATTAGGAAAGATGTGTGTCTTAATTGTGTCCTGTTACCATTTTATTCTGTATACTGTGCGGGGAAAATAGCCTAAGAAACTGTATAAGGAAAAACTAGGCGTCAGTATCAGAGGATGGCTATTTAACAACCTTGAAATGAAAATGACACAGCTTGCTAGCAGAATCATAGATGATTTCGAGCAGTTACTATGAATTAAAAAGACAATGACCTTCAATATAGTTTGCATCTCATTGTTAAGGTGAAATCAATCCTCACAATAGACCATAAAAAATACATTGCTCAGTGGAGAAACCATTGCAATTGTTAATTATTTCACTTACTTGAATTAATGTTCATAGAATGTTCATAGAAACCAAATCAAACTCACTCCCATCCACTTGATGCAAATTCATAGTGACCCAGTAAGACAAGGTAGAACTGCCCCTGTGGGTTGCAGACACTGTCTTTGAGGGAGTACAAAGAACAGTCTCTCTCTGAGGAGCAGCTGGTGGTTTCAAACTGCTGACCTTGAGTTTAGTAGACCAATGTGTAACTACTACACCACCAGAGCTATTCTCATGGAAACACAGTCAAGTAATCCAATGACATATTGCATTAGGAGAATCTGTTGCAAAATATATCGTGAAAATGTTGAAGAGCGAAACTGTGACTTTGAGGACTAAGGTGATCCAGAACCAAACCATGATGATTTCAATTCCCTTAGATGCATCAGGAAGACTGGAGAAGAATTCATTTGAATATTAGTGATGGGGAAGAATATCAAACGTACTATTGCAAGGAGAAGGGGAACAATGAAGAATTTCAGCACAGAAAGAAGTGAAGGCCATAGAAGGTACATTTCCTTTATATATGGTTTTCAGTGAGGAAGGAATTTACCAACACAGCAAAGGACAAGGCTGTATAAAGGGTGGATGAGTTGAACAGAATATGGGCACAACCCCTACAAATGACTCAATTGATTTTTGGCTTCAGGGCAGATGACAAGGACACAACATGAACTT
>NW_022111369.1:73334685-73336206 GCF_000313985.2 Echinops telfairi | reverse complement strand
ACAGAGGTCTTATTGGCTATGATCTGACTGACAAGCTAGACTCCATCCCTACACTCTTAATCCTCAAATTGACAAATGATTATATATCTACCACACCTTCATTTCTTTTATCTGAATTCTTTCTTAAGAACTTGACAAGAATCAAGGGTGAGGAACCTGAATTCTCTAGTCCCTTCTGTAACAGTATCTTGGACTTACAGAAGAGACAATTATTTCATGGAAGAAATATAGCCAGTTTGACACAATGACGGTAACAATGTGCCACAAAAAAATTCTGAGGATGAAGCAGAACCAGGCAGCATTAAGTTATGATGTATAAATGCTGCTATGGATAGCAACCAAGCACAGTAACATAGTATTTATATCATATTAAGTATAGTAACTATTCTAGAGAGGATTTAAAGTATGTTATGTACATGTGTCATATATAATTATTGTATCACTTTGCATAAGGGATTTTTGCATCCATGACTGAGTGTCAAGAAGGAAGATTAGACCAGTCTGCAGAAGGGGAGGTAAGATGGTTTGTTTCTAAGTCCAAAGATGCTAACCCAAACCAAAACCACAACAAAATTCTCTTTTGAATTGATTTGGACTCGCAAAAATGCTAGCCAGGTTTTCAAAGATTAAATTTTTATGGTAACAAATAACCTTATCTATCTCCCAAGCAGAGACTGGTGGTTTTGAATAACCAGCCATGAAGTTTGTAGCCAAAGGCTTATCTAATGCCATCATAAAGGATTCTTTTTTTTAATCATTTTATTGGGGGCTCCTACAACTCTTATCACAATCCGTACATCCATCCATTGTGTCAAACACTTTTGTACATTTGTTTCCCTCCTCATTGTCAAAACATTTGCTTTCTACTTGAGCACTTGATATCAGCACCTCATTTTTCTCCTCCCTCCCTGGTGCCCCCTCCCCCATGAAATCTTGATAATTTATAAATTATTATTATTTTGTCATATCTTACACCATCAAAAATCATAAAATTGTGAATGAGGGGAGTACGGAGTGGGGATCCAGGGAAATTGGACATCCCTTGCAGAAGGGCCACGGGGTGGAGATGAGCCAATCAGGGTTCAGTGCAGCAACAATGAAAAATACAACTTTCCTCTAGTTCTTGAATGCTTCCTCCCCAACACTATCATGAGCTCAATTCTACCTTACAAATCCGACTAGACCAGAGGATGTGCACTGGCACAGATAGGAACTGGAAACACAGGAAATCCAGGACAGATGATCCCTTCAGGACCAGTGGTAAGAGTGGCAATACTGGGAGGATGGAGGAAATGTGGGGTAGAAAGGGGGAACTGATTACAGTGATCTACATATAACCTCCTCCCTGGAGGATGGACAGCAGAGAAGTGGGTGAAGGGAGAAGTGGGACGGTGTAACATAAAGGATTCTTAATGATGCTAATTGTGGGGCAAAGAAATGAAAATTAATTATAGCCAGTTGGATCCACTAGACAAGTGATTCTCAACCTTCCTAATACCACGACCCTTTAATACAGTTCCT
>NW_022111369.1:73332148-73333757 GCF_000313985.2 Echinops telfairi | reverse complement strand
TTCTGCTTAAGAGTTCTTTGCTTAACCTAGGTCTGTTCGCACTCCATATAAAGTCAATATTTAATTTTTAAATTTCTTTAGAGACTGGAATTTGGATTTGAATTGTAATTGCTCTATATTTATAGATTGCTTTGGAGAGTATTCACAATGTTAACCCTTTCTATGCATGAACAAGAAATATTCTCCCATTTACATAGTGTTCTCTATTGTACGTCTGTTTTTTTTTCCCCTCTTAGCTCCTAAACGTTTCATCTTTTGTGTGAGTATTGTAAATTACACATACATACACAACGATTTCCTTTTTAGACATTTCTTTCTTAGTCTACAGTAATCTCATTGTGTTTCGTGTGTTAATTTTTCTTGAATGTTGCTGTGTTGTCAAATCCTTCCATTGTTTCCAGTAATCATTTCCCAGTCTGTGGGGTTTTCTACATTTAAAGTGATATCATTTGGATTCCTTTGGTTTCTTCTTTTTGTCTAATAATTCCAGCAAAGATATCCAGAACAATATTTTTAAGAGTAGTGATAAGGAGCTTAGATTTGTTTAGTTCCCATTTCAAGTATTTTTTCAGAGTTTTCCCATTTAGAGAGACATTAGTCATTGATTTTCATACATTGCCTTTATTGTATTGAGAAATTTCCCTTCTATTCCTATTTTGTTGGGTGTTTAACAGTAATGGGTATTGGATATTATCATTTTAATTGATTTATATGATCAAGTAAATCTTATTTTTTGTTTTCTTTATATGGTAGATTACATTGGTTTTCAAATGTTCATCATTTTGATTACCAGGTATGAATCTTACATGATCATGATGCATTATTTATTTGATATAAAGCTGAATTCTATTGGCTAAGATTTTTCCAGAATTTTGTGAATATTAATAAAGAAAATTTGTCTGTAATTTTAGTTCTTTATGATGTTTTAGCCTGATTTTCTTATCAGGGCTTTGCTCGCTTTATAAAATTGGTTTAGTGATTTGTTGTCCTTTGTTACATTCTGGATTAGGTGGTGTAGAGTGTGTACTTGATAGAATTCCCCAAGTAAGGAGATGCCATCTTGTTCTGCACTTTTTCCCCTGGAAGTTTTTTAATGACCTTATCTACTTCTTTTATTTTTCTTTCTGTTTCACGTGGTGATAATTTTTTCAGGTAGTATGTTTAAAGAAATGTGTCCATTTCACCTAGGTTTTCAAATTTGTTAGAAGACAATCTTTTATACTGCTACAATATGACTTTTCGCATTTGTAATTCCTGATATTTGCATCTTCTCTGTATTCTTCTTTAACTTTGCAAGTTGTTTGGCAATTTTGTTAACGTTTTCAAAGAACCAGCTTCTTATTTTGTTAATTTTTTCTATTGTTTTTCTGTTTTCCTGCTCTGTTAATTACTAATATTTAATTCATTTTTTCAGGTGGCTAAGCATTTATTTGTTTATTGCTTTGTTTGAGATGTTGGAGATACTGGATACAATTGCTGATTTTGATTATCTCTTTTTTAGAGTGCATTGATGACTCTAAATTGCCCTCTGAAAACCACTTTTGCTCTGTCCCAAATGTTTTGATATGTTGTGTTTTTCTTCTCATTTGTTACAAGGAAAAGTATTATA
>NW_022111369.1:73328457-73330855 GCF_000313985.2 Echinops telfairi | reverse complement strand
CCTTCTCCAAAGACTAGTCTCTCCTGATGACAAATTCAAGTCATTTGAGCCCAACTCTCATCATCGTTGCTTTTAAAAGCATTCTGTCTGTATGACTTTTAACACAAATTTATTGGCCCTTCAGGTAGTCAGTTCATGGCATGTTTAATATCCTTTTCCAGAAACATGAGATAAATGCATCAGATGTTCAGTCTCCCTTCTTTGCTCTCCTGTTTTCCCAGGCTTGTAACTTAAACATACATTGACTTTAATTTGGAAACCTTCGCTTTAAGGTACCATCTTTGCCTCCGACACTGGAATGAGAGCTTTTGCAGAAGATATGTCCACAGCAATGAGTTTGGTTTTCTGATAAGGTGAAAGCCTCTATTTAAAAGAAAGGCAAAACAATTATTTTGATTCTTTTGTAATCTCTACTTTTTATTTCATGTCACTGGACTCACCCATCCAAATCATCTACCCTTTCATGACCTTTTGATCCTTGCAGGTACTGAATTCCTAGAGTCACTTAGTCAAACAATGTCATAGTAGACAGTTTAGCAGAGAGATCTGTGCCGTAGGTATTGTCTTCCTTGGAGAATCATGTGTATGTAGCTAGACTTAGGGATGCCAGGGCCCGAACACACTGTGATTTAGACCATGTGGCATGTTGTTGTAGGTGGCTATGATATAACCTGTCCTGTGCTTTAAGGATTGGTGGAGACATTATTTGTGAGTTAGCATTTGGTGTGAACTGCTGAGTGGGCAGTTTTAACTTACTAGATACTAATTGGGAGAAAGATGAAGCTGTCTGTGTCCATAGAGACTTAAAGTCCAGAAATTTATAAACATAGTTCTGCAATGTTCAATAATGTTACGAAGAGTTGCAATCTGATTATTATGAGCAGATAGTCAGATCTAGTATAATCTGGTTTGTATGTATGTTTTCTTTGTTTTGTTTTTTTGTTTGATTTTGTTGTGTTGTTTTAGAAATCCTGTGCAAAGTAGCATGAGAGTAAGTGGAGGCTATCTCTTATAGAGACAAGAAATAAATATTCATGAATAAAAAACTTAATCCTGAGTTAGGTTTTAACTAGTTAATACATTCACTTTAATAAAAACATTCCATTTGTTAACATCCTCAGTAGATTCAAAAAATTCATTTCTCCATTATAATTTTTATATTTTTAGTTTTCATGTCTAGTTCTCAATGTTACTAAGTTTCTTAAAACATGAAACATTTGGTATTCACTGCATATAAAATGTAAGAGACATATACTAATTCTAGCATTTCCAACTAGCTTTGACTATAGTGAGCATTGAATTTTGAGATTAAATAGTCAAAAGGGGCGAGGGGGGGATGATGCAGGTGATTTCATGGTCCTATTTTACCTTATTATCTAATGTTGAGTTTCCCACTGCTTATAAAATTGAAAAATCATGCCCAGTTTAATGTCTTATGGCTTGAATAAAATGTAACTTCTTAACTTGGTCATTAGCTGTGAAAAAAAAATGGAAGGAGAAGAAGAAATTACTTGGACGATATCGCCTTTAGGTACTATGTGTATGGCTACCGTGCCTCCATGCTGTGAATTTGCACCACCATGTCAAATGCCTCTACCAGTTGTACTGATCAGTGCCATCACTGCTTGAAAATCCAGATATGGCAATTCTCAGTGTAGTTATTAAAAAAAGGTAAAAATACCACCACAATTTAAGAATTAAATATATTTTAGATTTACTAAATATTTTGAGTTATAAAATTTCATTATTTAATTTTGCATATGTCAATGAAGCCTGTGAGAGCTGGAACTAGACAAGTCTGTTTTGTTTATATGGTTCTCATACACTTTCCATCTTTGACAGGGTACAGTCTAACCATTTTTTCTATTGATCATTTAATTTTATTTTTGGAACTTTTTATGCTGCAGGAGAGCGTTGGCTCAACTAAAGTTTTCCATTCAATAGTTCACACTGAGGGTATTCCACGACATTGTTTGCAATCTCCTCACTGTGGTAGCACCTTCTGATTCTACTCATGGCCCCTGTTTCCAGGCCCTGGTTTCCTTGCACCTGCTCATGTTCTTACCTTGTTTTTTGGAGGAATGTTGCCTGCTTTTCTGCCTATAAGTGAAGTCCCTTCCTCGGTTGTTCATTTGGGGTCTGTTGTTTCTTTGAGAGGTAGCTCTGGGAGTGCCTGTGGTTCCAAGGGAGAAGCGTGACTTGGTCCAACAGTATCTTTATTCACTATTAGAACAGTAAGTCTGTCTGTTTTCAAGTAGATTTTAGTTCTTGTTTACATTTTTCATAGATTCTAATAGGACCTTCTATTCAGTTCCTGATCAGAGCACTAGGTAATGTTAGGCAGGCACCATGTAGCTATTTGGGTCTCAGGCTAAAGGTGGCCATAGTTTAAATGGTT
>NW_022111369.1:73325381-73326887 GCF_000313985.2 Echinops telfairi | reverse complement strand
TCTCAGAAATCCACAAGGGCAGTTCTACCTTGTCCTTCTGCGTCACTATGAATCAGCCTTGACTCAAGGCCAGTGAGTTTGGAGCTTGGATTTTGTTCAGGAGAGACCAGTTCATGGAGAAGGCCATCATGCTTGGTAAAGTAGAGGGGAAGTGAAGAGAGGAAAGCTATTGAGGAGATGGTTTGACCCAGTGGGTGTAACAATGTCATCTGCATATCAAAGACTGTTAATAAGCCTTCCTCTAATCCTGACATCACTTTCTTCTACATATAATCCAGCATCTGTAATTATTTTTTCATCATGCACATTGAATAAGTATGTTGAGAAGATATGGCACTGAAACACATTGATCCTGATTTTAAATCATGCCGTATTCCATTGGTCGGTTCACACAACTGCCTCTTGATCCCTACAAGTTTCCAATGAGCACAACACAATTTTCTGGAATTCTCTTCTTAAGGCTATCCATCATATTTCAGCTTAAATTCTGAGCACCCTGGTTTGCCTAAAAGGCTATGCTATGAGATGTTTGTAGATTCCTCATTATTTTTTAGAATTAAATAGTATCCTTTTGAACACAGGAGCACATTTTTTTACTCATTCATCAGATAATAGGTAGTTAAATTTTTATGCTACTGTAAATAGTAACATAATAAACATGGATATATATATATATATATATATATATATATATATTTATCAAAGCATTTATTTTTCTAAGATAGATACTTAGGATGGGAACTCTGGATCATAATGAGGATGGAAATGCTGGAACATATGATATTCCTTTATCTAGTTTTTGAGGAAGCAGCATACTATGTTGAAGACTAGATATACCCTCCTCAGATTTTGTTGTTTTCTATTTTTTAATTTTGTTACTTGTTACCATTATTCATGGGGTAAGATGACATCTAATTGTAGTTTGGATTTGGTGCTGTTATCAGGTGAATTTTGGCTGTTATCCATAATGTGGGTGGTTCAAACATCCCCCTGCTCCCATACACACATATGACCATCTCCACCCTTAAAGATTTATAGCCTCAGAAACACTATGAGCTGGTCTAAGTCAGAGTCTGCTCAAACTGTGGAAATGTTGAAGTGGGAAAGAATAATATCTGGGACATGAAGGTTTCACTTGTCAGTGATTATCCTCTGAAGAACTAGAGAGTTTACAGTATTTTTTTCCTTTTCCTAGAACAAAGATAAATCTAGAACAATGTTTCTCAAGTTGTGCTATTGATAGGTGCCTTCTATTAATTTTGGACATACAGTGACTCTATGTCAATAAAACAAAACACAGCCCAGCCTGTGCCATCCACAGGATTTTTATCATATTTGAGCCCATTGTAGTGGCCACAGCAGGGTAAATCAAATTAAAACACTGAGTCAAAGAAATAATCTTCATTCTAACAGCATCAAGAGAATAGTGTTACCTGACTTTTGTTTAAAAGGGAATCTTGCATCTAGATTCTGCGAATGAAAGTCTTAATATTTGCCTAGACAAAC
>NW_022111369.1:73309385-73324544 GCF_000313985.2 Echinops telfairi | reverse complement strand
GAGATCCTAGGGACTACAAGACAGACACAGGCTTTGATCTGCTCACCCGTGGAAGTCTTGGACCATTAAGGTCAGGGTTTATACCAAGCAATGGATTCCTAAAATGTCAGTGCAAAGTCCCCAAAAAGCTGGACTCAGGGAAGTTATTGGTTGGGACCCGGCTTTGTTTGTGAGTATAACTAAGGGGACATGCTCAGGTTCTCACACTGGTGATCAGAGGTACGTACTCACTCTCCCAACCAACCCATATGCCTATGGATTGAAAACAAGCCTCCCCTTTCCCAACATCGAGTCACATCCACCGTCCACCTTACCCATCTCTTGAGTAGAAATAAGCAGGCCCCTAATTCCACACACAATCACCTTGCAATTCAGAAAGTAAAGAAAAGGATGCTACAGAGACCTCATTTAACTTCCACTCAAATCTATCTGGCAACCTGATAAGCAGCAGAAAGTACATCTCTGAACCCCAGCTTGCCCGAGCTCAGCCCCTATTGCACCAATAAGTGTCAGAGAGAAACCACCTGCACACTTGCTAGCCTGCTACCCACCCTGGCCCGCTAAACCAGTAGGTGCTGGAAAACACATTACCACAATGTTGCTAATCATGAATACTCAGATCCAGCACGTAGTAGAGGCCCTGTCCTATGTTCTCTATACACTCTCCTGTCTCCATACCCTGGCAACAACCTAGAGAGTGGTGGGGGAGTTATTTAGACCCTACTTGTCTGCCACTTACTGCCCAACTTCAACAACCAGTAGACACCTGGAGACAGGTTGTAAGCACTGCCATACTTACAGATTACCAAACAGCAGAGCACACACACCCTTCCCTGATATGTCGAAGCAAAATGGCACCAAAATTAGGATGAAGAAAAAAATATATAATCAATCAATAAAAAAGTGCTCCCTTAATGGATCAGACACATGATATAATATCTGAGCTATAGTACATTAATATGGACTTTTTAGTCATAATTGTTGTGTAATGCATTACAATTCTGAAAGCTATGTCTGTAGTGATTCTCTCATTTTGGAGGGAGTCCTCTGCTATAAGATTAAGGTGGGAGGTATCCTTAGTAGACCTTACTCAAACCAAAAACAAAACTCACTGCACCGAGTCAATGCTGACTCAGAGAGTGTCATTATTTTGTATTTTCCTTGGGGCTCTACTGTGACTATACCTCCACTAAAGTCATCCTTCTCTTTAAGAACCATCTCAGAAGCAAAAACACAGAGAGAAATCCCAGGACCACTGGAAACGGAGCACATTGAGATGGTTGCCTGAAGTGACACAGGTCAAGACCAGAGGCACCAGAGGCAGGGACATGGAGCTCCGGGGCAGAGAAAAGGACTCAGCCAAAAAGTTGAGGGAAGGAGACCAGAGACAATAAAGAACAGCAGTGCTGAAACTGAGACTGAGAGACAGAGCAGTGGGCTGGCTTCCTGGCCTAGGAAATAGAAGCCAAGGGACAACATGTCTGAGAGTTTTAGGACTGGAGAGATACTTAGCTACTGGCTAAAGAAATGATTTGCTATGTACCATTGACAGTACCCTCACTGTTTATGAATCCCACATTGTGTTGACCTGTCAGCTCCCCTAACAAACGCTCTCAATTATGAGCACTATCCGGGAGTGCGGAATGGACAATGCAATTATTATTGAGCCCAGCATTATTGAGTCCAGCATTGAGGTAGAGTATCATGGGAGGAATAGTTGGTTTTAGAATGAAGGACAAGAGAGCAAGGAGGCATGCCTGACCTGTCTGATGGCAATGGGGAAGCCAGAGAAGATCAGATCGTCCCTTACATGCCTTTTTCACACTAGCAAGTTGCTTAAAAAAAGTAGGACAAACTATTTACATATGTACTAGTCAGAGAAGAGAATAGCAGACCATATCACAAAAAGATAAATAGCTTAGATATCAAAAAAGGATGAAAAAAATATGACAAAATTGTTAAAAAGAAAGCAGACATGCCAGTAGTGATAACTGATAAAATAAACTTTATATGAAATGTTATTACAAGAGACAAAGAAAGGCACTACAAAATGATTAATGGGTCAATCCAGTAATAGGTGATAACAATAAAATCACTTACTTCCATGTGAGAGAACTCTAAATTATGTAAAATAAACTAATGCTAGTAGAGGTGAAACTGACAGTTCCACAGTAATAGCAAAGTTAACACACATTTTATGATGTGCAGAACAGCTTTGGCGAGACTCAGCAAACATATACACAGCTACACACCACAATCATGGACGCATACAAAGCCCTCCTTCCATGGCTTCACCAGAAGCATTCTTCTCCAATGCAGCTGGATCATTCGCCAAAATAAACCATATTTTAGGCAATAATGTAAGCGTCAATAAATTCAAAAGCATCAAAATAATATATAACATCATCTCTGATCATAATGCTATGTATAATGCTTAAAACAAATAAACAAGCTCACAGTTATTGAGCGAAGTGTGGCTCCTAGGGACCCTACCGGATGGAGTTGAACTGTCTTTTTATCTTTTCAGTGCAATACATCTTTACAGGATCATAACACCTCATCTTTCTCTTGCTGGGTTGCTGGTGGGTGCTAACCACTGACCTTGCAACCCAAAGTATAATGATAAGAAGAAAGAGGGAAACAAATACATGTGAACAGAATAACAGCTTTAAAAAATACGTGTAGAAGTTATTTAAAATAATTTTTTTTTAAATCCTAGAATAAAATGAGAATAAAACACAAACAGAAAATGTTCGGACACAGAAAAAAAAGCAGTGCATAGACAATGTATAGCAATATGTTCTTACTTCAAAAAGTCCAGCATCAATATTTTACCCCTGAATTCAATTAAGAAAAAAACCCAGCAAAAGTAGTCCATAGTAACCAGATTAAAGGAATTAATAATGACTGGAGGAGAAACAGATGAACTGGAAAACAGAAAACAATAGAAATAATCAAGAAAATTAAAGGTTTAATCTTTCAGCATATCAATATAATCAATACATCACTGCTAAGGCGAGAGGTAAAGGGTATGTCAATGACAAATTAATAAAAATGATATAATTAATCAAAATAATAAATGGGTTGGGTGATAACAGAAGCAAATAAGATAAAAAGTGATAAAACTTTGTGAAAAACCATACTTCAACAACTTGAAAATCTAGAGAAAAAAGGAGGGGATTCATTTCTAGAAACAACATATTTAGCTAACTTAATGCGAAATTCGAACAGATTGCTAACTAAAGAAGAAGCTGGAGAGGCCATAACATATTTCCCAATAAGGGAAAACGCCAGGCTGGACTGTCTCTTTGAGGGTCACTCACTTTTTTATTGGCCTTCCACTTTGACAGTTTGATGTCCCACTCCATGATTAGTCTGTCCATGTAGCACATCCAAAATAAGAAAGAGTCTCATCTCTTCACTGCTATGGCGTGCTCTAGTTATATTTATTCCAATAATCATAATCATGTACTGAAAAACTCACTGTCACCGGGTCCATTCTGACTCATAATGACCCTATAGGACACTGTGGGTTTCAGAGACTGCAGCTCTTTACAGCCTCATCCTTTTCCTGTGGAGCAGCTATTGGGTTTAAACAGCTGACTACGTGTTCAGCTGCTCAAGGCATAGCTCACATCACCATCAGGACTTCTTAAATAAAATAATAATAATGGATGCAAAAATATGTGACAATGTTCAGATGATATTTGAGAACATTTGACAATGTCTAGCATAAAATAGACAGACAATGAATACTTCTCTCCTTGCTATCTTTTCCACTTAAACCAACATTCCATCAACCGAATGAGTACAGTCATTTTGAGTTTGAAGAGAAACTGAAAGTTATTGAGAGATTTTTCTTGTTTTCTTGAAGTCTGGGCTTTCCACAGAAAGAAGGAAATGGAAATGTTATTGAACAGACATTTTGGTAGGCTCAGATAGATCAAGAGGTTACTGCATGTCTTAAAAATGGGAACGTTGTTCATCAGATTTGAATACTTTCACCAGAGTTTTTCAATCTGTATGCTGAGCAAATAATCCAAGAAACTGAGGCACCTGGCATCAGGACTTGAAAAAGATTAATTAGTAATCATATGTATGCAGATAACACCACCTTGCTTTTTGAAAGCAAAGATCTGAAACACTTATTCATTGTGTTGTCAATGTAAATAAATAAACACTCACAACTAGACCAATATACAACATCATGATAAGTGAAAACAATATTGAAATTGTAAAGGATTTCACTTTACTTGGGTGTACAATCAATATTCATAGAATGATCAAATTTATTATAGTGAGCATACTTGCTGCTGAAGAACTCTTAAAATGTTTAAGAGCAAAGCTGACACACTCAGGACTAAGATGCAGCTGATTATAGCCATGGGAATTTAAATTATTTTATATGCTTGAGAAAGCTGACCAATGGCTAAGGAAGACAAAAAGTAAAAAAGTAAGAACCCTGCATTTGAGTTATGATGTTGGCAAATAGTACTTCCAATACCATGGACTCCCAGAAGAACAGAAGTCTGTCTTGGAGGAAGTAATGCCAGACGGCTCCTCAGAAGAGAGGTTGGTGAGACTTTGTCTCACATACTTTGGACTTAATGTCATGAGACACCAGCAGCCATAAAAGGACATAATGCTACCTCTTGCTTTGTAAAGGAGAGGGTCAGAGATAGAGAGAAAATATTAAAAAAAAACCAAACAAACCACAAAACTGAAGATGAATTGACATAATGACTAAAATGAGCTCAATGAGCAAAATGACTACAATGAGCAACCATTTTGAGGATGGCACAGAACCAAGCACTATTTTGGCCTGCTACACATGGGGCCTCTATGAATCATACCCAACTCCATGGTACTTATCAAAAACAGCAATGTGGCAGTTATACAGTCTCCTGTCAAATTGAGTGAAGTGGTGGAGTATAGACTGTCAATCAGGCTGCAGCTTGAGAACCTCATTTGGAGGTGCAATGGTGATAAATAGCTCACTGCAGGCTAGACCCAGTCTCTGCCTTCCTTTCCTTGCTACTGAGACATTCAGAGAGCTGGAGAAGACAGGTGGGGAGACCCACACAAGCATTGAGATGCTCACACTTATACTGGATCCACAAGACCTTCTACCCACTGGCTTGTGATCTTCCTGCATTCAGCATCATTGCATGTGCTGTGTGAGTCTAAAGAGGAATTTATGGACTATTATGGGACATAAGGGCTAATGTTGGATTTATAGACTTGTTCTGCACTGGGATGGGATGTTTTCTCAATACACCATTACTCTTTTATATGAAATTTTAATCTTACACACATCAATGTCTATGAATTTGTTTCTCTAGTCAACCCATACTAACTCAAACAAGATAAATCAAGTAAACATAAAGTCCTTCAACATAGTAAAAGTATGATAAAAATATTTTCAAATATTGAGACAGACTTTATGACCATATATTTCTAATTGTAATTCTAATTATACAAAATATCAGACTAAGAATGGAGAATATCCACTTCTCCAAAATAAGACCCAATATTGCCAAAATGAAAGAGGGAGAAAAAAAGAGAGATCAAGACCAAGAGAAAGTGGGTTGGGGGATTGGAGAGAGAGAGGGTGGGTTACAGGGGTTAGGTTGCAAAACTCTAGGTCAAAATTTTAACCCATCAGGACCTCCACAAATGAAAAAAATGAGTCTTTTTGTTCCCATAAGATTTTATAGCTTTGGAAATCCAAACAGGAAGTTTTACTCAATCTATGTTTTTGTGATGAGTCAGAATCAACTCTATGTCAGGGAGCTAGTATGTGTGTGTGTGAGTGTGTGTGAGTTTGTGTGTGTGTGTGTGTGTGTGTATACACCCATGTACACAAGGTGTGCATGATTTTCTTTCCTATTTCTTTCTTTCTCCCCCCCACCACTTATCTTTTTCTTCTAATATTGCATAGAATGCAAATAAAAATTATACGTATACTAACTTTAATAAGACCATCATAATTAACTGTTCATTTATTCACTAACCATTAACATGCAAATCCTTGGTATTAAAAAAAAACCTAGCTATCAAAAGAAAATGAACTATAATTCCACCTGGAGATGCAGTATACACTTAAAATCCACTTGTTATTTTGAATTTCTCTTTTTACTAAAGGGTGTATGGAAAAATGAGTCATGGTACATGCAATAATCAGTGAATTATATTTAGCAATGACACTATACATTGCCACAAAAGACATATAAGCAGCAATTTAAAATATTCTAAATTCAAATATGTAATATATAAATAAAAATAAGCATAATATTATATATAATAATATCTTTACATATATTTTCAATAAATTTACATCCATAGCAGTAGACCACATAGTATACGGTACAAAATGAATAAGAAGAAAAAATACTTGCTATCAAAGACTACATATAAATGGAGCAAACACATAGAATAAGCATCATGAGTTATTTTTTCAACTTTACAGTTAGTAAATTGACCTTTCTAGAGAACAAATAAAAATAAATAAAAACTGAATTGCAACTGATTGAAGATGCACTAAGGAACTTCCAAGTCTCTCCAGACTATTAGGGAACAATTCTCCTTTGAGTGCAAGTGGCAAATTAAAAAGATAAGTAGACTGAATAAAACATGTTTTCAACCTAAATTTAAAATCCATTATCTACCAGAACAATAGACCCGATAATTGTTGAAACTTTGCATTTAGGTTAAGCATTTTGTTCTACTTTAGGCAGGCACCCTATTATTTTTTCTACATCAAATATAGTTAATAATAGACTGTAACATATGGATAGCTAATTGTACCAAATGGTGGTGACAGTGATAAGCATAATGGAATATGGTGTGATTATTAAATAGCTCAAGACTTGTTTTAGCATTTTCCTTTCTAAGTTGTGGATAGAGAAAAAGTGAAAATTAAATATATTTTATCACCACCAACAGAAAAATAACAGATTATTGTAATCATCCTTAGTAAATTATTATTTTAACAGATATTAATTCATTTATTATTTCTCTGTTCAAGGTTCAGAGTCAATATCAAGATCTCGTGGCAATGCAAGTGCTTATAGCATTATCAACTCACCTTCAGGCACACCTTCGAAGGGTTTCTGGGTGGACACACTCACATTTCTATTAGTAGTAGCTAATAGAGTGAGTGTTTAACCATTTGTATCACACAGTGATTATTCTAGTATATCAGCATTTTACTATTGGCCTGCTAGTTTCTTATCTTATATTTGTACCAAAATACTCATATTATACTCTCAATAAGAGTACATTTGCTAATTTCTGAATTTGCTTAGCAAAACGTAATCAAGAGCAAAGCCTCTGTTATTACTTATTGATCCCAACAACATTAATATTTATCTTGTGTGTGTATGTAGTTCATAGGAAATTACAAAAATAATACCTGGGCTTTTTAAAATATTAGTGCACTAGAATTTTATAATAATCTTTAGGCATATGACAAGTGTTTTCACTGAGGATAGCGCTGACAGTAAACAACTTTCCACATCAGCTCCAGATGCACTTTAAAATGTACCGCTGACGCTATAAACCATGATAGCCATCCATATCACAGAGAACTACTACTTTTAAAATGCCCGCAAATATTGACATAGCATTGAAATATTTCAAATGTTTATTTGTCCATGTTAATTACACTGTATTTTGACAGACTTCACAGTGAGCATATGTTTCCTTACTCTCAAATTGAGATATCTATTTGTGCCTGACTTGAAGTATTTAAAGTGTTAATAATTAGCCTTACCACATAGTACCAAATATTGTAAAATATTGAAATATTTTTGAAACTATAATATGTTCTCTGTGTTAAAGTGATTAATATATTTATCATGTGTGAGGCTAAACATTTTAAATCCAATCAACAAGCATGTAAAAACCATGTTTAGATACTTAGAATATTATTTTATAATAAATGTATCCACTTCTACATCAAAATACACAACCCAAAGTTTTTTATAGATAACTTAACTTTTAAAACTGTGAGTTCAATGAGACTATTAATTAGAAGAGTGCATTTAAAATCATGTGGCTGAATTTAATAATTTTTTTTCTTCATGTTTCAAAAAATGATTAAATTCATATGTTCAATAACAGTCTGGTCTGCAACAACTGCACATCATACATATCAAAGATTAGTCAAGCACACACATTTACCTATGGTGTAATTATGTGTATCATATTTCATAATATTCAAAATTGGAATTATACTAATACAAATCTCTTAATGTTATGAAGGATTTTTTGGGTGAATGTATATCAAAGTGGCATAATAGGCATTCGGTAAAACTTTAGTACCTTTTAGCAATTATGCTTTCACTAGGTCATTTGTTGCTTAATGTAACCAATCGGATGTGAAAACGTAGTTGGGTATTTAATTGTGTCTGTGAGAGCTTAGTGGTTAGTATGCTATTGGCAGTCATAGAAGACAGACGTGTATTTTCACTAGATTAGATACTTGACAAACAGCATAAATGCCATTCGTTTTTCCATATATTCCCATATCCTTTGCCATTGCATACCCTCTACGCATTTGTCACTCGTGCTTGCTCTTTCTCTGTGTCTAATGGGAAGTTACTTTATTCTCCTTCAAAAGACTGAAGCTCAATAACTTGACTTTAACTGTTAAATTTTAAAATTTGAGGGAGTATTTACTAAATTTAATCCAAAAAAGAAAAAGCTTCGGAGAAAAGACATATTCAGTAATGGCTTATGATCATTTAAGAATTATAAATGGCATTTATTATATACTAAGTTAGAAATAATCAACTGTTACTCAGAAGTGAGATTTGAAAGAAGTTAGGATTAAAAGAGCTTTTCCCAATTCATATGTACATGTTTCTTGTAGGAACTTTGTCTCATGTAATTTGTACATGTTTCTTCCCTTCAGAAGCATATTATGTTTGGTAAACAAGAGGGTAAGTAGGAAGATGAAGACTTGCATTTAGATTGACACAGTGGTTGTAGCAATGGACTCAAACTGACCAGTTATTGGGAGAAGGGTAAAAGAGTAGACAGTATTTCTTTCTGTTTACATGGGGTTGAGAAGAGTCGGCGTTGACTTAATGGCACCTAACAACAATAACAATGCCTTAGGGGGTGACGTGCAGAAGAGCACCACGAATTTGAAGAAAGCAATGTTAAATCTGATCAACTCTGAGAAACATCCATAGCAATCCCAGAAGTCTTAGATATGAATAAAAAGCAGGACTGAATAGCAACATGCTCAGAAACTCTAGATGTTATTATTTGTGAATATAAATCTCATCTGCAATCTATGGGAGGCAACAATGGTTGGGTCAAATAAAGATGTTTTTTAATTAAGGAAATCAGATCTAGCAAAGAGAATTTGTATAAAAGTTGAAGATACAGGAATCATATGTCACGTGTCTAGAAAACAAACTCCAGTCTCTTTTCTTCAAAGTCCCCTAAGTTCAGAAGGACCAGTACACTCAATGTATATGAAATTTAGTAGGAATGACAAAAAAATGAAACATGATATAGACTTTGTCGGATAAAAAGTTAACATTTCCTCAAATTCTATCCTTACAGGTTTGAACTGCATTCACTTTCAGTGGTTTTGGTCCTTTTTATTTTAGTAATAGGACACTAACTAAAGATCTAAAACATTGTCTTAATACCAACAATCGGTGACTAATATCTTATCTTCTTGCAATCTATTAAAACTGCCTATTAAGAGTTTCCTTCTGCTTTTCCTTTTATTTTGAATTTGATCAGGAGACACGTTGATCCTGGTCCAGAGACAGAGGATTGCATTAGTCATGGCAAAAGCAATGTCCCGAGCTTCATTTTTTGCTTGTGTTAGCTTCTCATGTTCCCCAAGTCTCACAGTGGTTACTCAGAGTGGTTACTATGAAGGATGTCTGCACTTGAAGTGAGTTCATAACAGGAAAGGAACGCAACACCTGCTTTTGCAATAAACCAAGTAAGCCTGCTCTTTGTTCAAGGAGAGATATTGTTCACCAGTCAAGGCATTGCTTTCTCAGTAGAGTTGGCAAGAACGTACAAGGAAACTCAGGGCCCTTGGCAGATTGCTTTTACTGGCACTTAATAGCTATTGATTGCCTGTCAGGTTCAGTGCCCACTAAGATAGACTTAAGGAAGTATACACTGACAAAGATCAGGGCTGCAAGGCCTGTAAGTACTAGTGAAAGGGACAACAGTGATTTCACTTTGAAGCCTTTTCACTACATAACTAAAGAGCCAAGTATAGGTACAAGATCACATAAAAACATGCAATTTGCTATTTTTGATAAATTGAGAACCAAAGAAAAATCACTTTGTTCAATGCTCTTTAAGTCCCCAGATGTAGAAATAGATATTTTTAAAGGACCATAACTCTCCAGATGCTCCTTATTATGTTAATTCAAAATATTTTGGAAAACTCAAATTTTAAAGCGTATTGATTAAAATTTTAGAGTTTTTATTTGTGAATTAACGTGCACAAATCAGATCAAAATTCTGAAAGAAAAATTTAAACTTATCATACCGGAATAGATAATATGGAAAACTTTAGATCAGGTTGTGCTGTTTTTAAAAAAAATCATTTCATTGGGGGGATCCTACAACTCTTATCACAATCCATATGTATATCCATTATATGTCATGCACATTTGTACATTTTTTGCATTCATCATTTTCAAAACATTTGCTTGCTACTTAAGCCCTTGGTATCAGCTCACATTTTTTTCCTCCCTCCCTGCATCCCCTCCCTCATGCACCCTTTATAATTTATAAATTGTTATTATTTTGTCATATCTTACACTGTCTGATGTCTCCCTTCACCCACTTCTCTGTTGTCCATTCCCCGGGGAGGAGGTTATATGTAGATCATTATAATCGGTTCCCCCTTTCCACCTTCCTCCACCCTCTAGGTATCACCACTCTCACCACTGGTCCTGAAGGGATCATCTGTCCTGGATTCCCTGTGTTCCAGTTCCTATCTGTATCAGTGTACATCCTCTGGTGTAGCCGAATTTGTATAATTTGTTAATTCAAAAATATTTACCTGCAATTGACTAAAACTAACAGATATGCTAAATATCTCCAAATTTATTATACATGGTATTATACAGAAATATCTTCAAGAAAGTTTCATGTAAATTAGAAAGACAGTGTGTGCAATTGATAGTGAAAATAAAATTAAACAACTTAAAATAACAACCAGACATTTTTTTGACTAAAACATTAAAGAAACTAAAACTTTTTTACCGTATGGCAGTCAGTAAAGAGTGGTAAAATAATGTGCTAAAGTAAACTCATTTTTATTTATTTCATTAAATTTATCATAAAAATAATGATGCCAATTTTGATGGATAACTTTGTGTGAAGTTGGCAGACTTTGTTTCCCAGTTGATTGACTTAAATATTATTTTGGAGTAGAGACATGTGCCACATCTTGTCAGTTTGTCTACTGTGGTTGCGTGCATGTTGTTGTGATGCTGGAAGCGGTGTTGCTAATATTTCAAATACCAGCAGGATCTTCCCATGTGAACAAGTTTCATCAAAACTTTCAGACTAAGAACAAGCTCCAATGAAAGAAAAGACTGTCCACATAGGAGGGATTGGCCACTGAAAACCTTACAAATAGCATCAAAACTTTTTTCCAATGTGGAAAGCCTCTTGAATAACAACAGAGCATTTTCAGAGATAGTGCCAGAAAATGAGCCCCTCAGGTTGGGAGGCAAGCAAAACCTAACTGTGGAAAAGCTGCTTTCTCAGTCTACAGTCCTCTGTAATGATGTGGATGGAGGACAACCTGAGGGAGCAAAGGCTTCGGAATCTATTTAATGATGGAACACAACTCAACATTGAGAAGACACACTGCAAATATCGATTAAAAATTGGAACTTTACCCTCGTGCTTTACACAATTGATCTATGTATTGTGATGAATTGTATGAGCCCCAATAAATTGATTTAAAAAATATATATATATATATATATATAAAATAAGTGCTAGGACACAATTTTGATAAATTTTGTATTTAGTTTATTAATCCCGAGACTTGACTTTAATTGATTAACTACTCTGAACTTTATTGGTTTACTTTCCCTCCTATGATAATAAAAAATATCCAAGGAAAAAAAAATTGGAACTTTAAATATACAAAGGGTGAATCTAGGAAAAGTGTAAAATGTCAAAAATGAAATGGAATGCAAAAAAAAAAAGGTGGCACTATAGGGTTTAGTGAACTTAACCGGACAGATATTCGCCATTTTCAATACAAAAAAAAAAAAAAATCCCATAGTTTACTGTGATTGCATTGTAATCTTAAATCTTGACAGATTCAAGAGGAACGGAATGACATTATTCTTTAAAAAGGACATATCAATGTCTATTCTGATGTGCTATGCTGTGTGTGATAGAAAAATATCTACCTGCACCAGGAAAATAGAGTAAATACAAATATTATTCAAATTTATGCACCAACCACTAAGGATAATGATTCAAATATTGAAGAATTCTTCGATGTCTTCAGCTTGAAATTGACCAAACATTTAATCGAGGTGCATTGATAATTATTATTGATTGGAATGCAAATCTTGCAAGCACAGAAGAACAGTACAGTGATACCTCAGTTGTGGGACTCAAGTCATTCCAAATTCGTGTTTGAATGCGGAAAAGTTTGAGACCTGAACATATTTTCTCTATAAGAAACAATGGAAAATCAAATAATTGTTCTGATTATTGTTAGATTATACTAATAAATTCACTATGGAGGTTTTCAGCCATTTCGCATATGATTGTCTTAGAAACATTATCGCCATTGAGTTGTTTCTGTGTTTTCCAAATTAACAGTAATTTTTCAACCTCTTTCATGGTCTGGGTTCTTTGTTCATGGTTAACGATTTCACACCTTTCACTAGCAGCTTTAATCACATTTTAATTTCAAAAATGTTGATAAAGTTGACTTAACCATGTTGTATTCAGTCACCAAATCAGACAAGTGGTGACTTGATTTCAATTTTGCAATGATTTTGACTTTATCATGGTTCTCACAGCTCTCATATTAGCTTTACTGCTGGTACCACTAACTTTATTCAGAGCCAAGGTTACAATATTTTATGCACATAAAACGCAAAAAAAATAAGCACAATAATCAATATTTGAATACACTAACACAAACACTATATGTTGTCTGAACAAGAATGGCAGTAGATTTTTGGAGCTGCAACAATGGGCTCAGGATTAGGAGCGATTGTGAGGATGGTGCAGGATCGTGCAGTGTTCCACTCTGTTGTGTATAGGTTCAATATATTTTGGAACTGCTTCAATGGCACAGAACAACAATAATATCGCTCTGAAGGAAAAGAATGGCATTGAAAGAGATTTCCAGTACAAATGCATTGAAGAATAACAGAAAGTGTTTGAACAGGACAGTATTAAACTGAACTGTAAAATGGAATTTGCCATCTACTTATCACCAAAAACAGTAACTTCAAAGTGTCCAGCACTGTACTGGCTATATGGATTAATTTTCACAGATCAAAATATTGTTTTACCAACAAACACCTTCAGAACATGACCTTGTCGTTGCTCCAAATATCATAGGTTTGCTCATGATGGACAGGTTTCAGGGGGTCTTCCAGAAAAACGCTGTCTAGGAGCAAGGAAAAGATAATTCATTCTGGGGTAAATAGCTTCTGGAAACCTTATGAAAAACAACAAAACATTATTTGCTAAGGTGTGGCAAGATGAACCCCTTCATTGGAAGGTACGCCAAATATAACTAATAAAAAGATGTTATGGGGTGAAATATGAAGGGACCACAACAGAACAAGGGGAATAAATCAACAAAGTCCCCAAGTAGTCCCGAAAATAGACTTCTGACTCAGGGGCAGGCTTGGCACCTCATTAGACCCCCATCAGAAAAAATTCATAAGTGTCATCAGACAGGCTTATAACTATTTTTGGGACAGGATGAAAAATCCCGAGTACAAAACAACAGGACTGATGGTTCAGCGGGGCACAGGAGAAGAGGAGGCAGGGGAAAGGAAGTGGGGGCCAGCAAACCCAGAGACAAGGGAACAACAAGAGACCTAAAATTGTTGGTGAGGAGAGCTTGAATGCCTGGTAGGGTTGGATCAAGTGCAATGTAGCCGAAAGGAATTACTGAGAGCTGAATGAAGGTCGAACCTGATAGAGGGACAGGAAGAATGTAAAAGGAAATAGATGAAAGAACTAGGAGGCAAGGATTAAAAAAAAAAGGACAGATCACTCAAGTACAATTAACTTATTAATATCTGGCTTCTTTACAACATGTCAGCTAACATCTGATACGCATCAAATATTGTAAGTAGAAAATTGGTTTGAGTAAACTTTACCTTTATGACATGCATTTTAAAATAACTTTCATTTGTTATAGTGGTTCCCCAAGATCTTTTTAATGTACACAATTCAATAATCAAAAGGTAAAATATGTGTATTAAAAAGGTGTAGATATATAAATAGAAACTTTTAGGGCATAGTTTACTATTTTCTTTTTATCTATTAACACTATTCCTTGAATAACTTCAGTGAATGTGAACCAAACCAAACTCACTGCCAAGTGCATGTCAACCTGTACTAACCCTATGAGAGAGGGTGGAACTTCCTTGTGAGTTCCTGCGACTGTACTCTACAGGAGCAGATGGCCCCATCTTTTCCTGAGGATGGACTGGGGGCTGGGCCTGCTAGTTTTGAACTGTCGACCAATTCTTAATGGAGGCTCTTAACCTCCATAAAACTTGGAATATATTATATCTATACAAGTAGTTACTATACTGCATTGCATATTTTATCTTTGAACTTTGATCTATACTAGCAACTCTTTGATTCTTTAGATAATATTCCTCAAGATTCAGCCTCCCCTATCATCTGACTTAAGTTGGTAGGAACTTTTATATGACCTGTCCTCACAATGGTTTTCCTTTACTAGTAGATTTATTGTTGTCCAGGATATTCACTCGCCATCCTCTTTCAATTTATACTTAGCAAATAATCTGAGAAGCTGAACTCTGAAGATATGAGGAAGATCAATTAATTACCTGCAATATGCACATGGCACAAAATCTTTTTTTGAAATGAAGATTACTTGAAGTAGTTGCTGATGAGGACAAAAAGCTACAG
>NW_022111369.1:73302075-73307498 GCF_000313985.2 Echinops telfairi | reverse complement strand
TCTTTATTTTTCTGTTTATTTTGTGTCTCCAGATATGAATGTTTTGGTGAAAATTTACAGTGTAAATTAGTTTTGATTCAACACTTTATATACATTTTATTTCATCACATTAGCTGCATTAGGGTGTAGAATAAAACTTTTGTGAAGTAGACTATGAAAATGGATTTAACTGTCCAGAGAGATGTTAGACTGTGGTAACAAGACCTAAATGCCAGTGACACACTCCATACAGTACTTGATATAGTTAAGAAAATTCCATACCTTTTGCCTTATTCTATACATGGTTATATTTCCATAGTTTACAAATGCATATCTAGATATAACCTCTGCCAAGCTTATTTGTATTTGTGAGTATAGCCCAGTTCACCTTCCATAACTTGTTGAAGTTACATATTTACCTATGTATCCACTCATAGATTACTGTTCGCTATTAATGATATTACACAAATATGCCAGCACTGCTATTTATCTTTGTTGTATCCAACTGATGAGCGTTTCTGTGTGTACTTCCAGATTACTGAGATTAAAATAATATTTTTTCTTTACCTACAATAAAATACTGCTGTTTGTTTTAGGTGCCATTGAGTCAATTCCAACCCACAGCAAATTTATGCACAACAGAACAAAGCACAGCTCAGTGCTGCACCACCCTCGCTGTTGTTCCTGTTTGAGTCCATTGGTGCAGCCACTGTGAAAATCCATCTCTTTGAGGGCATTCTCCCTTTGGGCTGCCCCTATACTTTACCAAACATGATGCCCTTCTCCAGTGACTGGTCTCTCTTGACAACATGTGCAAAATGTGTAAAACAAAGCTATCCATCGTTGCCTCTAAAGAGCACTCTGGCCATACTTCTTCCTAAAGAAAGCATCACAATTCAAATGTGTTGATTCTTCATTGGTTTTCCTTAATCAATGTCCAGTTTTCACATGCATTTGAGGCAAAGGACAATAACACGGTGTGTTAGTCTGGGTAGACAAGAGAAACAAATCCAGAGACACTCATATGTGTATAAAAAAAGAGCTTTATATACAAAAGCAATTGAATATTGAGAAAACATCCCAGTCCAGTTCAGATCAAGTTCATAAGTCTGATATTAGGCCATACGTCTGACACCAATTTATAAAGTCCTTCTCAGACTCAGGAAACACATGCAATGAAACTAGATGCAGGAAGATCACAGGTCAGTTGTTGGGAATTTTTGTGGATCCAGTGGCATTGTAAGCATCTCAGTGCTAGCAGGGGTCTCCACATGGCTTCTCTGGCTCTAGAGGTCTCTAACTGAATCAGGGTAGCTTCATGTGGCTTCTTGTAAACAGAGAGAGTGTCTCCCACCTCCAAGGAGGAATACCAGAATTCCAAGAATTCTCAGGAGAAGGCCATCCATGCCCATAAAGAGGCCTCATTGGCTTTGATCTGATTGATAGGCTATACACAACACCCATTCACTCTTAATCCTCTCGAGTCCTAAATTGACACTAGATTATGTAACTACCACATATGTGTTGGGTATGGTGCAACTTAGTGTTCAAAGTTAAAATCCTTGCCCTTTACTACTCAAAGGGATCCTGGAAAGCAGATTTACCCATGTAATGCTTTATTTTATTTTCTTACTGCTGTTTCCGTGAGCATTGATTGTGGATCCAAGTGAGATGAAATTATTGAAAACATCAATGGTCTCATTTATCATGATGCTATCTATTGTGAGGATTTTGGTTTTCTTCACATTAAATTTTAATCCATACTGAAAACTGTAATCATTGTTCTTCAGTAGTCAGTGCTTCAATTCCTCCTTTCAGAAAGCAAGCTTGTGTCATCTGCATATCTCATGTTAACAAGTCTTCCTCCAATTCAGAGTCTTCTTTATACAATCCAGATTCTCTGATTACTTGTTTTACCTACAGATGGATTAGAATAATGCAATTAACAAAGCACCTGTATACATCTTTCCAGTATCCTCTTCTTTCAGGCAAGATCCATCTGACATCAATGTACTGCTGCAACTCTTGGATTATCTTCAGCAAAATTTTACTTGCATGTAATATCAATGCTATTGTTTTATAATTTGAGCATTCTGTTGGGTCATCTTTCTTTGTAATAGGTGTAAGTATGAATCTCTTTTGGTCAGGTTGCTGTCTTCCAAATTTCCTGGCATAGACAATGAATGCTTCCTGAACTTCATCATTTGGTTGAAACATTTAACTTGTTATTCTAATGATTAGTGGAGCATTGTTTGAGGCTAATGCATTCAATGCAGCTTGAACTTCTTCCTTCAGCATCGTTGGTTCTTGCTCATATGCTACCTCCTGATATAGTAGGATATCAACTATTTTTGGTACCTTGACTCTGTGTTCTTTCCATCTTCTTTGCGCACTGCCTACATATTCAATATTTTTCCCATAGAATTTTTCCACATTGAAACTCAAGGTTTGCATTTTTTCTTGAGTTCTTTCAATTTAAGATATACTGAGCATGTTCTTCCTTTTTGGTTTGCTAACTCTAGTCTTTGCACATTTAATTATATATTCGGTCTTCTTGAATTGGCTTTTGAAACTTTCTGTTCAGCCATTTTATTTCATCATGTCATTCATTTGCCTTAGCAACTCTGCAAATGAATAGCAAGTTACAAAGTCTATTCTAACATGACTTTGATCTTTTCTTTCCTGTCTTTTTAATGACATTTTGCTTTCTTCATGTTTGATGTTCTTGATGTCATCCTACAGCTCATCAGGTATTCTATCATTAGTGTTAAATGAATCAAATTTTATCCTTGGAATTCAGATGGAAAATAATCAAGGTCCTATTTTGGCTCTTGTTGACTTGATTCCAGTTCCTTCAGCCTCAACTTGGTAGAGAGTCAGGAAAAAGAGGACAATGGGATAGCTTGATTTTATAGCTACAGCTATGGTATTTAACACAGCAATAATTACAAAGATGGCATGTACTGGCCAGTGTTTTCTTTTGTCATGTATAGTGCCACAGCAAATGAGAATCATTTAGACAGCATCCAAAAACCTTATAGATTAGATGAAATGCAGAAAACATATGAAAAGTCCTCATTTTAAAACAAATTATAATTTTTTCAAATGTAAGTAAAAATGAAAAAAATTAAACTTGAGGAAAAGCAATTGCTCTCATTTCACTACATTTATCTCCTTTTGTAGTTTAACTATGGGATTTCTACTTAATAATCCCTGTGTTAGAAATTCAAAGTGAATTGTACTTACAGAGGGTTTCAGCTACCATTTTAGCATAGAACTCATAAAATAAATATGCGCAATGTTAATCGTAATCTAAACATCATGGAATTATTGTTTTCTTACATGATAAACAACAATTTATAATTTTCAATTTAGGAAAACAAGCCTAATGCACATAACCTAAGACCAGTTGTGAAGATATGGCAGTACTGGGTAGGGTTTCCTTCTGTTTTATATAATGTGGATGTAACCTGGAAGAGACTGGACATCACATAACAACAAAACAAGGTGATTTAATTGACCTAGGTTCATAGATATAAAACTCACTTCAATTGAGTCAATGCTGACTGATAGCAAATTCCCTATGGATTTTGGAGTCTGAACTGCTTAGCAGAGTAGTAAGCTTATTCATTGTCCTGAGGAGCTGCTGGTGGTTTCAAACTGCTGACCATGGGGATTAGAGCCCAATGGGTGGCCACTACACCATCAGCACTCTCTAAACTTATGTTGGTTCTTGAATGACATTCTGTTGGTTTATCTCTATAAGAACCTTAACCTGACAAAAGAGCAAAGACACAGAGACATGTACATACATAACACGAGGAATGTGCTTACTTATATATTTTATAATATATTGAAAATAACCTATATAGGAACATCAAGTAGATTTCTGGTATGTGAATTAATATGGTGCTTACAAAAGCATAAAAAAATTATTTTTTTAATGATTTAACAATGGAACCAACTAACTCTTGCTTTACTACTCATTAGGCATGAATTAGTGAAGTTTCTTTCAAAAATGATCTGTCTGTTCAATCATTACTTTAGCCTGAGTTCATTTTCAGTTAATGTAGCTTGAAATGTGAATTCAGTGTGTAATACACTTTAGTTCCATTACAAAGATTCTGAATACATTCCTAAAGTTGCTTAGAAAATGTAGTAGGCCTCTGTAAGTTCCCAAATTTAAATATTTTGAGATAAAAAGGAGAAAAATAATCACCACAAAATAAATATTCTAAAAATTAAATAACAATCTTAAAAATTACACATATAATTAGGTAAATATTTCATCCATGCACTATAGATATCTCAGCTAATATGAGGTGGCTTCAAGAAGTTTAGGGGGAAATAGAATGAAAATATAGTACAATTTTTTGTGAAAATTTTGAATTCACACACATACATATGCACATAATTATGTCTCTTTCTATACATACAATATATACATAGAAGGGGCACACCCCCATCCCGAAGACAGGAGAAATCCACTGGGCAGAGCTTTCATCGTGCACATTTTTCCCACTAGAAGAGCATCTAGCAACTGTCTTGGAGTGAGTGCACCCCTTACTAACTCCAGCGGCATTGCCCGGGAAGATTCTCCCTCGTCACAGTGAATTTTTTTGTAAAATCAATTTCACTGAAATCTCATTTTTTGTGATAGCCAATTAAAGAGAACACATGTGGCTGTGAAATTTTGTTTCCTGCTTGGGAAAAGCGCTGTAGAAACTATTGTGACATTGAACACAGTTTTCAAGGAAAGCGCTATGGGAAAAACTCAGGTGTATGAGTGGTTTTCTCATTTCCAAAACGATAAAATGTGTTGATTGATGATAAAGCTTATTCTGGGCATCTGTCAACAACTTCCTGAATAGTCAAAAATGTTGACAAAATTCATGCACTTTGCTCAAAGACAGACAACAGACCACTGAAGAGACGAAGAAGTTATCTGGACTGTCTTGGAGCTCAGTTCACCGTTTTAATGGAAGCTGTGGGAAGGAGAAGGGTCACTGTGAAATTTGTTTCTCGGTTTTGACGGACCTGGAAAAAGAGCATTGACTAGAAGCATGCCGGGTTTTGCAAAAACAGCTCCAAAGTGACCCAGACTTTTCCCCAAGGTCATTACTGGTGAAGAGATATGCTGCTATTCTTACAACACTGAGAGCACATATGAATCAGCCAAAGAAAACAACAATCAAGCCAGTGGAAGATGCCATTGTCACCTATCCCCCAAAAAGTTCATCAAGTGAAATCAAAGATCAAGATGATGCATATTTGTCTTTTTTGTTTGTTTGTTTGTTTTATGTGTGTGAGAATAGTGCATTTGGAGTTTGTTCCACCAGTTCAGACTGCTAATCAAGCTTTCTTTTTAGAGGTTTTCAAAAGATAGCGTAACAGTGTGTGACAAAAAAGCCTGATTTGTGGCATGGCAGATGGGCTATTGTTTT
>NW_022111369.1:73300228-73301579 GCF_000313985.2 Echinops telfairi | reverse complement strand
TTAAAGCTATAAAAAAGGACATGAGATGCAGAAACTGAAGAATTCAGTAAACATCTCTCTATGAAATTAAGTAAACATCTAGTTTAAAATGCATCAATAATTAACTTTCAATTGGAATGGGAAAGTTAGGAGCAAAGAGCAGGCAACAATAATTAGAAAATATTGTCTTGTGATAGGAATGAAACTGAAGAACCTCATGATAAAATTTTTCAAGATCAATGACTTCTTTATTGCAAATTCTTTTCAGCAACATAAATGGAAACTGAGTACATGAATCTTGCCAGATAGACTATACATGAATAAAATTGACTACATCAGTGGGAAGAAATGATGGAGAAGTTCAATATCATCAGAAAAATAAGGCCAGGTATCAACTATGCAAGTTCAGGTTGAAGTTGAAAAATTAAAACCAGTCTACAAGATGTAAAATACAAACTTGAGTGTATTGCACCTGATTTTAGAGAAGCTCTTCAGAACAGATTTGACATAATCAATGCTAAAGCCCAAAGACCTGACAAGTTACAGAATGCCATCAGAAACGTCCTATATGGAAGCAAAAGGCCATTTAAAATCTGGAATGGAAGAAAGTATCAAAGTGCATGTCATAGGAGACTCTCAAACTTTCTCTTGAACATAGAGTGGCTGAAGCAAAGAAATGATGAAGTAAGAGCTAAACAAAACAGGCCAAAGGACAATGAAAGAAGATCGAGTGTTATAAGGAAAAGCATGCTCAGCATATCTCAAGTTGGAAGAAAAGAAGAAAGTTGAAGCCTCAAGTCTCAACATCGCAAGACTCCATGGGGAAAATATGGAATGACACAGAAAGCATCCAAAGAAGATGCAAGAAATAAAGAGATTGATTCTATGAAAGAATAGATTGACTTTCAATCCTTTCAAGAGAGGGCATATGATCAAGATCCTGAAGGAAGAAGTATTCTCCTTCTAAAAGACATTGGCAAACAGCAAACCTGCAGAAATTGATATGATACCAACTGAAATGTTTTGACTAGCTGGTTAAATACTTGAAGCACTTACTACTCATTTATGCCAAGAAATTTGGAAGAGAGTTACCTGACCAACCTATGAGGAAAGATCCATATCTGTGCTTAGTCCAATGAAATGCGATCAACATAATTAGTAAATTACCAAACAATATGAAAAATATCACACGTAATCACAATTTTGCTAAAGATCATTTAAAAGTAGGTCTAGGAGCCCTTTAATGGAGAACTCAGAAATTTAAATTGGATTAAGAAGACATAATTAAAGGACATCACTGCTGAGTTCAAATGGATCTTGGCTGAAATCAGATAACACTAGAAAGATGTTTAATTTTGTTTTATTGGCTATG
>NW_022111369.1:73236399-73298156 GCF_000313985.2 Echinops telfairi | reverse complement strand
TATATGGATGTTGAAGCATTAGTTTGAAAAGAAGAGAGGAATGATGCATGATATAAAATCAAAAAATATGTGCAACAGCCAGAGTTCTTTACTGTCACCACAGTTACTTAATTTTCACATTGAGAAAATAATCTGAGAAGCATCTCTTAATAAAAATTGGTACATTGGTATTGCAGGCGTATTTATTAACATGCTTAACATGCAAAATGTGGATAGCACTACCTGGTACAAAGGAGGACCTGAAGAACTTGCTGATAAAATTTGAAAAATTACAGTTCTTAAGTCAATGTAAAAATGTTAACTAAAATACCAACAACTGAACAAATAAGCAACATCATTATCAACAGAGAAAATATTGAATTTACCAAGGATTTAATTTTACCTGGATCTAAAATCAACACTGGTGGAAGCATCAGTTAAGGAATCTAATAGGATCTTACCCTCGGCAAATGTTCACAAGATGCCAAAGTGCAATTAAGTCCATTTGAGGAGGAGAAACATGCCTGTCCCAAGCCTGGAACCCAAGTGATCTAGCGGGTGGTGTATTGGGCTGAGAGCCACAAGGTCAGAGATGAAGCTTTCTCTCCTCTAAATGATTTCCAGTCTTGGAAACCCACAGGGCATTTTTAACTTGTCCTATTGGGTAGCTGTAAGTCAGAATCAATTTGAAGGCAGTATTTTTATATCCCATGTTATGGTATTTTCTTTTTTTCTTTTTATGATCTTTTTTTCATTTTGGGGGGGCTCTTACAGCTCTTATAATAATCCTTACATTAATTGTATCAAGTAAATTAGTATATATGTTGTCATCGTTATTTTCTAAATATTTACTTTCTATTGAGCCCTTAGTACCAATTCCTCTTTTTTCCCTCCCTCCACCCTCATGACTCCTTGATAAATTATTATTATTTTCATATCTTACACCAACTACTGTCTTCCTTCCCCCATGGCTTTCATTGTTCATACCCCTGGAGGGGAGGTGGTAGTGATTGACACATAACTTGGGGGCGGGGGTGTTGGGGGTGTGATCAAAACATAACTCTTGATCATCGTGATCGGTTCCCTCTCCCTCCCCTCCTGGTATCGCTATTCCTATTCCTGTTCCTGGATTCTGTGTGTCCTGAGGTCTTTAATCTCTTCATATGCAAGTGAAAATTGGACAATCAACAGGAAAGAACAAGGAAAAATTGATCCTTTGAACTATGGTGTAGTTGAATTTTATTGAAAGCATCCTAGAGTGCCAGAATAACAAACAACCTGTCTTGTAAGAAATATGGCCAGAGCACTCCTTGAGAGCGAAGGTGGTGAGACTTCTCATTTACTTTGGACATAAGGTCAGGAGAGAGAGCAGTTTCTGGAAAAGTAAATCCTGCTTTGTAACATAAGAGTTATTAGGCACCGTTGAGTGGGTTCCAACTCAAAGTGAACATACACCAGCACAAAACATGTTCTGGTCTTGTGCATCCTCACAGTGGTTCCATGTGTGAGTCCATTGTTCCAGTCAATCCATGTTTTCCAGGGCTATCCCCTTGTTCACTGCCCCTCTGATTTACTGATCATGATACTCTTCTCCCATCACTGGTTTCACTTGATTACATATCCAAAGTTGGTTTGGCAAAATGAGGAGCTTCTAAATAGCATTCTGTGTATTCTTCTCCCCAGACAGATTTGTTTGCTTTGGCAGCTTGTGGTAATTTCAATATTCCTCACCAACAAAAAATTCAAATAACTTCAACAAGCTGAAGAAACACTGGAATCACTTATTATTATATATCAATGACTTTGGAAGATTTCTCTCTGGACAACTTCCTGGAGGATACATCTTTGTATCCATGTCATAGATACATGACCCAACAAAATATGAAAATCATAGAACTATATCATTGATACCACATACAAGTAACATTTTGTTGAATATCATTCAACAACTTTTGAACCAGTAACTGACAGAACTGTAACAAATTCATGCCAGACTCATAAGAGGATGTGGAACAAGGGATAATATTGCTGATGTCAGCTAGAGGTTGGCTGAAAGCAGAGAATAATAGAAAGATGCTTCCTTATGTTTTCCTTAGTATGCAAAGGCAGTTGACTGTGTGGATCATAACAAATTGTGGATAGCCTTGAGAAGAACAGAAATTCCAGAACAATTCATTATGCTAATGGGGAACCTGTGCATGTGTCAAGAGTCTGTTGTGCAAACAGAACAAGGGGGAAATCAAGAAAGGTGTGAGTCAGGGTTACAGCATCTCACCACGTTTATTGAACCGCCATGTGGAGCAAAGCATCAGAGAAGCCAGACTGTATAAAGAAGAATGATGCATCAGGAAGAAAGCTTACTAACAACCTGTGATGACAGCATCGTGCTTGCTGAAAGTGTGGAGAACTCAGAGCATTTGCTTATAACGATCAGGAATTTCAGCCTACAGTGTGAATTACAACTTAATATAAAGATAACCACGAATTTTACAACTAGACCGGAAGTAACATCATGATAAATGGGGAGAAGATTGAAGTTGTCAAGGATTTAATCTCACTTGAATGCACAATGAATGCTCATGGACATCGCAATCAGATTAAATTACACATTGCTTTGGGTAACTTTGCTGCACAAAACCATGTTAGTGTGTTGGAAAGCAAGGACGTAACTTTGAGGACTAAGATGCATCTGTCCCAAGCCTCAGTATTTTCAATTGCCTTATATATGCATGTGAAACCAGGACATTGACTGAGGAAGACCAAAGAAGAATTGATACTTTGGAATTATGGGGAGGTAGAGCACCAGCAAAAAAAGGGGTGGCCCTCAAGAAGATATTTTTCCACCATGGCTGGAACACCAGGTTCAAATATAACAAATGTCAGAATGAAGTAGCTGCATAGTTTCCAGCATAATAAAAATATACACACCAACACAGCACTACAAACTGATCACCAACTACTGGCTCTAAAAATCACTCTTATTCACAGACTACTGAAAGTTAACAGAAGAAACTGTGATGTAAAAGAGATCAAAAGAAGATTTCAAAGGGCAGGTCAGGAGGATGGAATGAAATATTATAATTAAATGTATAAATGCCGGGATTAGGACACTAAAAGTAAACAGTCAGTGTTTCTCAAGTTGAAAGAACAAAACAAATTCAAGGTTCTAAATAATAGCTAAGTATTTATTTACACAATTCGGAATGATGCAGGAAAGATCTAAACAGACGAAAGCAACACAGAGTCATTCCAAAAATCTACCAGTCTAGGCTCTGCTACTTCAAGAGTTAAAAGATGATCAAGACTTGATTGGACTGAAGGAATAAGCCCAAGATGTAATGAAGATATTGGCATATAAAAACAAGGGTCCAGAAACTGATTGAATTCCAGTTGATATGTTTCAACACATAAATGCAAATGCTGGAAGTGCTCTCCAGTTTATGTTAAATTTGGAAGAAAGCTGCATAGCCAATGATCTGGAAAAGATCTCTATCTGTGCCCAATCCAATGAAAGATGAGTCAATAGAATGTGGAAGCCATCAAACAATATCATTAAGACCATGTGTAAGTGAAATTTTACTGAATATAATTCAAAACTAATTGTCACAATAGATAGATAGATAACTTCCAGAAAATCAAGCCCAATTCAGAAAAAGAATATTGAATGAGAGACATAATTGCCAATGTCCAATAGATGATGGCTAATTGATGATGGTTGAAAGCAGATAATTCCAGAAAGATGTTTGCCAGTGTTCTATCGAATTTGTGAAGACATTTCCCTGGGTGCACCACTATCAATGGTGGATCGTATGGTGTAGAATGAGAATTCCAGATCACCTTCTTGTGCTCATGTAGTGCCTATATACAGACTTATGGCATTGTTTGAAAATAATAAGGGAATATTTTATTTTAAAATCATAAAAAACCGTGTATCAGGGCTGTATCTTTTACTTTAATTATATAATCAGTATGCCAAGAAAATAAGCTGAGGATTTGGATTATGAAGAATGTGGCGTCAGGATTGGAGGAAGGCTTATTAACCATTTGTGGTATGCAGATATCTCAAATTTGTTCATTGAAAGCAACGAGGATTTGAAGAATTTACTAGGTCAAAGTATTGAATATGGACTGCTTACAACATAAACAACAATTCTCAAAACTGTACCAGTAAACAGCATCATGAAAAATGGTGAAAATATTGAAATGGTCAAACACTTAATTTTTCTCCAATTCACAATCAGTACCCAGAGAAACAGCAGTCAAGAAATCAATTTATGTCCTCTTTTAAGTGTTCAAATGCAAATATGTCACTTTAAAGAAAATATGACTGACCCAAACCATTGTATTTTCTATCACCTGATATACATGCCAAAGCCACATGCTGAATAAATAGCAGAAGAAGAATTAATGTCATTGAATCATGGTGTTGGACAAGAGTACTAAGTATGCTTTGGATTGCTAGCAGAATGAACAAATTTGTTTGGGAAGAATTGTTTTCAGAATGCTCGTTAGAAATGAGTATGAGGAGAATGTGCCTCACATACTTTTTACCTGTTATCTATAGGAACGAGGCTGAACAGAAAAAAACATCATGCTTGGAAAAGCCATGGGTGAAAAACAAACAAACAAACAGAAGAGCCTTAAGGAGTTAGATTGACCCACCAGCTGCAAACATGAGCTTATATATACATAGCAACCATTGTGAGCATGCTGCAGGGCTGGGCAGCGTTTCATTCTGTTACACATAGGTTCGCTATAAGTTGGAACTGTCTTGATGTCACCTAGCAACAAGATGTTGTGCAAACTTTTGAGACTGAGACAGTTTATATTTAAACGTATATGTTCACATTTGTTTTGTGTAAGAGCACATGATAATAAAAAATACCATGAGCACTATGATTCACTGGGTTTCTTCTGGGAGATTTTAAAATGTTGTCAGACTTTTCTTCCAAGTCATTATTAGTTTGTAAACTCGGTTGAAACCTGTTGAGTGTCATAAATACACAGTTTACCACTGCAGACTGGGGCAGGTATGCTTGAGGGGCATTGGTCAAGTACAGAACTGAAATAATGATGCTGAATAGGTTTCTGCTTCAAAGAATGTGAGAATTCTACTACTGAACACAGAAAGAGAATGTGAAATGTGTTGTTTATGAAGCATAAGCAGGGATTCTATTTCTGAAATTGAGCCAATGAAAGCCCTAAGGGTTGTTAGTTCCTGATCTATCCTGGAATCATGAGGGCACAGCTGGGGTTTTATGGTGTTGTTGTTTTTGTTTTTCAGTCCACTGTGTATATGGGAGATAGATGAGGCTTTCTACTTCTGTAAAGATTTACAGTCTTGGAAACACAGAGGGACAGTTCTATCCTGTCTTATAGGGTCACTATGTATCAGAATTGACGTGAGGACAGAAAGAGAGTTCGTGAGTGCTTTATATTCTTAAGTCAGGGGCCAAATTGACACAGTTAACTACAGAAATAATAGCCAATGAGTCAGAAATGGTTTTTTAATGACTTTGAAGCTGAAGGATAATATTTTCTACTTGATTCATTAGGATTATTCAGAGACACTTAATGAAACAGTGCCATGAAAACATTAGAAAGGTATTTGAATACACTGAAAACAAGCGGGACAATGCACCAAAACATAGCTCAAAAGACCAAATATGGAAATTATGAAAAACAAATGGGTTCTTTTAAAATTACGTTGAGAGAAATGTAGCAGAGTAAAATGCTATAGGGTAGCTGTGAGTGGAAATCAATGCGATGGCAGTGAGAAATCAAATACAAAAAAATTTAAGTGCTTCTTTTAGAAACAAAGTCAATAAAATGGTATTTTATAAAAGACAAACAAAGGTTAAATAAAATAGATAATAATGATCTCTATACTTAGGCTTTTCACGCATATTTATATAATCTGCAAAATTCAGAAAAGTTGAATACATAGATGTAAAATAATGACTAGGATGTTTTCTACAATTGTGAGACAGAATGGCATGGTTCTTAAGCTACCCAGTGCTCAATTTTATATTTACGGAGCCTCAGGAAAGTTGCATATAACTAGGAACCTTCAGAACTATAAAGATTTACAGTCTCAGAAACCTTAAAAGGGGTCTGAATCAACTCAATGGCAGAAGGTTAGTTTAAAATGTAGATTCTCTCCTTCCTCCCTCTCTCTCTCTCTCACTCTCTGCTTCTCATTTCATAGAATAGATGTAAGAAATTACATACAATGAGCTTAGAATAATATCTGTAACTTTCAGTCCAGTGAAGTGGTAAAATAACAGTTGTTATCATCATCATTATCATAATTCTTATCATCATTCTAAAGATTAGCATCAATGTAAGAATTAAGGAAATTGGCTGCTTACTTAAAGAAAGAAAAATATACAGAATCCAGTATTGTGTGGAAAGAGGTATCTGAATATAAAATGGATGCCATTGTAACAGGATAGGGATTAGTTCTTTACAAAGTGAAGATGAGGTGTCTAGATATGTTCTATAGTAATTACTCACTCATTCACTCACTACCATTGAACCAATTTCAACTCATAAACAATCCGATAGTGCGATGCAGAACTGCCCTGGTGGTTTCACAAGATTGTAAATCTTTAATGCTAGCAAAAAGTTTCATGTTTCTCCAGCAGTGCAGTTTGGAGTTTGATCTTCCGATATTACGCTTAGCAGACCAATGTGTAACCGTCCTCATCAGCAGTTATCTCATGAATTGGAATTTTAAATAGAGTTCATTTTGCACAAGAGTGCCTACTTTATCCTCTTCATTCTAAATTTGATGTAATTAAGTGTAAGCAGTAGAATGTAGTTTTTGGTAATATTTATAAATAGTGGGGAACATTTTTACAAACAAATTAGTTTACAGAAATGCATTTCCCTTTCTGTATTTTTAAACATATATAGCAATTTCCAGCATTAATTCATCTCAAAATCTCACCTACACATAAGAAAAGTTACAATGTGCATAGGTGAAAGTATTCTTCGCAAAAATTCCAAGTTCATGTAATTTGCACGGCTCAAATATGTCTTTGGATCAAAGGACACCATGTGAAATGTAGCATCCTAAATATTCAGTACAACACAAGTTACTTTATATAAATCTAGTGTGCATTTCCTCTATTTCAGGTTAGTTAACACGACATTAAAATATCCTGATTTCTTTATGGGCAAGCAGAGTCAAGTGGTGTATGGCATATGTTCTGTATCTCAAAAACAAGACTTGGTAGTGGAAAATGGATTCCATCTTGAGAATGTGATAGTTATCTGATTTTATGTGAACTTGAAGATACGTAAACATGTAGAGGAGAGTTCAACTTGTCAATCAGGTCAAAGTCTGATGCTGTCTCTTTAGGGGTGTGGCCTTCTTATAAGGAGTACCTGAGTATCCTACACCCCTCTCCCTACCTTTTCTTCCCTGCTTCCTGGACACCCTGAAATATATAACAGAGAAGCTCAATATCAGCAGCTAAAATCAGACTGGAGGCCAGGTGTGGAACAGATCTTCAATTGCTCTTACAAGCTCAGGTAAAAGCTGAAGAAAATTAAAACAAGTCCAAGGGAAACAAAATATGACCTTGGGTAGGTCTCACCTAAATTGTGAAAACATCTCAAATACATATTTGGTGCACTGAAAACTAATAACAGAAGACTTCATATGCTATGGAATGACATCAAGAACATTATACACGAAGAAAGCAAAAGGTCTTTAAAAAGACAAAAACTATATAAAATATTAAAATGGACATTGGAAGAGACTTTGAAACTTGCCTTTATTCTTAAAGTAGCTAAGGAAATGGAATGATTGATGAAATTAAAAAGCTGAATAGAAAACTTGCAAGAGCAGCTCAAAAACACAAAATAAAATATTATGAAGAAATGGGAAGAGACCTAGAATTAGAAAATCAAAAAGGAAGAACACACACAGCGTATCTTAAACTGAAAGAACTCAAGAAAAAAGTCAAGCCTCAATTTACAATATTAAAAGAAATACTGGGCAAAATTTTAAATGATGCAAGAAGCATCAAAAGGAGAAAACCCATCTGTAGACAATTGGACATCCCCTTACAGAAGGATCACAAGGAAGAGACGAGCCATTCAGGGCACAGGATTGCACTGATGAAACATATAATCTTCCTCTAGTTCTTTATTGCTTCCTCACCCCCACTATATATCATGACCTCAAATCTACCTTACAAATCTGACTAGACCAGAAAATGTACACTACTACAGGTAAGAGCCCACAAGACAGGAAATCGAGGAGAGATAAACCCATCAGGACCAATAATGAGAATAGAGATACCAGGAGGGTAATGGTAAGGTGAGGGGTGGGGACTGAGGGAAATGTTCACAAGGTTTGAGATATAACCCCCTCTCAGGGGGACAAATAACAGAAAAGTGGGCAAAGAGAGACAGCAGATAATGTAAGATATGAAAATAATAATTTATAATTTATCAAGGGTTCACAAGGGAGGGAGGGTGGAGGAGGTGAATGTTTTGGAAATGATGAGGGCAACATATGTACAAATGTGCTTGACACAATGGATGTATGTATGGATTGTGATAAGAGCTGTAAGAACCCCCAATAAAGGTATGTAATTTTAAAAAAGGAGAAGGAAATAATACACAAAATCACTGTACTTTTGAACTAATTGATAATTCAATTAGAACTAATGATACTGAGGGAACAATTCAAGCTACATTGAAAGCATTAACCAATCACAAAACTCCAGGAATTGATTGAATGCCAGTTTAAATGTTTCAACAGACTCATGGAAAACTAAAAGCACTCAGTCCTCTATGCCAAGAAATTTGGAAGACATCTCCCTGGTCAGCTGCCTGGAAGAGCTCTATATTTATATGCATTACAAAGAAGGATAGCCCAACAGAATGCTCAAATTATAGAATAATATCAATATGTCATGCATGTCAAATTTGCTGAATATCACCCAGTAGTAGTTGCAGCAGTACATTGACAGAGAGCAACAAGAAGTGCAGTCTAGATTCAGAACATGGAACAAGGGCTATTATTGCTGGTATCTGATGGCTCTTGTCGCAAAGCAGAGATTATCAGGCAGATGTTTACATGTGTCTTATTAACTATGCAAAGGCATTTTACTGTGTAGATCATATCTAATTATGGATAGAGTTGAGAAGAAGGGGTACATTTGCATTATGGTGCTGGGGAAGAATAGTATAAGTACCATAGACTGCCAAAATAACTGACAGATCTCTCTTGGAAAAAGTATGGCTAGCGTGCTCCTTAGATTTGAAGATGTTGACACTTTGTTGCACATACTTTGGACCTGTTATCAGAAGAGATCCTTCCTGGAGGAGATTGTGCTTGATAAATGGAAGAGTGGTGAAATAGAGGAAGGCCTTAAACTCTATGGACTGGCGCAGTAGCTCAAAGAGAAGAACAATTGTGAGAATGGTGCAGGGCTGGACAGCATTTCCTTCTATTGTGCCTAGGTAGATATGTGTCAGTACCACTGACCTGATGGAACCAAACAATAGCAATTCCTTTTACTAACCCCTCCTGATATTATATCTGCTTATGTCATCTTTATTTATTGTCTGGCTTTCACATGGATAAGAAGTGATTGTGAATACTTGTGTCAGGAGGATATTTATCATCAAAGCAACATATTTGCTTTTGAACAGTTACTTTAAAGACCTCCTTTGACACAGAATTGCCTAATGTCCTAAGTGTTTGGTTTCTTGACAGGTGTCCCAGTGAGTACTAATTGTAGATCTAAAGAATAAGAAATCTTTAACACCTTTAAACATTGCTCTCTTTCTCACGATATTATTATCCCTTGGTCCTGTTGTGAGGATGTTGGTCTTCCTTACGTTGAGTTGCAATCTACACTAAGGACTGCAGTCCTTGATCTTCTGCAACTAATATTTCAAGTCCTCCTTGCTTTCAGCAAGCAAACATGCGTCATCTGCATTTATAAAAAAATCAACTCAAACTAACATTCATAAAATCGATTCAGCACATTTGACCCTACAGGACAGGGTGGTTTGTGAGACTAATTCTTCCTGGGAGCAGAACGATGTGTCTTTCTTCCTTGGAGCAGCCAGGGCTTTGCAACTGCTGGCTTTGCCGTTAGCAGCCCGATGAGTAGAATAGGTATAGTGAAAAACTACAACTCTGGTGCACAGCTCCCCTGATTTTAAATTTTGCTGCATTCCCATGTCCTGTTCAAAATAATGTCCTCTTGCCCCACAAATAACTTTCGTATGAGCATAACAAAATGTTCTGCATGCTCTATGTTAACCATAGTTTGTTATGGCAAACACAAGTGTAATGTCTTTGCATATTCAATGAAACACATATAGTCCCACTAAATGTGTGGCAGCAGCCTTGTAGTCTATGTTTCTTCCTTCATCTATTCACCTACACTGAGCAATCATGTTTAAGGTACCTTCAGTTAGCATTGGTCTTGGCACCACATACACCTGCATGAGTTATCTGCATGAGAGCTGAAAAATTGAATGATCAGGCAACCAAACCACCACATGATATGTTGCTTTTATGGACTCTTAGTGACCAATTTGTGATGCAGCAGAGAATTAAGTTACTATGAATCCCATAAATATTATTTTTCTGTGCCAAACCTTTGATTGAACATGAACATTTGACAATGCTGTTGTCCAGTCTGATATGATACATTGGCCCTTCAGGGTGATATGTGATGCAATTAGCCCCAAGTTCAAGTAGAATATGAGGAAGAACAAGCATTTTCTGTCAAGGGGAGGTGTCCTCTATGGCTCCTGCAAAAAGGAAGGAAACTGCAGAAGCCTACCTTGGAAAATCTGTTAGCAATGTTCTTGTCATGATATCAGCCTACTTTAGTGACTCTCAGGCTATCAAAGATGCTAGGGGCATTACCAGCTTCAAGGTACTTAGAACAATCACTGAGTCAACTGCTATTGCTATTGCTTACTGCTTAGACCAAAAAATTGGTGGTGAAAGAATAAGAGATGGCATTTTTAGTGTCTTAGTACTCACAATTGAAGATGGAATTATCGAGGTAAAAGTGAAGATTTTGACAACTGAATGGTCAACCATGTTATTGTTGAGTTCAAGCAACCCACCAAAAGGACATCAGTGAGAATAAAAGAACTGTCATCTCCTATCTACTGCTTGTCAATGTGCAAAGTGCACTGTGTTTTCCAGCATCCAGGCCAATATTGAGAAGAATTCTTTGGGTGAACTAAACAACTTCGATCCATCCATCCATCGCTTGTGCCTAATTTGAAGAATTGAATGCTGACCTGTTCCGTGGCATCCTGGACCCTGCGGAGAAAGTCTTTGGAATGTCAAGCTAGATCATTCACAGATCCTCAACATTGTCCTGATGGGTGACTTTACTGTATTTCAAAGATTCGGAAAATCCCTCAGGATGTATTCAATAGAAAAGAATTAAACAAGGGTACCAACCCTGATGAGTCTGTTGCTTATGTACAGCTATCCATGCAGCCATTGAATCTGGAAACAAATCTGAAAACATTCGTGATTTCCTGCACTTAGATGCCACTTCTCTTTCCCTTGGTAGTGAAACTGCTGGTAGAATCACGACTGTCTCATCAAGCCCAATACCATCTTTCCTAACAAGCAGTCACAAGCCTTTACAAGCAACCCTAGTAACCAACCTGGTGTCTTAATTCAGGGTTATGAAACTGAATGTGCCATGTCCAAAGGCACAACCTCTTGGACAAGTTTGAGCTCCCTGGCGTACCATCTGTGGCTCGGAGTTTCCCCAGATTGACGATACCTTTGATATTGATGCCAATAGCATTCTCAATGTCTAAGTTGTGCATAAGAGTACTAGAAAATAATTCCAATAATACTCTCTCTAATGACAAGGGTCATTTGAGTAAAGAAGACATTGAAAAGATGAATGAGGAAGCTTTGAAATACTAAACTGAAGATGAGAAACAGGAGGAGAAAGTATTCTTTAAGAATTCACATGAATCTTACGCATTAAATGTGAAAGTGACCGTAGAAGGTTAAAAGCTTCAAGGCAAGATCAGCAATGAAGACCAACCAACAGAAGATACTTGACAAGTGTAATCAAATGATCAGCTGGCTTGATAGGAACCAGCCTTCTGAGAAAGACAAATTTGGACAGCAGCAGAAAGAGCTGGAGAAAATCGGCAACTCCATCTTCACCACTCTGTAGCAGAGTACTGGAGGACTGCCTGGAGGCTACTTCCATGGTAAAGGCCCTCTGGTGGTGTCTCACCTGTACCCACCATTCAAGAAGCTGACTAAGTCACTATATGAGAGTAGAAATAGCATTATTCTACAGTGAAACTGTGAATGTCTCACATTTGTACAACATTGACTAACACTTGTAAAGAGTTAAAGCTGCTATCTAAATTTGGGGGTGTTCCAGTCAACCTTGCACTTATGAGTACTGTGTTATAAGTGGAAGTGCATTTTAGTGCAATAAAGACCTCTTCTTCTTGGTTGGCCAAGTAGGAATCTTCCAGATTTCTTGGCATAGACAAGTGAGTGCTTCCAGTGCTTCATCAGCTTGTTAAAATATTATAACTGTGTTTTGTTTGTAGCATAACTAATTTGAACTTCTTTGTAATTATTTTATACATGTGTGTGAAAATGGAATAGGTTCCACTCATTGATCCTTGCAGATATGAATCAAATCTAGGAAATTCACTTACTAAGTTCCGTATAAGCAACTAATTTTCATTTTCCCTAGTCTTCAGCGTGTAGATTTTTTAGGGAATTAAAATATTACTATGTTTAATGTTAGTACAGTGTCAGATACAGCTCTACGCTTAACTGGTTAAAATTTCTGCCCTGTTTCATTTCAATTATGCTTAGTGAATAAAGTTATTTTAGAGACTATTTTATAAATATTTTTCTTAGTTTCTCAGGGAAGTCATTATGAATAATTTGATCATTGAAAATCTTTAGTCTTGAATTTTTTTTTGAGTGTTGAAAATAATGGAAAACCACTTAAGCCTATGTCTGCTTAACAGATTGGAAGTTAAATCTTTTCATTAAACAGGTTTATATAAAATGTGATTCAGATATAATAAAATCATATAAAATATGATTATAAAATGATTACATAATCACATACATCATTGGTAATGTTGTTCTGGAGGCAATCCTAAAAGAGAAGTTCCAAGAATTTTTAGAAATCTTGGTAGCGTTTGACGATTTACATCTATTTTATATCACATTGCAATATATGGAAGTGCCACACTCAGTGGAAGGTATGGTATTTGACATTTTTGAAAAGTAATCAAGTCAAGTTTAAAGTCACTGTAATTATTTCCTAGATGCAATAATTATCGTCCCAATAATTAGCCTTATGCAGTTACAATTAGTCACTTTATTGATTTCAACAAATTACATTTCAATATTCTTTCTTAATGAGGAAAACCAAACCAAACTCATTTCCATAGAGTCGATTGAGAATCATAGTCCCCTTGTAGGACAGAGTAGAAATGCCCCTGGGAGTTGGGGGGATGGTAACTCTTTGTAATAGAGAAGAAAGCCCTGTCTTTCTTCTTCAGAACAATTGGTGGGTTCAAGTTGCTGGCCCTGAGGTTAGCATCCCAATGGGCAACTACTAAGCCTTTGGGGCTCCTGGTTAATTAGGACATCACCTTTTAATTAAGCATGCCTCTCTGGGGATAGTGCTGGACCATTACAGAGCATCAGTATTTATCAATTATTGATAGAAAGTATGCTTTATATTTTGCAGCCCAAATTCAGATGATCAAGTTTTACTTCATTCTACTCAAACGACATTAGTGTTTGGGCGGTTGCCATGTCTAGAATGAAGTGCCAGTAAGTGGTTCCTGATGTGTAACAAATGCCACATAGTCCTTTAGAGGTGAGCAAGAATGAAACACCTAGAGAGCTCACTGCAGCATCTCAAAAAATAAAGTTCCACACTGTCCTATCAAAAAGCACATTGGAAAGATGCAATTTGACATTTTCCTGATACTTATTTAGATAAATATGCATATACCGAGTATTAAGCAGCACTCATTCTAATTTAGAAATTTATTAAAATTGAAATTATTAATATGTCGACATAAAAATATAATTATTTACATGAAATGAACAGAGCCAAAATATATCTTCATTTTAGATGAAATTTCAGACTTCTTGAATTTGAATAACAGTTTATGGAATGATAGAATAATGGATTTCAGGGTTTAAATTTTTAAACATATTTGAGAAGCATTTCTGACTACAACACTGACATTTTACTTACACACAAAATATATATATATATGTTTAATGACAGTATTCAGGTCATTTCAAAATTCTGATGATTCTGGGAGCATGTCATCAATGCCAGGTATTTTGAAATGTGTCTTTATACAACATTGCAGCAACAACAAGAGTTGTATAGCATCTATTCTTCTTCTTCTCCACTGCAGTCTGTGAAGTGTGTGAAGACGGGGAGAGAAGGCTGTAAAAGCTTGATTTTAAGGTGCCTTATATTCCAGGAGCAAACATCAAATGTCAACTACTACAGCCCACTACCATCAAGTCGATTCTGACTCACGGCGACTCTGTGGGACAGGGTGGAACTGCCCCTGTGTGTTTCCAAGATTGCAAATGACCAACTTCTTGCTGAAAATGAGGAGGACTTGAAGTATTTGCTGATGAAATCCAGTGTTGCATTCTTCTGTATGAATTACAACTCTATGTAAAGAACACGGAATCCTCACAACTGGACACAATAGGTAACATCATGATGTAAAGGGTAAGGATTGCATTTGTCAAGGATTCTGTCCTGCTTGGATCCACAGGCAATGCTCGTGGAAGCAACAGTCAAAAGATGGATTGACATATTGCCTCAAGTAAATCTGCTCCACAAGACATCTTTAAAGTTTTGAAAAGGAAGGAAATTACTTTAAGTACTTGGGTATACCTGACCTAAGCCATGGTAATTTCAATTGCCTCATATGCATGTGAAAGTTGGAAATCGAATAAGGAAGACTGAAGAAGAATTAATGGGTTTGAATTATGGAGCTGGTAAGGAATATTAAAAATACGATGGACTGCCTAAAGAACAAACAAATGTGTCTTGGAAGAGGTAAGGCAAGAATGTTCTTTAGAAGTAAGGTGGTGAGACATCAACTCATGTAGTCTGTACATGTTAGCAGAAGACATCTGATCCTGGAGAAGGACATCATGATTGTTAAAGTAGAGGGGCAGGGGGGGAAAGAAGGCCCTATATGAAATAGATTGACTCTTCTCTCCATAATCTTTGTAACTCTTAACAAATGACTGAATGGGATCCTATGAATAAGGTGCATGGTATTCGACATTGGAGATTAGTCAGTTTTACTCACTCACTCACTCACTCACTCACTCACTCACTCACTCATTCACTCACTCACTCCTTGCCAACAAGTCAATGTTGACTCATAGGGAGCCTATAGGTCAGGATAGAACTGCCCTTCTGAGTTTCTGTGGCTGTAAATGTTTCCTGGAGAAGAAAGTCCCATTTTTCTCCCGTAGACAGGCTGGTGGTTTCAAACTGCTAACCTTGCAGATAACATCCCCCCACTGACCAGTAGCCACCATGCCACCAGGGTTCCTTTTGCCCTCATACCAGGTTTAAAGTTAGCCATCTCGTAAACAGAAAGGAGTATCTTATTACCATTAAGAAAGAAACCCTGAGAGACTCCAAGATCCATGCATGCTGAACATCTTAGTTCCAAGGGAAGGAGGTCTGTGACACCAGAGGAGCAACCGAGGGGCAGTGGCAGCAGAGCCAACAGAACCAAGAACTGGAACATGACACACAGCCAAGGGTTTTCTGCCTCACAGAACAAGTAAAGTTGAGTGCCTTTGTACAGGCTATCTGTTGGGCAGTGAATTATTGAATCTTTGTCACTCTTAGCAAATGACTCTTGCAAGCAAAGCCTCTACCTCCCACCAAATGACCTTTCCCTGAACGGATCTGGTAATAAAGTGGAGGCATTGCACTGATAGGATTCATCTGTGAGTAATTGTGAACAAGATTCCCTGCAAAGCCATTCTTCTGTGTATAAAATGAGCCCTCTGAGAATCAGGAGGGATTTCATTCCAGCAAGGCCCAGGAGCGGACCAAGTCCTTGAGACCCAAGATCCCTGTTCATTGAACCTCTCAGATACAGATGGTAGCTATACCTCAGTGGAGGAGCCGCAGAACCAGGATCCAGAACATGGAATAGAGTGATGAACTTCCCCAGGAACTAGTTAAGATGAGTGGTTTTTGCACAGGAGAATAGATTGTGGAATTGGGTGTATCTGGACATTTAATTAGAAAAGTTAGACATGTCAACCCACAAAGCGTGAGTTGAATGCCTTCCAGTGAAGGCTTACAGCAGTGGTATGCCTCTTTGAGCATTTAGTATCAGATCTGAAATTTTGTAACATGTGCTGGTGAACAACTATCCTGAACATTTCTGACTGGCCTAAAATTAGTTAATGTCCTTAATAAACGTTTGAATCTTGAGTTTTATCTGCAAATTTCTTTGTATCCATTGCAATGGACATTAGAATTTCTCATTAATATTTAGTGAAAACATTAATCTGATACATATCTTATTTTACTTGAAATCACACAATATTCCCTTGTTCTGTTAAAAGGTTTTATTGGTCCAATTGTGAGGCCTTAGGTCTCTTTATATTGAATTGTAATCCATATTGAAGACTACAGTCCTTGTTCTACATCAGCAATTCTATCAGGTCCTCCTCATTTTCAGCAATCAAGGTTCTGCCATCTCCATGTTAGAGATTATTAATAATGCTGTCACATTCTTCTTAATATAAACCAGCTTCTTGGATTATTGACTCAGCATAGAGATTAAGTAAATATGGTGAGAGGATGCAACCTTAACTCATTTTAAACAATGTGGTATTCCCTTGCTCTGTTTCCACACCTGTCTCTTGAAGCATGTACAAATTCTGCATTAGCACAATACTTATTCAGGAGATTCTATTATTTTGAGGGCTAGCTATATTTTGTTATTAACCATGCTTTCAAATGCCTTGACAGTCAATAAAACACAAGTCATCATCTTTCTGATATTCTCTGCTGTGAGCCAAGATCCATCTGACATCAGCAATAATCTCTCATGTTCCACTTCATCTTCTGAATCTTATCTGAACCTCTAGCAGCTCCCTGACAATGTATTGTTGCAACAGCTGTTGGATAAGCTTCAGAAACATTTTACTTGCATGTGATACTAATGATATTGTTCTATAATTTGAACGTGCTGTTGGCTCCTGTTGCTTTGGAATGGCTACATATATTGCTTTCTTCCAGTCAGCTGGCCAAGTAACTGTCTTCCTAATTTCAGGGCAGAGACAAGTAAGTGTTTCCAGTGCTTCATTGGTTCATTAAACCATTCCAATTTGTATTCCATCAAATTCTGGAGCCTTCTTTTTTTGCTCATGCTCTCAGTGCACCTTGAACTTCTTTGTTGGGCAGCATTGGGTCTTGCTCATATGCTACCCCCTGAAATGGAATGTTGACTAGTTCTTTTTGGTGCACTGTGTATTCATTCCACCTTCCTCTGATGCTTCCTGCATTGTTCATTATTTTGCTCATTTAATCTTTCTATATTGCAACCCAAGGCTTGAATAGTTTCTTGAATTCTCTCAGGTTAAGCTATGCTGACAAAAGGTTATCCTTTTTGATTTTATTATTCTAGATATTTTTACATTTCATGATATTTCACTTTGTCTTCTTGAACTTATCTTTGAAATTTTATATTTAAGTTTAACATTTCTTCCACTTGCCTTAGCTACTTTACAATGAAGAGCAAGTTTCAAAATCTCTTCTGGCAGTCACTTTGATCTTTTCTTGCTTTCCTGTCTTTTTAATGACCTTTTCCTTTTTCCACAAATTATGTTCTTGAAGTCAATCCATAGCTCATCAGGTTTTCTGTCAATAGTGTTAATTGCAGCATATCTTTTCTTGAATTGTCTCCAAATTTCTTGTAGGATGGACTCATGATCATAGTTTGACTTTTGTGGACTTGTTTTAATTTTCATCAGCTCTACCTGACCTTACATATGAGCAATTGATGCTGGTCCACAGTCAGTCCCTGGTCTGGTTTTATCTGCTGATATTGAGTTTCTCATTCAACTCTTCCTAATGGTGTAGTCAATTTGGTATTGGTTTTTTTTTCTATCTGAAGAAGTCCATGTTTAAAGTTATTGTTTGTCTTGCTGAAAATAGGTATTTTCTAGGAACACATTATTTGTCTGGCTAAATTCTTTCACGTGATCTCCAACTTTGTTTCTATCACTAAGACCACATTTTCTAACTACTTTTTCCTTTCCTCATTGTTTCCAATTTCATTCAAATTGTCCGTAACTATCAGTACATCTTGAGTGCATATTTGATCAATTTTAGACCGAAGATGTTGGTAGAAATCTTCAATTTCTTCTTCACTAACTTTGGTGGTTGGGACATAAAGCTGAATATTAGTTGCCCTGACAAGATTTCCTTGAAGATGGATCGATATAACCCTATCACAGACAGCACTGTACTTCACGCTAGATCCTCAAATGTCTTTCTTGACAATGAATACACTACAATTTCTCTTGATTTGTCATTCTCACATAGTAAACTATAGTATTTTCTAGTTTTAAATGACCAATACCAGCCCAGTTATGCTCACTAATGCCTAAGTTATTGATGTTTATGAATTCTGTTTTTTTTTTGATGACCCCCAATTTTCCTATATTCATACTTTGTACATTTCAAGGGTTGATTATTTCATTTTATTTTTTAATCGTTTTATTAGGGGCTCATACAACTCTTATCACAATCCATACATACATTAATTGTGTAAAGCACATTTGTACATTCACTACCCTCATCATTCTCAAAACATTTGCTCTCGACTTAAGCCCATGGCATTAAGTCTTCATTTTTCCCTCCCTCCCCGCTCCCTGCTCCCTTGTGAACCCTTGATAATTTATAAATTATTATTTTGTCGTATCTTGCCCTGTGTGACATCTCCCTTCACCCACTTTTCTGTTGTCCATCCCCCACAGAGGAGGTCACATGTAGATCCTTGTAATCGGTTCCCCCTTTCCAACCCACTCTCCCTTTAAACTCCCAGTATCGCCGCTCACATCACTGGTCCTGAAGGGATCATCAGCCCTGGATTCCCTATTTTTCCAGTTCCAATCTGTACCAGTGTACATCCTCTGGTCTAGCCAGACTTGCAAGGTAAAATTGGGATCATGATAGTGGGGGGGATGGGGAGGAAGCATTTAGGAACTAGAGAAAAGTTGTATTTTTCAGCGTTGCTACATTGCACCAAAACTGGCTCGTCTCCTCCCCAAGACCCCTCTGCAAGGGGATATCCAGGGGCCTACAAATGGGCGTTGAGTCTCCACCCCACACTCCCCCCTCATTCACTATGGTAAGATTTTTTTGCTCTGATGATGCCTGATACCTGATCCCTTCAACACCTCATGATCGCACAGGCAAGTGTGTTTCTTCCATGTGGGCTTTGTTGCTTCTGAGCTACATGGGGGCTTGTTTACATTCAAGTCTTTAAGACCCCAGACATCATATCTTTTGATAGCCGGGCACCATCAGATTTCTTTGCCACATTTGCTTATGCATTCATTTGTCTTCAGCGACTGTATCATGGAAGTGAGCACACAATAATATGATTTTTTGGCCTTTGATGACTGATAACTGATCCCTTTGGCACTTCGTGATCACATAGGCTGGTGTGGTTCTTCCATGTGGGCTTTGTTGCTTCTGAGCTAGATGGCCGCTTGTCTACCTTCAAGCCTTTAACACCCTAGACACTATATATTTTGATAGCTGGGCACCATCAGCTTTCTTCAACACATTTGCTTATTCACCCGCTTTGTCTTCAGTGGTTGTGTCAGGAAGGTGAGCATCATAGAAAGCCAATTTAATAGAAGAAAATATGCTTGCATTGAGGGAGTACTTGAGTGGAGGCCCAATTTCCATCTGCTACACTAACACTAAACCTATAAACCTATATGCACATAAATTGATTTCCCCATCCTCATGTATAAAATATATTTTCTGTACATGTCTTTATCTAGACCCCTATAAATGCCTTTTGCCTCCCAGCTCTTTTCTCTATTTCCCTAGACTTTCCTCCTTTCCCACTATCATGCTCAGTCCCCACCAGGGTTTCAGCAATTCCTTTGTTACACTACCCTTGATCATGCCCAACCAGGCTTCCCACACCCTCCTCACCACCAACTTAGATCATGTGTTGTTCCCTTGTCCCTGAGTTTGTTAACACCACTTCCTTTCCACCCACCTCCCCCTCTCCCATATCCCCCCAGAACTGTAAGTCCCGTTGTTTCCTCCTCAAGATTGTTCATCTAGCCTATCTTATTTAGACAGACCCGCGGAGATAATAACATGCACAAAAACAAGACAGAGTAAAACCAAGCAACAATATACAACAAAACAACAACAACAAACCAATAACAAAAAAAAAAAAAAAAAACACAACAAGAAAGAAAAGCTTATAGTTAGTCCAAGGATTGTTTGTTGGTCTTTAGGAGTGTTTTCCAGTCCAGTCTGTTGGGGCACCAAGCCCTGTCCCCAAAGTCCACCTTTGGCATTCCTTAGGTTACCTCGCCGCTCCATTCCTTTACTGTTCTGTTGCACGCCCTTAGTGCTTTGCCTCAGTGTGATCAGATCAGATCGGGTGCAATTCCCACACTGTGTCTCTGGTGTTGTCCCCTGTAGGGCTATGGGTCAGTGAGGGGTGTCATGTCTCATACTGGGGCTGGCCATGTGGTCCTCTCTGTGGACTGGCTGCTCTAATTGGGATCATCATCCTCAAGGCCTGGTGGGTTAGGATGTGCTCCACCCTCTCTCCTCCCCCTTCATCTGCACCAGTGCGCTCTGATCAGATATGTCCCCCTCCCTCTTCTGGGGGGAGGGGCAGGTGTCCATTTAGTATTTGGGATTGGGCCGGCCCCCCAGACCTCTCCACTGGTTCCCTACTCCACGCCGGCATGTTACATTCACATCTTGGAGCACTGGGTTGAAGTCTGTTCCCTCTTTCCCTGTGGAGATATAAACAATGCCCTCCCCTTGGGGAGGTTAGTGCCCTGTGCACCCGCTTCCCATTTCTTTTTTATTATTATTTTTTTCCTTTCCCTACCTCCTTTTTAGTTGTCTACCATGTCTATCCCTGTATTTGATCTGATCCCTGCCATATTACCTGGTCCTGGAATGTTTGTACACAGTAGTTTGTTTTACACTTGTTTTTCCTCACCTTGTGTTGTGCCCCATCAGAAAATGAAAAATCTGAAGGCTCAATTCCGCCATGCTTAACTTCATTTAAGTCACCATGGTTGATTCTATTTTGAAAATGCAGCGTTTTATCAATCACATTTTGAGTGCCTTCTGACATAGAGGCCCATCCACTGGAATGCACTCCAGCAATGTCTGCTTCTTTTCATTGGGCCTTCAGGATCTGGCAATGTTTGCATGCTATGTACAGTGAACCCTCGCCACTTCGCGTTTCAACTTCTGCGGCTTCACTCTATCGCGGTTTTTGCGTAACAGCGCATGCTCTGTCATCACTACCATTGATTGGCTCATACTGTACACGCTTGATGCCATAAATAATATAATAAATAATAAATGATAATTGTAACGTCCAAAATGTTTTACTGTATTTTCCCTTTTTCGTTTAATAAATTGGGTGATACGAGTGTAATGGTGACTAAAGGGTGTTTTTTCATGTCCTCTAGCTCTAACTACGAAAATATTTGATTTACAAATAAGGAATCCTACTTCGCGGAATTTCATTTATCACGGTAGGGTCTAGAACCGATTAACCGCGATAAACGAGGGTTCACTGTATATGATTTTCAGCAGCTACTTCTTCTTACATGGGCTGCAGATTATTTCTCAATAGTCTTAGTGTGGAACCACTGCTGAAACACATACTAGTTACTTAGCTTCCAGCATCATAGTAACACAAAAGATACCACAGCACAACAAACTGATAGAGAAGTGGTGGCACATGTGTGTGAGGTGGTTGAACACAGCAGCCTGGTTCAAGTGAATCTTGGTCTTAAAGTTACATCCTAGTTCTTCAAAACCTTAAAGAGATCTTGTGCAGCAATGCACATGCTCTGTTTGGTTTTTTTGGACCGCTTCCTATATGAGTATCCATTGTGATTCCATGCAAGATAAAATCCTTAACAGATTTCTCTCTCTAGCTTTGATCTTCTCTCCACAATTTCAGTGGCCCGCTAAGTATTTCCTTATTCAGAGTTTCTTACATTAGTATTCAATGATTCAAATTTAACTACCCAAAAAAGGAATACCGCCTGTTCTTGCAACATCTTTACAATTGTTTTTATCCTTGAGCTAAATAATGAATGCTAATAAAATGTTTTTATCCTTGAGCTAAATAAATGAATGCTAATAAAATGCATTCATTTTATTAATCCATCATATTAAGGGTCATCCTCTTTCTTACCAACCTTCTAGTTTACTAAGCATAATATTCTTCATCAGAGACTTTTCTCTCCAGATAACATGTGCAAAGTATGTGTTGGGGAAGTTTCACCATCCTTCCTTCTAAGGAGCATTATTCTTCCAAGACAGATTTGTATATTCTTCTACAAGTCCAGGGTATATTCAATATTTTCACTAACACCATAATTAAATGGCTGCAATTATTTTCAATTCTTCCTGAACCATTTTCCTGCTTTCCCCATCATGTTGGATATATAGCTGGGGCAGGCTCAGCTTACTACAAAAAATGACATCTTTGTTTTTTCATACTTAGAAGAGATTTTTTGCAGCAAATATTTGTGCAATGCAATACGTCATTGGATTTCTTGACTACTACTTGTAGGAGTGTTTTACATTCAAGTAAGATTAAATCCTTAGCTCTTTTAACTATGCTCCATTTATTATAATGTTGTCCTTCAGTCCCTTTGGGAGAATTTTTTTTCTTGACATCATTCTGCTCAATATGTTGAAGACTGTGATATTTTATCTTCATCAATAATTGGTTTACTTTTGGATTCCAAACACATAATTCTGTCTGAAACATTCAAGTTCAATTTCTGTTTTGTTGTTAATTGTCATCTAATGAATAATATGACATTTGAAATCACTCTCATTAATACTGTCCAATTCATAAGAACTTAACTACGAGAAATAAGTTGTAGCACATCAGCTTAAACATTAAAAAAATTTAAAAAACCTTCACTAAAAGACTTAGTTACAGTTACTAAGGAAATAAAGTCCAACTGAGTAAATCGATTAAAATGCAACGCACTTGACTTGATAGAATTTATACTACAGTTTCAAAGTGAATGATAGTCCACTGGCATTATAAAATAGCAGTTAAGTTTAAATAATCACTGAATAAAATTAGTGCAACTATAAGCAAGTTAATGTCTTCTTCCCACCCACACCTAAGCATCCACTCTCAGGGTTCTTTCTTCCTAACATTGCTTTGCCAATTGTGAAAACAGTCTAAATAAACTAAAATCCCCTGCCATTGAAACCATATTAGGTTTCGATAAGAAATTCCATTCCACACACCAGCTGTGTCCTTTAGAAATCTCTGTGTCTTTTCTGGCCCATTTAGATCCAATCTGATTTATACAGCTTCTTATTTCCAATGCACGTTCATCTGGATCAGCAAGTGCTGGATCCTTCTGTATTTCTTAGAGAGCCTCTAGTACCTCTGGTCTCAGCCTCTGCGACTTCAGACAGAGATGTCGTGCTCCATTGGTGTCTTTTTTTCCTGAATGGTCCTATAAACATCAGACCAGCTAGTCCTTTTAACTCTCATTTGTAGATTCTACGGATCTGATCAGTGGTTACCAGTGGCCACATTCTACCCATTTCTACATTGCTGTATTTCCCTACTTCCATTCAATGAATGAATGGAAGGTGGTCTCCTTGCCAGGTAGCCACCTAGCAAGTATACCAGGTTATCAGAGGCTCCTTTTAATATTGAGTCCTACAAGGAAATATTCTCTGATGGGCATGGATTTTTCTCACTTAGGCACATATAAAGCAGCTGTTATATAGCAAGAGCCAGGGCCAGGGGGGTGCCCATCTCCATGTCTGAAGGCCCCCTACAGGAGGTTGGAAGAGAATCAGATAAGCCCTTAGCCAGCCATAAAGACTTACTTGGCATGCCCCAAACACAAGCCAGGTGGGCGGTACAACTGGGTGGCCCAAACTAGGCCCAGGTAGGCTTAATTCAGCCAATAGGGTCAACCAATACCTTCAACCACATCTCCCAGCCAGAGGCTTCATATACCTTGACTGCAGGACCACCTGCCTTTTTCTCTTCAGCCTTAGGCTTCTGCCTAAGCACCTGCTTGGCATGCTATGGTCCCTCTGGCCTCGGTTCAGCAATTGTGGTTGTGCAATCGCATGAGGGTGCCCATGTTCAGTGGTGAGCCCCAGCGCTGCCTACACGCAGTTTGGCAAGCATCACCGAAATAGCATGTACGCTTTCAGACTGCAAAACCGAAAACTTCAGGGACAAGGGAAAAACAAGTGATCCAAACCGGTGGTGAGGAGGGTGTGGGAGGCCTGGTAGGGCATGATCAAGGGTAATATAACCAAGAGGAATTGCTGAAACACTGGTGGGGAGTGAGCATGATAGTGGGACAGGAGGAAAGTCAAGGGAAATAGAGGAAAGAGCTGGGAGGCAAAGTGCATTTACAGAGATCTAGATAAAGACATGTACATATGAAAATGTATTTATATATGAGGATGGGGAAATAGATCTATATACATATATTTATAGGTTTAGTATTAAGGTAGCAGAGGGACATTGGGCCTCCACTCAAGTACTCCCTCAATGCAAGAATGCTTTCTTCTATTAAATTGGCCTTCTATGATGCTCACCTTCCTGACACAACCACTGAAGACAAAGCGGGTGAATAAGCAAATGTGGTGAGGAAAGCTGATGGTGCCCGGCTATCAAAAGATATGACGTCTTGGGTCTTAAAGGCTTGAATGTAAACAAGCAGCCATCTAGTTCAGAAGCAACAAAGCCTACATGGAAGAAGCACACCAGCCTGTGCGATCATGAGGTGTTGAATGGATCAGGTACCAGGCATCATCAGAACGAAAAATCTTACCATAGTGATTGAGGGGGGGGGGGGTGCGGAGTGGAGATCACCAAGCCCATCAGTAGACCACTGGACATCTCCTTACAGAAGGGTTTCGGGGAGGAGAAGAGCCAGTCAGGGTGCAATGTAACAACGATGAAAAATACAACTTTCCTATAGTTCCTAAATGCTTCCTCCCTCCCCCCACTATCATGATCCCAATTCTACCTTGCAAGTCTTGTTAGATCAGAAGATGTGCACTGGTACAGATATGAACTGGAAACACAGGGAATCTAGAGTGGATGATCCCTTCAGGACCAGTGATGTGAGTGGATACTGGGAGATTAAAGGAGAGTGAGTTGGAAAGGGGGAACCAATTACAAGGATCTACACGTGACCTCCTCTGTGGGGGATGGACAACAGAAAAGTGGGTGAAGGGAGACATCAGAGAGGACAAGATATGACAAAATAATAATTTATAAATTATCAAGGGTTCATGAGGGAGTGGGGAGCAGGGAGGGAGTGGAAAAATGAGGATCTGATGTCAGGGGCTTAAGTGGAGAGCAAATATTTTGAGAATGATGAGGACAACGAATGTACAAATGTGCTTTACACAATTGATGGATGTATGGATTGTGATAAGAGTTCTGTGAGCCCCTAATAAAATGCTTTTTTAAAAAACCCGAAAACCTCTTTCGTCCTTCATAAAAACTCACTTGGATCACAAATCAGGCTTCAGCATGAATTCTTTCTCGTGGGAAGCCAAGAACCGAGGTATTTCCCACCTGGGAAACCAAACACAACTACTTGCCTTTCACTTGAAAAAGCCACTCTATTTTTCCCCTGTCCAGTCTTCCTTCAGCAGTTCTGAGCAGTTTTAGATGTTTTTTCAAATGCAAATATATTGACACTCAACGTGAGGCTCAGCTTTTCTTGACCCTCTTCCTTTGCATTGTCATAAAACATAAGGTTGTTCTTACTGAGCAATATCTACAACATTTATTGAATCCAATCAAGCCTATATTGAAGGTGGACATACAATATCTATCTTGTCATAATTCCCAATATTTATTTACATCACATATGTGTCTAGAACACTAAGATAAATCTATAATCCCGATGTGAAATAATGAATTCTTCTAGAACATTCAAGCTCAATTCCCTCTTCTCCAGAATATCCCATTCTTATGCACATGACCTCAGGGCAGATGATTTCCAGCAGAGCCTGGCCAGAAGCATATTTTCTCCCGTCAGTTGCAGTTTAATATTATTTTCATTTCAGGTAAGAACTAAAGAAACAAAAAAATCAGACGTTCACTTCTCCTGCCCCTTTGTTCTTTCTCTTCCAGAGACTCCGTGCTTCCATGAGTCCAGAACTATTGCAATAAATTCACTTTGGGCACTAGTTATGAAAAAACACATGGAGACAATATCTGACCTTCTCTGGCTTCCCTCTTACCATGAGACAGAGAACAGACATGCCTCCACCATTCATCTTTCTTTTTTTTTTTAGCCAAAATTTATTATTTTTTATTTAAAATATCCATGTAGTTAGTTGTAACAGAAAAAAAATTTTTTATAAGTCCAGCTTACTTGTACCAATACACCTACAAGGCTGAAAGTCTAAGCTAATTTACATTTTAAACCTTCTAATGGACTCCAACATATTTTGGACATGTTGGCAGGAGTAAGCAGTCCCTGGAAAAGGGCATCATGTTTGGTAAAGCAGATGGGCAGTGAAGGAGAGGAAGGCCTTCAACCAGATGAATTGACCAATAGTTGTATCGATGATGGGCTCAGGCACTGGAACAATTGCGAGGACGATGCCGGGCCAAGCGGTATTTCACTCAGTTGTGCTTGAAGGCATTCTGGGTTGGAGCTGACTTGAAGGCTTCTAACAAAAATGTACTGCAGTTATTATCCAACTACAATGATGCTTGGAATCTTGTACTTTCATGTTTACATGTTACAAGCATGCGTCACTGTTTTTGTTGTTAGTGGGTTTTTTTTGTTGTCTTTTTAAAAAATCAATTTATTGAGGCTCATACAATTCATCACAATACATAGATCAATTGTGTAAAGCACATCTATGTATTTGTTGCCCACATTATTCCCAAAATTCGCTTTCCTCTTGGGTTCCTGGAATCAGAGCAGAGGGGTGGGTGAAGGGAGACGCCGGGCAGTGTAATATAAGATACAATAATAATTTATAAATTATCAAGGGTACATGGGGGAGAGGGGAGGTGGAAGGGAGGGGGATGGAAAAAAAGGAAAATGAGTATTCATCTTTCTTTACATATTATGAAGGAGAAAAAAACATTCCTCTCAAGACACACTACTTTTCTGTTGGTTTGACGATCTGTTGCAATGGTCACAGAGAACTTATAAATCCTGGTGCTCACAATGAAGAGTGTTTGCTAGAGAAGATAACAAGTTACCAAAGCCAGATCAGTAAAAAATAAGGATATGGCCACTAATCCACAGCAAAACCCCTCTTCATTCAGTCATGGAGTCTCTCTTAACTTATTATTCATGTGATTCCTTAATTTCTGCTTTCATGCCAGGAAGCCCGCCTCTAGCTCTGCCTCACCCTTTCGTAATTGTGGTGCTGTGCCTCCGTTCCTCTCAGGAGCTCCTTGCCCCTGCCTCTAGTCTTGGCCTGGACCCTTTTCTCTGCCCCATGTTCTCAGTGCTGCAATCTCTGGTGTCCACCGCTGCCACTTGAGGCAGAGATCTCAAATGTAGCTGAATGTTGGCTTTTCTTCCTTGATGGTTCCAGACATTCTTTAATCCCTTCTGAGATGGCTTTTAGACACAGAAAAATAGCTTTCATGAAGGTGATATTTTTGTCTTTCAGCAGACCTTATCCTCAAGAAAATGAAGCATAATGACTTGGTTCCCACCCTCTCATAAAGTAGAGACTCAGAATATATCCCATCTTTATTCTCTTTCTTATTACTGCAGAAAACTCACTACAAAATAGCATTGTAACCATAAGCATAGAGGTTAGAATTTGTACTGTATATGAAATTGCCTATAGTGCATCTACTAAAATATTAAAATATCTATTAAAATGTTCCATATTGTAAAATGAAATCTGAAGAATTTCAATCATTTTCACCTCACTAAAAGTATCAATAAATTTACTATTGACATAAATAAGTCAAAATATCTTTTTTCCAACACAAAATGATAATGAAAAGGTTCCCCTCTATTTAATTTTAGAAAGTTTAATTAATATCTGGCCTAATTACTTAAAATATCACACATATTGTTACATGTGGGAAATTCTTATAGACATTTAAAAGGAAACATGTGAAAAATAATAAATAATCATTTTTTGACATTTGAAGCCCCTGGAGGAGTGTTCAGGGTCTCTTCTGAGAACTATTATTATGCAATGTGGGTTCTCTGGTGATGTAGGTAGCACACACAGATGCTAACAAAAACTTTGGAAGCTCAGTTCCATCCAGAAATTTCTCAGAAAAAGAGGCTTGGCAATTTGAATCCAATCAAACCTAGTGTGAAAGTGGAATTACAAGGACTCTCCAATAATGGTCTATAATTCATCATTCAAAATTCATTCAGGTCAGGGCCTACTGAAGACAACCTGTCCTAAATCCATATGTGTATGTATGGTATAGTCTGGAGAAGAGAATATTGAACTTGAATGTTTTATTTCTGAAACCATACTTTGGAAACCCAATGGAGTACTATCTAATCTCACAGTTTGTAGAGTCACTAAGTTAAACTTGAATTCAATGATGACTCTTTAAATAATTATTATAAGTATATTCTCAGAATATTTATTAGCTATTTGTAGAATAAATGAGACAAAATAATAATACACTACTTAGAAATTGTCAACATGATTTGATAATTGTTAGCAGTTGACTGTTTAGTCATTTATACCTGTTACTATATTGACAAATGTCCATGATTCATATTTTTGCCAAAATACTGTGTTAAGGGATTGTATAGTGATGAGTCATAATTAATCTTTTTTCAGAAATTCCCCCCCAATGAATTTCCCTATTTGGATGGGTATGGTTAAATATAAGTTTGAATACCACATTGCAACCTATATATATCCTGAAAAGTTATTAAGACTATAACAGTAGAATTAAGGGGTTTGAATTGTGACTACATTTATTTTTCTAAGCTGAGGATTAATTTACTTCAGTAATTTTTAAGTCTGTGAATATATTAAATAAAATTTTAATGGGAAACATAATCTGAGCTCCCTGCTTAATAACAAATTTTTTATAGCAAAATTGCAATACATTACTTTCTCATTAAAGATAAGGTAATTATTTTAAATTTTTTTTGCTCCATTTTTAAGTAATTATTAGTATGAAGATATATTGATACATAATATAGGGATTGATCATTTATTTCTCAACCATACAAATTTATAATTTTTACGTATGTGGATTTTTTCAGCATTATATATTTATTTTGTATGCATCTACTATTTCTAATAGGATAAGTTAGCTTTAGTAAGAATTTACTGACCATGACTAAAAATATCAAGGCCAATGCATATTTTTGTACTGTATCAAATGTAATACATTAATATTTAGGTGACCAAGTATATTTTATATAAATATTTGGCAAAAGTATTTTGCAAGTGTATTTTTCAGAAGGGTTCTGGATGTATTTTGACTGGTACACTTTAATTTTTTAGAAAAATTATTATTAGAAATAATAATATGAATAAAAGCTCCTGAAATATATGGAGCAATTAAGCCTATTTTAAATAATAAGGTAAAATGACTTCATTAATAAAGTGAACTGACTTCTGTTCATTCCTGTCCTATTACATCATTACATTTTATTGAGTTAGGCCCTGACATTTTATTCAGAATTATGTTTCTGGCATTTATGTATTCAGCTCTAAATGTTAAGCATGTCAATTACATAAGCATCCATCTTTTTCACTATGCTTTCCCATCAAACATTAATGGCGGAAGCATTAATTCATTTCAAATAGTCTTAAATATCTGCCTTGAAGAAGGTGGATACTGTTCAAGTGGCCTGACAACCTCCAGTAAGTAATTACTCTTAAGAATATCTTAGCAATTTTTTTAAAGATTCAGAACACTCCTAGAGGCATTTAAAATTTTCTGTCATCAAAATGTAATGCTTTTTCAAATGACAAGGTCATACTGAAAAGCAAAACTACACTGTGTTTTTATCTGAGACATACTCACACCATAAAAATATTACAATTTACATGTCAACCCATGATAAATATGTTGTGCTACATAAAGACGGGTGTAGTTTTAAAAAAAGTAAAATTATTTAAGTCATCAATATATCAATATTTTGATACCACACTGTATGGAGAAATAGCCTTACCATCCTTTCCTTTAAGGAGCGCTCTAGAATTGTTGCTTCCAGTAAACATCCATTTCTCCTTTTAGCAGTCTCTGGAACTTGCAAGAGCATTGATTGTGGATCTAAACAAAGCAAAATCTTCAACAACATCTTGAAATGGTTTTATGTGGACCAAATTTTTTTTTCTTTTTGATACAATGACTAGGTCAATTTTTCCCATATTTTTCAATGCTTCCTGCATCATTCAGTATTTTGCTCATCGCAACTTTCAACACTGGAATTCCAGGCTTGTTTACCTTTAGTTATTTCAACTTAAATATGCGGAGCGTGTTATTCCTTTTTGATTTTCTAATCCTAGGTCTTTTCAAATTCCATTATTTCTTGTCTTTTAAATGACCTTTCATTTTCTTCTTATAAGATAACCTTGATGTCAGTCCACAGTTCATCAGGACTTCCTTCTGACATTAATGCTTAATAGATCAAATCTGCTCTTGAAATGTTCTGGATATTCAGGTGAGATTTACCGAAGCTCAGATTTTGGCTCTTGTGAGCTTGTTAAATTTCTTCTACTTCAATTTGAACTTTCCCATTTACCCATTACTGATATGTTCTACAGTGAACCACTGGTCCGGTTTCAGCTGATGATAGTAAGCTTCTCCAGAATTCCTTACCAGAGGCAATTTGATTTCTGAGTATTCTATCACATGAAATTCATATGTATAGTTGTCTTTTGGGTTGTATTTGTGATGAAGAAGTCACTGCTCTTGCAATATTCCACCATGCGATCTTCCAGCTTCATTTCTATCACCAAGACCAAAATTTCCAACTATAGTTCCTACCTTTTTGTTTCCAACTTCTGCATTCCAATTGACAATAATTTTCAATGTTTCTTGATTGAATATTTGATCAATATCAGACTGAATTCTTCAATTTATGCATCACTACTCTAGCAGTTAGTGCATAAATTTGAACTATGGTTGTATTGAGTAGATATTATTCTAATACAGCTAAAATTGTACTTCAAGATAGATCTTGATATGTCCTTTTTGATGATTAATGCTGTACCTCTTATACCTGTCATTCACAGCATAGTAAATCATATGATTTTCTATTTCAAATTGGCCAAATGTAGTCTGTTTAGGCTCACTAGCATTTATAATCAATATTTATGTTTTCCATTTCATTTTTATGACTTTCAATTTTCCTTCATTAATACGTTACATATCCCAAGCTCTAATTATTAATTGATGTTTTCCCTTCTTATATCTAGTCTTACCCCCTTGTCAAATTAAGATCCTGAAGGCTTTACTCCCACTGCCTATATTCCATCCATTTCATTAAGTAGAGTATATTGCAGCCCCACGTGCCTGTAATTTGATAAAAGAGACAGGATGCAGAGACAAGTGGAAGTAAAAGGAAGGTGTGATTTGATGTTGGAGTTAAAAAATAAGGAATTCCTAGAGTTATCAGAAGCCAGAAGACAACATGAAGCAGAGTTTCTCTGTGTCTCATGAGTTAACGTGAATTGCCTATTACTCTTGGACTCCCAAACTCTAGATCTGTGAAACAATAATTACATGTTTTATAAGCAACCTAGTTTATAGCGTTTTGTTAGAGTAGCCCTGAAATACAAAACAGTTGTTTTTGCTTTGTTTTGTTTTGCTTTTGATACATGAGGAGGATAACTTTATTCAACAAACACCTGAAGCTGTGAACAGGATTTTAGAATTGGATAATGGGTAGAGACTGGAGGCGTTTTGAGACACTTGAAAGAGAACCTTAGATTGTCTCAAAAATAAATTTAGTAGAATTGTTAATGTTAACTGATTCTGATGACTATTCAGAAATAAAAAAAATATACTGGAAGAAACCTTCTATCTTGAAAAATACACATGAGATTGCTTCAAAAATGCTCATGTAAAAATGAAACGGAATGATAATGGCAATTGTCCACAATCTGAGGACCTCTCCCGTATTGTCATGAAGAGAATATTACTAGAAATGGGGATGTTAAGGGCGATTCTAGTAAGGCCTTATAAGTAAATGAACAGGTTACTAAGCATTGAAGGAAAGATGATCTTTAATTACAAAGCAAGGGCATGGTAGGAATATAATAGAATGGTTTGTAGGAAATATGATTGATAACTGAGGATTTTGGTTGAATTATTTAACCACAGATATTTCTCAGGAAAGTTTTGAAGAAGTAACCTGGCTTCTCTTTATTCCTTATAGTAAACCACAAAAGAGATACACTGAGAAAGGAACAGTCTAAAAGTTTACCAGGGCCTGAAGATTTTGAAAATCCTCAGTTATTCATATTGTTAAAAAAAATTGGAAGAAAGAACACTTTCTTGAGAGATAAACAAGATATCATTGGACAACTGCCTTACTGGGAAAAAAATAGTTAAGTAATTTCTAGATCTAATAAAAAATGCCCACAAAGGGAACAGCAACAACAACGAAAAGAGCAAAACACTTTCAGTTTGAAAGGAAAACAGATGGGGTAAATGAAGGAAAGGTGTATGAATTATAGGATTCTACAGGGAGAAAAATGGGCCATTGAACCTGCTAGACTGTGAATAATCTGTTTCTCAGGGGGGAAAAAGGTAGATAAGTCTCAGGAGTGTGATCATCCATTTAAAAGGTTGATGGGCTCACAACTCTGGATCACTCCTGGAACAGTAACAACTCTGGATCACTCTTAGAACAGTTAGTGGGTTCAAACTGTAAACCTTTTGGTTAACAGCTCAATGTGCAATCTATTAAGCCACTAGAATTCTTGTTTTGCTCCAAATTTTTCTTTTGAGGATGAGAATGGTTAATTAATTATTGCCCCACTGTTGTACTTTGGAAACATATAATATGTACTTTGGAAGTCTACAAGTGGAGGTGAATTGTGTGCCAAGATGGGTAATTCTCAGTGAAATGGATTGAAATGAGGCCTCCAGAATATTGGATTCCTAAATCCTGTACCTGTAGATACAAGCCTTTTTGAAAACTAATTTTCTTCATTATGTTAACAAAGAAAGATAACAAAGAACATTGGTGGTATACCATAGGTAAGGTTCTATATCTAATCACTTCTGAATTATAAAAAGAAGACACAGAGAGGTACACACCCAGGGAAGAATCACTCTGTGAGTTTCACGTACAAGGTAAAGACCCCATTGATTTTTAATAAGGAAGGAATTAATAGGGATGATATTCAGATTTGGGCTTGTTTGTATTTAGAACTGAAAGAAAATAACCTGGTTCTTTAAAGCCACCCACTTGTGATTTTTATGTTATTGAAACATTTGCTCATTCACTTCCTAACTCACTGCTGTCATGTTAATTCCAACTCATATGGGCCCTGTAGGGCAGGGTAGAACTGCTCATGCAGGTTTTTGAGACTATAACTCTTTACTAGGAAATTTAAAAAGAAAAAAAAAGGAGGGGTAGGGGATACTTGGAAGTAGTGTGCTGCTGTAACAAACACCTTTATGGAATTGTTTATCGAATGATCTGTTAGAAACCCTTCTGACATATATAGTAAGAATCAAGAAGATTTGGATTCAAATGTCTTTCATAAATTATAATCTATGAAAATGTAAAGTCATTAGTTAATATATTTTTCATTTTAAACATAGAAAGAATAGGAAAATTCCACTGCTTTATAGATAAAATAACTATAAGACATGTAGCTTGGTGCCTGACAGATAAGCACCATCCAAGTAATGATTTATTATTCTTATCATGTACCTACTACAATTATTATTAGTAATGCACTCACACTTGGCATATTATTCTTAAGATAATACATGCTTTAAAATAAATTGTGTCTTGTTGTTAAGTGCTGTCAAGGCAGTTCCAGCTCAGGGCAACCCTATGCACAGCATATAAAACACTGCATAGTCATGCCCCATGCTCACAACAGTAAGTACAACACGATGCTGTACTCTGAAGCAGTCTCATAAATCACTAAACTTGAAGAGTAGTAAGGATAAGTAGATCAGAAGCGTCCCAAGACACTTGGGAAACCCCTGAGCTTAAGAGGGCACTGAGAAGAGATAATTGCTAATCATCTTCCTGGTTCTATGCCGTCCTCACAACTATTCCTGGGCTTACGCTCGTTTTTGCAGCCTCTGTGTCAATTCATCTCATCGAGGACATTATTTTTTCTACCTTTCCACTTTACTGTGGCCGTTACATAATCTGCCAATTTGAGTGAAGGGGTGGTGTCTAGCCTGTCAATCAGGTCAGAGCAAATGAGGCCTCTGTGTGGGCAAGGCCTTTTCCTGAGGATTCTGGGAACTCCTGTCTTTCCTCCTGGAGGCGGGACAAGCTCTCTCTGCAAGACATTCCTGTTGACAAGGCATGTGGAGCAATGTTGATGGAGCCAGAGCCCTGGAGCTGGAGGAGCCACATGGAGACCCACACCAATGCTGAGATGCTTCCACCACCACTGGATCCACAAGAATTCCCACCTACTGGCCTGTGATCTTCCTGCATTCGGTGTCACAGCATATATTGCATGAATCTAAAGAGAAATTTATAGACTGGTATAGAAAATATGGGTTAATATTGAACTTATGGACTCATTCTGGACTGGGCTGAGATGTTTTCTCAATATGCAATTGCTCTTTTGTATAGAGCATTTTCTTTTCTTTTTAAAAAAATCATTTTATTGGGGGCCCTTTTCTTATATACATATGAGTGTCTATGAATTTGTTTCTCTAGTCACTCCAGACTCACACATTTACCAAGCATGATGTCCTTCTCCAAGGACTTGTGTCTCTGACTTGTCTACAGGGTGTAAGATAAAGTCTCACCCTCTTTGCCTGTAGGAACACTCCGTCCATACTTCTTCCAAGACAGATTCGTTTGTCCTTTTGGAAGTCCATATTTTCAATATTTTTCACCAAAACAAAATTAAGCACATTGATTCTTCTTCAGTCTTCCTTATTGGATGTCCTGCTTTAACATAAATATGAGACCATTGAGAATACATAGCCCAACATGGTCTTCACAGTAACTTTCCTGTTTTCAATACTCTAAAGAGAGCTTATGAAGCACGTTTACCCAATGCAACACTTACTGTGATCTCCTGATTGCTGCTTCCATGAGCAACGGTTGTACATTCAAGCAAGACAAAATTTGTTACTTAATTCTGTCACCATTTATCACAATGTTGCCTATTGATCCAATTGTGAGGATCTTTGTCTTCTTTCTATTGAGTTGTAATCCGCACTGAAGACTACAATCCTTGATCTTTATCAGAATTACCCAAGTCCTCCTCAATTTCAGTAAGCAAGGTGTGTCATCTGCATATTTCAGATTTTTAATGAGCCTTCTCCAATCCTTATGTCACATTATTCTTCATATAATCCAGCTTCTCTGATTATTTGCTCAAGAGACAAAACTATGAAGTGGCCGGTTTGCAAAATTTCATGGGTGGAGGGAAATTTTGATAGGATTATAGAATTCAGGTTTAGGTGTTCAAAAAATTGCAGTTTTAAGGAATAGAGTATCTTTGTTTTGTTTACTTATAGAATATAAGATTTAAATCGGACTGTTGCATTTTTAAGGAGTCCTAGTGGCATAGTGGTTACTCATTGGACTGTAATGCAAGGTCAGCAGTTTGAAACCAGCAAGAGCTCCTCAGAAGGAAGATGAAGCTTTCTACTCCAGTCAACAGTTATACTCTCAGAAACTCACAGAGGCATTTCTGTCCTGCCCTATAACATCACTGTGTGTTGGCATTGACATAATAAGCAATGGGTGCATTTTAAAAAATGATACATAAATAATTTTATTGGGGCCTCTTACAGCTCTTATAACAATCCATACATCAGTTGTTTCAGTACATTTGTACATGTGTTGCCTTCATAATTCTCAAAATATTTTCTGTCTATTTGAGCCCTTGGTATCAGCTCCTCTTTTTATCCCCACTTTCCCCACCCTCCCACCATCATGAACCCCTGATAAATTATAAATTATTATTCTTTTCATACCATACACCACCCACTGTCTCCCTTCATCCATGCGACTGATGTTCAATCTCCTAGGGAAGGGGTGGGGGCGATTGTGCATCATAGTAGCATGTTCCCTGTTTCTTTCCCTTTTCTCCCTACCCTCATGGTATCTTTATACCATTGCTGTTCCTGAGGGGCTTATCTGTCCTGGATTCCATGTGTCGAGAGCTGTAATCCATACCAGTGCCCATGCTCTGGTCTAGATGGATATGTAAGGTAGAACTGGGGTCTGATAGTAGGTGGGGAGGAAACATTAAAGAACTAGAGGTATGTTGTATGTTCCACCCATGCTGTGCTGCACACTGGCTGTCTTGTTCTTTCCTTGTGATCCTTCTGTGAGAGAGAATGTCTGGTTATCTATAAATGGGTTTTGAATCTCCACTCCAACCCTCATCATTTGCATCCATATATTTGTTTGTTTGTGGTCTTCTGACGCCTAATATCTTATCCTGTTGACACCTCATGATCATACACAAGCTGGTGTGCTACTTCCATGTGGGTTTTGTTGCTTCCCTGATAGATTGCTTCTTGTTTAGCTTCAAGCCTTTAAGACCCCAGATGCTATATGTTTTAATAGCCAAGCACCATCAGCTTACGTCACCACATTTGTTTATGCACCCATTTTGACTTCAGTGCTCCTGTCATCGTGTCAGGAAGGTGAGAATCACAAAATGCCAAATTCTTTGAACAAACCATTCTTGCATTAAGGGAGTACTTGAGTAGAGACCCACTGCCTGTTTGCTACCTTAATGCTTAACATTTGAATATATGTGCATAGACCTATATCCCTATTGTTATACATTAATGTATTTATATATATGTGCATGACTAAATTTATGCCTTTATTAGTGTCTTTTGCCTCCTGGTTCTTTGCTCTATTTCTTTTTAATCTCTCTCCTTTCCCACTATCATGTTAGACCTTCATTCAACTCTCAGTACTTTCTCTTGGCTACATTGCACTTGTTCAAACCCCATCAGGCATTCTACACCCCCCTCACCATCAATTTTAGATCTTTCATTATCCACAGGTCCCCCTGTTTATTAGCTCCCCTCACCCTTTCTCCCACCTACTCCTCTCCCATGTCCCCCCAGAGCTGTCAGCTTGTTGTTTCCTCCTCTGGTTCAATTATCCTACCTATCCTATATTTATAGACATGAGGAACAGAAAAAATAAAAAGGAGGGGGAGAGGAAAACAAAAAACAAATACAACAACACACCCCAAAACCTGTCTGTTGACCCTTCTGAATGTATTCTGATCTGGTCTGATGAAGTGTCACTGCTGCCCACCGATTCTGAGGTCTATTTTCAGGATTCTTCAGGTACTTCATTGTTTTGCTCCTCTTGTTCTTCTGCTATGCTCCCACAGTGAATGCTTTGTTCTGCTGTGGGGGGACCAGACGGGGCACAATTCCCACTCTGTCTCCAGTCCTGTTTGTCCCCTGTAGCTCTGTAGGTCAGTTAGTGGGCATCATGTCTCACGGTAATGCCTGCCGCAGCATCGTCCCTGTGCATGGCTGCTCTGAGCAGGAATATCATCCTCGAAGCTTGGTGGGGCAGGGTTCAATTGCCCCACCCTCCACCTCTCTCATTTCCTCTTAGTTTGGTACTCTGTAGTTTGGGCAGATGCACCACTCTCCCCAGGCTGTATCTTCAGTGTTGCCCTCTGTAGTGTATTCCTCTGGGGATGGGGTCAATGTAGCTGGGACTGTTGCCCACCCAGCAGATCTTTCGGTTAGCTCACTGTTTCATGATGGTATGTTTCCCTTGAATCTTGGTGCCCCAGATTGAGGTCTGGTCCCTTTCTTGCTTTCCTGTGGAGATATGAACAATGACCTCCCCCTGTGTGAGTTAGTGTCCTATTTCCCCTCTATCCACAGCCTTCCAGACCCTTTAAGCCCTCTTTTTTACCTCAGTGGACTCATGCTGTAATTGTCCTTTTTGTGCTTCACCTAATTTTCTTAGCATAATCTCCTCCATGTATTCCCTTGCATCACGTGCTTCATGATTTCATTGCTGCTTTTTAGGAGTATATAGTATTCCATTGTATGCATATACCAGAGGTTTTTTGTAAACCATTCATTGGTTGATTGATATTTAGGCTGTTTACAATTCTTTGTGATTTTGAACTGCGCTATGATGAACATCGGTGCATAGATATGTGGTCGTGCACTATTTCTTAACAATTATGTGTATATGCCCAGTAGGGGAATTGCGTGTTCATATGGTAGCTAAAATTTCCATTTGTTTTAGGTTATCACCATATTGATTTTCTTAATGGCGGCATATACCTACAAGATCACCAGCAGTAGATGAGAGTTCCTATTTCAAAATGCCCTTCCAACATTTGTTGCTATCTGTGTTTTTTTTAATTGGGCTATTTATGAAGGTATTAGGTAGCATCTCATAGTTGTTTAAATTTGCATTTTTCTTATGGCTAATGATTGAGAACATTTTCTCATACATTGATTGGCCATTTGGACTTGTTTTGTCCACCTCCTTAGTGGGCAATTCGTTTTTTTCTTAGTACAAGCTAGCAGAGTACTGGAGATTTTAGTAACAAGATTTTGATATGTCATTGTTAAAGATGTTTTCCCATTCTGTGAGCTCTATTATCATTCTCTTGGTGAATTCTTTTAAAGTATACAGGTGTTTTGTCAATTTGTGCCTCCTATATGTTTGTTCCCTTCCTTATATACAATAGCCTATGTATTTCCTGGGCCAAAGTTCTCAGGTTTGTCAGAATTGCCTCATTGGTGGCCCTAATAGTTTGGAGTTTCACCTCAAGGTCTGTGATCCACCTTGAGTTTATTCTTGTGCATGTAGTGAGATAAGGGTCTTGTTTCATTTTTCTGCAGGTAGATAACAATTTTTTCCAGCATCACTTGTTGAAGAGGGCATCAGCTTCCATTTGATATTTTTGGGCCCCTTAACAAAGATCACTTGACTGTATACTGATGATTTTATTTCTGTGTTTTTCAGTTCTTTTCCATTAGTCTAAATATCTGTGTGTTAGACAGCGTTCTCTAGGGGGGAAAAAAACAAACCAGGACACTTATAGACATATAGATGTGCAGATATACAGAGATATAGATAGATAGATAGACAGATAGATAGATACATACATACATACAGCACGAAGTAATATATGTAGTGCTGCTGCTGTGCACTTACTAGTGGCATCTGCATATCGTTCAGATCCATCAATAAGCCAAGCATGAATTTTCTGGTCTTTAGTTAAATTATTATAAGGAACTTCCCAGGAGGCCATAGGTGTTAGACAAGGTTCTCTAGAGAAACAAACCAGGACACTTATGATAATATAAACTCAAGTGATGCATACACCAAGAGCATGGTGAAGTAGTTCTCAAAGAAACCTCAAACTCTAGCATCATGATCCATGGGTTGGCTGTCCCACAGGTAGTGTAGCTCACAAGTTGAGGCAGCAAACTAGCTAAGGCAGCTGCATGCTGCTCTGATTACCAGAGAGCAAGAGAGAGAGAGGTGGGACTTGCTGAGTCATTTATCTCTTAGTCCTACAATCAAACTGTAACCTTAAGCCCACATGTTCCTATTGGTCAGGTTGGCACAATAAACCTACCTATCACAATCTGTCATTATTTCAAAACCACACTGTTTTGACCAATGTGGCTGTATAATGGGTGCTAAAGTCAGGTAAAGCAAGCCCTCTGACTTTGTCCTTCTTGAGGAGTTCTCTGCTCATTCTGGGCTCTTTCCTTCTGGTTGTTCATCTGTTTTTTCCAATTCAATGAAGATGATGGTATTTGTATCGGGATAACATTAAACTTATATACTGTCTTGGGCAGAACTGACATGTTTATTGAGTCTTCCAATGCATTAGCATGGGAGATTCTTCCATTTGTTGAGGTCACTCATGGTTTCTTTTATTAGTGTTCTGTAGTTTTCCTCATGCAATTTTTTGTATTTTTAATCAGGTATATCCCTAGATATTTCAATTTGTGCTTGGCTATTGTGAATGGTACTACTTTTCTGATCTCTCTTCCGTGGTCTTATCTGATTGGTATAATAGTCCAATAGACTTCCGTTTGTTGACCTTGCATTCTGTCAATCTGCCATATTCCTCTATCACTTCCAGCACTCCCTTTGTGGAACTTTTGGAATTTTCCGCATAGAAAATCATATCATTTGAAAATAATGATAGTTTCACCTCTTCCTTCACCATATGAATACATTTTATGTCTTCCCTTTGCCTTGTGTTGTTACTTAGGACCTCCAATATGATGTTAAATATGAGCGGGGACAAGGCACAACTCATCTGGTTCCTTTTTTCAGTGAGATTGTTTTCATCTTTTTTTATGTTGACTACCATGTTGGTTGTTGGTTTTTCATATATATAGCTTGTATTATATTGAGGAATTTTCCTTCCATTCATATCTATTTTAAATCACCTCATATGCATGTTAGAGTTGGTGTTTGAATAAGGAAGACTAACGCAAAATAAATGCATTTGAACGATGGTGTTGACTTAGAGTATTGAAAAGACCATGGACTGATAAAAAAAGTCAAACAAATCTGTCTTACAAAAAGTACAGCCAGAATGATCCTTGAAAGAAAGGAAATACTGTAATATATACATATATGTATGCAATATGTACATATTTACACACACACATATATATATACGTACACATGTATGCATATATATAAATTTAAAGAAAAAAGTAGGTTTAATATAAAAATAAAGGTAGAATAATACGTGTATTAATAGAGTCTATAGAGCATTGATGTAGCAACTCAGTGATTATCCATATACCAACAGTTCAAAACTCTTGATATATCTGTCTTATGCTTCATCAAACACCGTGAATTTTTAGTCTTAAGTTCCCAGGTTACAAGTGTCTATGAGGTAGAGTTCATTTCACTAAGTGGCATTACTGCATCAGATCTATCTGGTGTAGCCTTTGATCTGGGGTAAAGAGAAGCTAATATCAAGGAATTCAAGCTGGAAGAGAATATTTTGAAACAGTGGTAGAAATTGTACAACACTGCTTGATGAGATTGAACTATGGAATGATGTGATATCTGTTAGCTCCCAATAAACTGGTTTTGAAATCAATTAATAAAACTAATGTGGAGATTTCAGTATTAGATGGTAAATCAATAAAGGTGTTGAATAATATCAACAAATTTGGGGTAACTGTTCATTTTATGTATACACATATAAAGCAAGGGGATCTAATACAACCATTAGAAAATGATTCATGATTTTACTACTAAAAATATAAAGTCATCTAGATATCAACAAATTCAATGTATTCTTAGTGAAAGATGCATTTTTAGTATTTTAGTGTCTCTATTTTCTTGAAAGTGTCATATTATTAAAAATGTGAAGTCATATACTTAATTATACTTACATATTAACATACCCTAAATGCTGCATAAGACTAAATAAGGCAGTGTAAGGTATATTCTTCTAATGTGTATATTCTTCATCATGTGTAGTAAGAGACTTTGTAGAACAATGCATTTGCACACTATTAATGCTAAGATTGTGACAATTTTTTAATATGACAATAAATAACCACATCTGCTAGGACATTAATATGCAGCAAGCATTCCAACAATACATCTCTCTGAAACATGATTAATCTAACACACACTGATGATATTTAATGTAAAAGCACTACTGAAATTAATCTTGTCCTCTGGGAACTTTCAATGGATGGTACTTTATGTACAATTCCAATTTCAGGACAGGTAAGATTTAATGTTTTTACTTCCAAAATTTTTGTTAGCATTATCTCTCTATTCAAGAGGTTATTTTATTTTTTTATCAAACTGTTAAGATAAAGATTTGTTACAAAATCAGGGATGTTATGATGCATTTGGAAGGTGATATTACCTTTTATTAAATTACCTCAATGTAAACCACTATCCATACTGGTCAAATAACTTATCTGATAAAACAGTAACCTGATAGACATAGAACTGAAAACAACAGCAATGACAAAATATATACGCACTCATTCATCTAAATAGTCACAAACCTAGTTAATATGTACATGCTGATTTTAATTCCTTTAGCTGAGTATGGAAAAATTCTGTATTCATAATAAAAAAGCATATACAGTGAAGGTTTAAGGTATACCTCTACTTTTTTTCTTTTTTCCTCAACACTTATATGAGATATCAACATTTATCAACCAGTTTTCCATAGGATAAGTTTTTAAAATTTTTATTTTATATTTGTGTGTGTGTGTGTATGTGTGTTAGACAGGGTTCTCTAGAGAAACAAAACCAGGACACGTATGATTTTACATCTATCTATCTATCTATCTATCTATCTATCTATCTATCTATCTATCTAACTTGAAGAAATAAACAGTTACTTACTCCACAGAGCAGTACAGAGGGCTCAGCTCAATGCATCTCCAAGAAACAGTCCTTCAACTCATGAGGGATGCTAGGTGTAAGTCAAGGAAGCAGACAGCTGAGTTTTCTGTAGAACAATACAGGCAGTCCAGCCACAGGAAGCAAACAGCAGAGCAGGTCACCAACAGTCAGCTAGATGACAGGGTCCGACAGTCCCCAGCTCAGCAGCAGTGTGTTGAAGGAACCTCAAACTATACTGATACGGTCCACGGGTTGGGTGGCCCATGGGCAGTGTAGTTCACAAGTTGGTGCAGAGAACTAGCTAAGGCACACTGGTCTGATTACCAGAGAGCAAAAGAGAGAGAGGTGGCCTTGCCGAGTCGTTTATCTCTTTGCCCTTCGAATAAACTGTGACCTTATTAATCCCACATGTGTTTATTGGCCAGGTTGACACAATAAACTTACCTATCACAGGGTGTAAGAGAGAGCTTTATAAAAGACCAATTATATATTGAGAAAACATTCCAGCCCAGTTCAGATCAAGTCCATAAGTCTGATGTTAGCCCATATGTCCAATACTAGTCAATAATCCCTCTTTAGACTCACACACCTCATTATGCTTAATGTAGGATGATCACAGGCTCGTTGGTGAAAAGTCTTGTGAATACAATGGCAGTAGAAGCACCTCCAGGACTCTGGATGCCATCAGCATGGCTCCATGTGGCTTGTCAACAGGAATGTGAAGCAGAGGAAGTGTGTCCTGATTGCGGGGAGGAAGAGAGGAAGTTCCCAGAATGCTCAAGAGAAGACCTTGCCTACAAGGAGTCATCAGGCTGTGACCTGATTGACAGGCTAGACTCCACCCTTTCACTCTTAATATCCTCAAGTTGACACAAGAGTATGTCACTACCACAATACAAATGAAGGAAGCATTGACCAGCCCTGTACCAGCTTCATAATTGTTTCTATGCTGAGCCCATTGTAGCCACTGTGTCAATCCATCTTGTTGAGGGCCTTCCTCATTTTTAATGCTCTTCTACCGAACCAACAATGAAATCCTTCTTCAGGGACAGGCTTTTCTGGTAATATTTCCCAGGTAAATGAAACAAAGGCTTCTCATCTTTGCCTCTAAGGAACATTCTGGCTAGACTTCTTCCAATAAAGTTCTGCATGTTATTTTAGTAATCCATGGTACTTTCAAGATTCTTCACCAACATCATAGCTCAAACTCATTCACTGGTCTTTTGTCTCACCAAAAGTAGTCTCACCTTGAAGAAGTACTCTGGACATACTTCTCCCAAGACATATCGGCTTGTCCTTTTAGCAGTTCATGGTACTTTCAATATTCTTCTTTATTATCACAATTCAAATGCATTCATTCTTCTTTGGTCTTCTTGATTCAGTGTCTAGCTTTCACATGCATGTGAGGATATTGATAATGACATGGCTTGGATCAGGCAAACCTTAGTTATCAAAGTAATGTCTTTGCTTTTCAATAATCTAAAGAAGTCTTGTGAATCAGATTGACCTAAAGCAACCTGTCGTTGATCTCTTGACTGCTGCTTTTGTAAGCATTGATTGTGGAACCAAGCAAGATGAAATCCTTGACAACTTCAATATTTTCTCTGTTTATCATGATGTTATCTATTGGTCCAGTTGTGAGGATTTGGGTCATCATTACATTGAGTTATAATTCATACTGAAGGCTGTCATATTGATCTTCATCAGCAAATGCTTCAAGTTCTCATCACTTTCACCAAACAAGTGTGTGTCACCTGCACATTGAAGGTTGTTAATAAGGCTTACTCCAAACTTAATGTCACATTCCTCTTCATATAATCCAGCTTCTCCCTTTATTAGGTCAGCATAAAAATGGAATTAGGCTGGTGTGATAGATGATTTTAGGTCAACGTGAAGACGTATGGAAATGTAAGAGTGGAATTCAAGTTATCAGTCAGTTCACAGCCTGATGATGCCTCCTTGTGTGGGTGGCCTTCGTCTAACCAGGGTAACTGAGAACCACATCCTCTCTCTGTTCCTTGACTCTGTTGCTTGCTGGGATTCTGTTGATCACACTGAGGCCTGTAAGTGCTCAGTCATGTTTCCACTGATCTTGGATCCATACAACGTTGCACCGATCATTATCGTATGTGGCTACATGAGCCTCAAGAGGGATTTATGGAGGTATTTCAGACTTATGAACCTACTGTTAAGTTGCACTTGGCTAGGATGGCTTCCTGATATATAAATACTTCTTGATAAAAGTTCTTTCTTATTCATAGATGAGTGTCACTGATTCGTTTCTCTAGATAACTCAGTGTAATACAGATGGTGAGAGGATTCCACACTAATGCATAACTTTCCTGATTTTAAACCGTGCTATATTCCCTTGTTCTGTTCCCACAATTGTCCCTTGAACCAGATTGGACTTACATATTTCTACAATTGTGTAAACCATTTCTTGATACAGATATCATTCTATATACAATACATATAAGCATCATCATTATTATATATATATTTTTGCTTCTCTAGAGTACGCAACCTACACTAATGAAATCAAAGATTTTAGTCTTCAGTATGGATTATAATTCAATGTAATAAAAAAAAATCCTCACACCGGTACCAATAGGGAACATCATGGTAAATGAAGAAAAGTTTGAGGTTGTCATGGATTTCTTCTTGGATGCGTCCACAACCAATGCTCATGAAAGCAGCAACTAAAGATCAATGGACACATTTCATTAGGTAAAGCTGCTGCACAAGACCTTTTAAAACGTTTAAAAGCAAGGATGTTACTGTGAGGACTAGGCCGCCTGACTTAAGGCATGGTATTTCTAATGGTGGCATGTCCATATAAAATTTGAACATTGAATTAGGAAGATCAAAGAAGAATAAATGTATTTGAATTATGATGCTGATGAACAGTTTAAAGTATCATGGATTGCAAAAGAAAAAAAAATCTGTTTCAGAAGAAGTACAGCCAGAATTCTACTTAGTGAGACTTAGTTTCAAGTAAATTGGACAAGTTATCAGAGTCGGAACCAACTGGAAGACATCTAACAAAAACAACAATAATCTGTGTGCAAGATGCATGGAGCAGTAGACTGTATATTCAATAACCTATTGTAGAAAGTTCCCTCAAGAAATTAAGTATTTATGTAACAAATTAAGGATTAATAATATTTGTTTTTGTTACATTTGAGTTACCAATAGTTGTTGCATAGGGCACGTATATATTAATTTATGTGGGCTAGAAAGATTATCTTTAAATTTATTAACATTAATGGAAGTACTTGTAGTTTTGTCCATTTCATAATTCATATGCATTTTGTGAATTGGGTTTGTATGATTCTATTATTCCTCTTCACAAGTATAGACTTGTATGCACCAAAGTTTACTTATCCATTCTTTCAATGACAGCATTTTTTTTTTCTATATTCCTGTGATTGTGGCTAGTGCTGTGATATAGTTGTGCATCTATTTTTGTGTTGTGTCTCTTATTTCTTCAGGGTATATACTTAGTAGAGAGAGTGCTAATTCATATGGTGTTCTATTCCAATTTGTTTGAAGAAACATTATATACCTTTCTGTAGTAGTTGTTTAATTTGAAAGACCCTATCTTCTCTAGCATTTATTGTTTTGAAATTTGCTATAAATGCCTGTGTGAGGTGATATTATTGTTGCTTCAATTTTCATTTATCTAATGGCTAGTGATCATGAGATTCTCTTCATGTTTGCTGGATGCCTGTATGTCATCTTCAGTGAATCATCTCTTCATGTTTTCTGCTCATTTTGAAATTGAATTATTTTTTTTTTTTAATCAATTTATTGGGGCTCATACAATTCGTCACAATACATAGATCAATTGTGTAAAGCACATCTATACATTTGTTGCCCTCATCATTCCCAAAATTTTCTTGCCTCTTGGGTTCCCGGAATGCGCTCATTTTCCTTTTTTTTTTTAATTTTCCCCCCCCCCCCTTCCCTTTCCCCCATGCACCCTTAATAATTTATAAATTATTTTTGTATCTTACATTACACTGTCCGGCGCCTCCCTTCACCCACCCCGCTGCTGCCCGTCCCCCAGAGAGGAGGCCATATGTGGCTCCCTGTGATCCATTCCCCCTTATTTATCTTTTCTTGTTGAGATGTTTCTGTTTTCTATACAATTTTGAGAATAGTCCTTTATCCTATATATCATTACAAAATTTTTCTTTCCTGTCCTGTGGTTTGCTATTAATTATGAAGTCTTTTCTCTCTTTGGATGATATCTTTGGATCACATTCCTTTATTGTGTCTTGCGCTCTGTGGGCGTTCTTCGTTATGGGTGCTAGTGTATTTATGCGATGTGAGGAGACCTCAGCTGTCCCAATTGCTTTATTGTTTATCTTTGCAGTCCTGAGGTTTACATTTAGGTGAAAAATCCATCATGAATTTGTCTTTGTATATGGTGTAATATATGGGTCTTGCTTAATTTTTCGGCAAATGGAGATACATTTTGGCCAGCACTGTTTGTTTAAGAGACTATCATTTTCATGCTTTATATATTTCGGCCCTTTACCAAAAGTGCGTTTTGGTAAGTATAAGATGTACTTATAAGTACATCTGTAAGTATAAGATGACCGGTACTTAGACAAAGACATCATATTTGATAATGTAGAGGGTCCATGAATAAGAAGAATACCTTCAACAAGATAGATTTGTATAGTTACTACTAACATGGGTTTATATAGCAATGATTATGAGTATACTGCAGTACTGAGATATGTTGTATTCTTTTGCATACAAGGGGTATGCCCCCCAAAATGGAATTATGCTGGGCAGAGCATAGCTTTAGTAGCTCACATTTTGCCTGCTAGGCAAGCATCAAGAACCTTACTCTGAGTTAGTGCACCCAGTGACTTTGCATTCAAAGGTTCTCTCTGGTCACAGTGAATTTTTCATAGAAGCGGGTTTTTTGTTTGTTTGTTTTTTTGTGGTGGCTGATTTAACAGAACAGTGTGCAGGTGTGAAATTTAGTTTCCTGCTCAGGAAAAAAAGCTGCAGTTTACAAAGGCAGCACAATGGGAAAAACTCAAGTGTACGAGTGGTTTTCTCATTTCAAAAAAGGTTAAATTGTTACTGATGTCAAACCTCATTCTGCATGCCTGTCAACTTCCTGAAAGGATGAAGATGTCGACTCATAGAGCATTTGGATTTCCTTCCACCAGGTCAGACTGTTAATCAAGCTTTCTATTTAGAGATTCTGAAAAGCTTGCATAATAGTGTGTGACAAAAAAGGCTGATTTGTGGCAGATGAGGGACTGGTTTTTGCCACCAGGATATGCACCCACTTACGCAGCCATCTCAGTGTACAAGTTTTAGCACAGTCCAGCATGCCTCTCTTGTCCCGCGCACCTGATTCATCTAACCTTTCTCCATGCAACATCTCGTTGGTTCTAAGAATGAAAAGGGAAATGAAAGGACAGCGATTTGACAACATAAAAGAGGTGAAGAAAAAAACAAGGGAGGTGCTGTCAGCCATCCAAACACGAGTTTGAAAAATGTGTCTAAGAATGGAATCGCATATTTGACAAATGTATTAAGTACAATAGAGAGTACTTTGAAAGTGATAAGGTTGATTTGTAACTAAAATAAATGAATGAATAGTTTTGAAAAAATCCATTTTTGGATGGGGTACACCTTCGTGTGTGTCTATGTGTATGTGTGTGTATCTTTGCTATCAAGTCGATACTAATTCATAGCCTACAGGACAGGGTTGAAGTGTCTTTGATTATCAGAGGCTGTGACTGTTACAAGCGTAGCAACCCCTGTCTTGTTCCCTCAGGGTTGCCAGTGGTTTCAAACTGCTGACCTGAAGGATCTCAGCCCTAAATATAATCACTATATCACCAGGGTACCAGACATGGAAAAAAATTAGGAAAACAAAAAATTGAAATCTGGTAAAAAGAAATATAGACAACAGAAAACAAAATGCTTTATTTACCTCAAGATTAACTATTAAACATATTCATACTTTCATTTCTATTGAGTTGAAATTTTCTCATCCTCAAAGAAAAATTAAACTAAAGCATCTGAAGTATCTCTGAAAAAAAATTTCAGTCTGTATTTTAGCTTTTAATATATATTAATCTTAGTATATAAGACATTTTATTATAATAGGCAGCATATGCATACATTTGTATCACTTTTGTTAGATTTTCAGCTATCTTAAATTAAGGACCTTGTCTGAGAATAGATTGTGTCTCATTTGATGTTCTGAGTAAACACAAGTTGCTCTCAAAATGACAAAGTAAAAAATCTCATGTATTTTAAAAATTCTAATTTAATATAGGATTTATCACTTTGCATTCGAATATATATATAATCCATGCAGCATTGGATATATTTATATTTCTATATTTGTGCACACATATATATTTATATTGCTGTGTGTTTAAAATCAAACAGTTTGGAAATGTGTTAAGGAAGCATATAATTATCTTAAATATACATTAAAATAACAAGACTTAAAAACAGAAATATAAGCAACATAATTGCCATTTATTCTGTAACATTTTCTAGTAATGAAAACAATAATCTCTGGATTAAAAAAATACTGCTCACTTTTTGTGTTAGTTAGATTCTCAATATTACCAATTTTATGTAAGATAAGAAATATACAATGAACCTTAATATATATTATATATTAATATATAATTACATTATTATTAATCAATGGGTTACTATATAATATTTGTTTTTCTTCTTCACGACGTTTAAAAAAAGCAAGATATCTCTGGTGATAGTTAAATCTTCATAAATTATGTATTGAATTTTTAATTTATGAAACAATCATTCATAAATGCACTTATAGATTTCATAAGTACTCTTTTATCAAACACATTCAATATCTATATGAATAATATTTTAATGTACAACTTTAAAAGACTTTCTGATTAAATGAGCTTGAAGCTGTTGAAATATAAAAGCTACTATCCAAAATAACAATACTTATAACAACAATGTCTCTATTAGGGAAACAATTCAGATTTAAGAACTGGAATCTCACCCTGATTGTGCAATTGGCATGCTTTCACTATAAGATCAAGCACAAAAGACTCAAATATGAAGCATGAAACAATGGTACAGAAAGAAGTGGTATAAGCTGTATTAAAAACATTAGTTAGAACAAGGAGAGATGAATTGATGGAATACCAATTGAAATGTTTCATTAAACTAATTAACTGACCAAATGACTAGGAGAGATCTGTGTTTGTGCCCATTCCAAAGAATGGTGACCCAACATAATGTTCAAATTATAGAGCAATATTAGTGATAAGACGCAAGTACAATTTTTCTGAAGGTCATCTAATAATGGTTGCTGTACATTGACTGGGAGCTGCTAGAAATTGAAGCTGTTGTCTGAACAGAACAAAAGGATTACTGCAATATTTAAAATCAGAAATTATGTACTTCAGGGTTGTATCCTTTCATCATTCTTATTCAATCTGCATGTTGCCCAAATAATCCGAGAAGATAACGTTATGTAGAAAAATGTGTCATCAGGTTGGAGAAAATGTATTAATAACCTGCAAAGTGCAGATGATACAATTTTTGTTGCTGAAAGTAAACAGGACTTAAAGTACTTGCTGAGGAAGTTCAAGGATTACAGCCTTCAATATGGATTATAAATCAATGTACAAAATACCAAAATACTTACAAACTGACCAATAGGTAACCTGAGGACAAATTGAGAAAATTTGAAGTTGTCAAGGATTTCATCTTGCTTGGTTCTATAATCAATGCTCATGGAAGCAGTAGTTGAGAAAGTAAAAAACAAAACAAAAAATATTCCATTGGACAAACCTGTTGCACAAGATCTCTTTAAAGTGTAGAAGATCAAAGCTATCACTTTGAGACATGCCTGAGCAATCCAAGATATTTTCAATTGCCTCACATATTTATGAAAGTTTGATGTTCAATAAGTAATACAACAGACAAATCAATGCATTTGAAATATGGTATTGATGAAGGATCTTTAAAGTACCATGGACTGGAACAAACATATTATTCAAGAAAAATAACAGATTGTACAGTGAAAAATCCTCCTTAGTCCATGGTTTGTAACTAGAAGGACAGAGTAAAAGAAGAGGCTTGAAGAGATACATTGGCAAAGTGGCTGTAACAACAAGCTCCAATATAACAATTGGGAAGATGGTGCAGGACTGGATAGTGTTCCCTCTATTGCCCATAGGATTGAAATGAGTCAGAACCAATTATATATCACCTAAAATCAACAATATTACTGCGTTATGAAAAATGAAGACTTTTCATGTTACTAGGGAGAATTCCATTTCACCTTTCTGGTAACGTTTCCGTTTGTTTCAATGTTTTAGTGGCATTGAACTTGACATACGTCTATAAAGAGGGATGAGCTTACAAGAGGGACTTACTTGCAGACCCACCACTTGTCTGTCAGTTTGCTGTACTGTGGTAGCTTGTGTGTTGCTCTGAGGGTGTAAGTTATGTCACCAGCATGTCCAATGATAGCAGGTCACCCAAAATGAACCGGGTTATCAGACCTTCCCGACTTCGAATAGACTACTATGAGAAATTCATCACTGAAAACCTTTTGGACAGAATCAAATATTGTTAGATACTGGAAATCTTATTAAAATAAGCAGAACACAATCAGAGATAGTTGTAGAAGAGGTTTCTCTCAGGTTAGAACACATTCAAAATATTGCTGAGTAAGAGCTGCCTTCTCAAAGTAGAGTCAACCATAATGACATGGATGGAATCACGTCTTTAAGAATAAAGCCTTCATGACCTTCATTTGCTGGTGGGGCATGACTCAAAACAAGAAGAAACAGTTGTTAAAAAGCAATTAATAATCATATCTTGGAAGTTATCAATCTAGAAAAATTGGTAAATGTCAAAATTGAAATGGAACCCATAAAAAAGACATTCTGTACATTAGTGAGCAGAAATGCACTGGTATTGGCCATTCTGAATCAGAAAAGCATATGGCTTACTCTGCTGGGAATGAAATAATCAAAAAGAATGACATTGCATTTATCCTCAAAAAGCACATTTAAAGCTCTGTCTTGAAATTCCATGATGTCAATGATAGGATTCTATCTATCCTTATCCAAGTGTTGTAGTTACATAATTGCATGTCAACTTGATATATAAAATGCAGGAGTGGGATCTAACCTGTCAATGAAGTTACAGTCTGATGGTACTTTCTGGTGGTTGTGCCACCACACCCAAATATGTCCAATGAGACGGTTGTATAATTGAAGAGTAATTTAAAGAGACATTAGACAAGTCAAAGCATGCAATGGCTCACTTCCACTGCCATGACATCAGGAGCCAGGTCCACGCAGAGAGATTATATTTCCAATAATGCCTTATATGAGCTTAGAGGCCATGCATGCCCCTTAATTAGAGGTAAACACATGCATAATGAAGTGGGTTGTACCCTAATCCTAAAGGTCCCTGAATCCATGGAAGGAGTAACATAACATGAGTGTTGGGGGCAGGTAGAAGGGAGTGACTGTGTCCAAAGCCTAGAGAGCAATAACACATGTCTGCTCCTGTAGTTAAAGCTGACAGCCAAATAGCAATCAGCCATGTGTTTGTAAGAGGTAACTTTAAGGCATCCCTATTTTGGGAGGATATAGTTCAGAACAATATTAATTATGAGGATGTGATTTGGACTTATGTCTGACTCACAAGGGTGAAGGCCTCCCTGCAACTCATAAACACAGCTTTTAGGCTTAACATATGACAATAACAGGTTCATCCACACACACTCTCTTCCCATTCTCTGTTTCCCACAGGTGGGCATGGTCCTCTCATAAGGAGGATTCTGTGAATTTCCGCTCTCTCTCTGCCTTCACCTTTCTGTTGGCAAGGCACATGGCTGGGATCTGTCATATCATTGTGATGCTTCCACCATCACTGGATCCATAAGACTCTGCATCTACCAGCCTGTGATCTTCCTGTATTCTGCATCATTGTGTGTAGCTGCATAAGTCTGAAGAGGGATTTATGGATGAGTATCGAATTTATGGACTTGATCTGGACTGGGCTGGGGTATTTTTGTAATATACATTTACTTCTTAATATAAAGCTCTTTCTTACACATACAGTATATGAGTATCACTGGACTTGTTTCCCTAGTCAACCCGGTCCAACTCATCATGGTAACTTGGGAGTTGGGTACTAGAGAAACAAATCATGAAGATGGAAAGGGCATACATGTGTGACCTCTGCCTCATGGCTCGCCAGAGGTCAGATAGGGTCCCACTGCTTATTTGATTGTCTTCTGGAAAGGACATGGGAAGTGAAGGTTTCGATTCCTAGAAGTTGTCTTTGGTCAGTCCTGTGTTAAATGATGGAAATAAATGTGATTAATGTAAATTTTGAGCTCAAAGGGCAAAGTGGCCTCTGGAACATCTCCTCTGAGATCACACTACTTAGCCAAAATGTCTGACAGAAGATCAAAATGTCTGAAAGAAAACCCTACCCTGGCTTGTTGCAGCAAGAGGCCCAAGGCCATATTGCATATAAGTGGAATAGTTTAGATAAGGTTGAATTTGAATTTTAAGAATGAGTTTAGGATCTGGCTCTACTATGTGTCCATTGATTTCTTCTGCCTAATGTTATTGATACAATGACCAATAGAAATGATTATAATGAAGTATGCAAATAGAGAGTTTGTAAGCACATTAATTTGAATCTTTAAATGGGTTAGGACAGCGGTTCTCAACCTATGGGTTGTGACTCCTTTGGGGGTTGAACAACCCTTTCACAGGGGACATCTGACTCGTTACAATAGCAAAATTACAATTATGAAGTAGCAACGAAAATAAGAGGGTTGGCTGCTCTGAAGTTCATGACCTAACCCAAGGGGAGTAGGGTTATTGAGAATTTGTCATGGGGCCTATTGTTGAAAGACTGAAAGGGGAGGCTGCTAATTGGCACCTGGGTGAGGCTAAGCAAGGCGGCCACATTGAGTTGACCAGAGCCCAACCAGATGAGTATAAGATTTTTGAGCCTGTGAATTGATGGATAGTGCTGCTGACTTCATGGACCAAGAATTTGACTTTTATGAAGAAGAATGGAGGAAGACTTACTAACAACCTGCAATATTCAGATGAGACAAACTTGCTTCCTGAAATTGAGGACTTGAAGCACTCCGGATGAAAATCTATAATTGTAGCCTTCAGTATGGGTCACAACTCAATAAAAAGAAGATTAAAATCCTTGCAACTGGATCAATAGTTAACATCATGATAAATGGAGATAAAGTTTAAATTGTCAAAGATTTTGTCTTGCTTGGATCCACAATCAATGCTCATGGAAGCAGGAGTCAAGACGTCAAAGGATGCAGTGCATTGGGTAAATCTGATGCACAAGACCTCTTTAAAACATTGAAAAGCAGAGGCTTCCTTTGAGGCTAAGGTGTGCCTGACCCAAACTATGGTATTCTCCATTGCCTAATATGAATGCAAAAGTGGACACTGAATGCGGAAGACGAAAGTATAAATAAGGCATTTGAATCATGGTGCTGGTGAAGAATATTGAAAGTACCAGGGACACCAAAAGAACAAACAGATCTCTCTCAGAGTAGAAGTACAGCCAGAATATTCCTTTGAGGAAAAACTGGCAATCCTTGGTCTAACATATTTTACACACGATGTCAGAAGACACCAAGTCCCGGAGAAGGAAATCATGTTAAGTAAAATAGAGGGGCATTGAAAAGGAGGCAGTCTTTCCGCAAGATGGATTGACACAGTGGCTGCATAGACCATCTCAAACAGTAGAACAACGGCGAGGATGGCACAGGCCTGAGCACTGTTTGGCTCTGCTTTACATCAGGTCTGCATGAGTTAGAATGGACTACATGGCATCTAACAGCGACAACTAGTTTTATCTTCCTGAATGTTTTTGATAATGATAAACATTTGTTCTTTTGACAGGTCTCCAGAATTTCAGCAGAAATCCATCTGTTCACTACCACAAAAGGTACCTTTTAAAAAAGTATTTTTCTATAATATTACAAAATCCATAAACATATTATTGAGCCAATAAAAAGTACATTAATTCCCAGAAATATTATAATTTTAAAGAGTGAATACAGGGAATGCTAATTATTACTACATGCAGTAAAGCAAAGTACATGTACATTTTAGATTCCTTTAACAATCAAATTATCTGCCTAAATATCAATCTAAAACACAATCTAAATCTTTCTTTTGGAGATAAATCTCTTGACCATCTTTGTTGTCAGGTACCATGGCATCAAGCTGACTCATAGAAGCCCTATGTACAGAAAAAATCAAGCACTGCCTGCTTTTGAACTATCTTCATCTTGTTATGTTTGAGACTACTGTTTTAGCGACTATTTAAATCCATCACACTGAAGAACTTCCTCTTTTTCAATGATCGTCTGCTTTATCAAGCATCATGTACTCTTTACGGAACTGCTCTCTTCTTGGAACACGTCTTGTCAATGTATTACTGCAGCCATTTTAGAGTTTCTTCTACATGATTTCTGTTGCACATGATGTTCCTGGCATTGTTGTATAATTTCTGAGTTCTTTTGGCTTATATGTCCTAGATATGGATCTTTTCTTGTCAGTTATCCAGGTAGTTCTCTTACAAATTTCCTGGAATAGACTAGTGAGTGCTTCCAGCATTGCAAACATTTGTTGATATATACCCCATCAATTCATAAAGCATAGTTTTACTCTTATGCCTCAAAGCAGCTTGGGTTTACTCTTTCTGTACCATTGGCTCTTGATGCTTTGCTACATCTTGAAATGGTTATATATTGACTAATGTTTGGTTCTATGACTCTGAAAATCCCTTTCATATCTTTTGATACTTCCTGAACTACTCAATATTTTGCCCAGGAATTCTTTATTATTTAATTCAAGCTTTATTTTTTCTTAAATTCTCTCAGCTTGAGATATACGGAACTTCTCCTCCTCCTCCTCTTCTTCTTTTTCCTCTTCCTAATGCCAAGTCTTTGCATAATGCATTACATACAATGCTGCTTTTTGAATTTTTCTTTACACATATTTCCTTTCATAATTGCCTTCATTCTTTTAATATACTCTATGTTTCAGAGCAAGTTTCAGAGTATTTCTGAAATTCACGTTCATCTTTTATGTCTTTCCTGTCCTTATGACCAGGTTTTCTTCCTGCATGATGTTTTTGGTGTTATCCCACAACTTTTCTGGTTTTCTGTCATTGATGAATCAAATCTGTTTTTGAAATGACTTCTAAATCCAGGTTGGATACATTCAAGGTCATATTTTTCTCCTGTCAACTTTCCTTAATTTTATTTGGCTTCATTCTGAAATTTCCTAGCATCAAGCTGTTGCACAGGTGTCCCCTTGTTTGGGCTGATGATATAGAGCTTCTTCTTCAGTTCTTCCTGCAATTTTAGTCAACTTGAGTACTATTTATTTCACTGTATTGTTGAGAAATATATACATTTGCTATGATAAAGTAGTAGTAGTAGTTGTTGTTAGGGGCCGTTGAGTCAGTTCTGTCCCATAAAGATCCTACACAAAACAGAAGGACATATTGCCCAGCTCTGCACCAACCTTACTATTATTCATATTCTTGAGCCCATTGTTGCAGCCACTGTAAAATCCATTTAATTGAATACCTTCCTTTTATCACTGCCCCCCTATGTAAAAAGTACATGAGACAAAGTCTCAACGTCCTTCACTCTAAGGAACATTCTGACTGTACTTCTTCAAATGTGTTTGCTCTTTTAGCAGTCTGACTGTGAAAGACAGATTTGATTGTTTTTTTGGCAGTCCATGGTATAGGAAAAATACTTCTCTAGCACCATAATTAAAACTCACAGGTACTTCTCTGAGTTTCCTTATTCAATATCCAACTTCAACATACATATGAGACAATTAGTCCTCAAAGTAACCTACCTGCTTTTCAATATTCTAAAAGTTCTTTTGCATAAGGCCTACCCAATGCAATGTGTCTTTTGATCTCTTGATTGCTGCTTCCCAGAGCATTGATTGTGGATCCAATCAATACAAAATCTTTAACAACTACAATCTTTTCTCTGTTTATCATGATGCAACCTATTGATTCAGCTGTGAAGATATTGTTCTTCTTTACTTGAATTATAATCCATACTGAAGGTTTAAAGTCCTGTTGTGAGGACAAAAACTTTAAATAAGTCTTGGTCTTACAAAATTCTTTCATGGCAATGACTGTAATGTCATTCCTCTTGCTTGTATAAATTATTACTATTTTGATTTTAAAAGGCCAATATCAGTGCATTTTAGCTCAATGACACTTAGAATAATGATCTTTATAAATTCCATTTAATTTTTTATTATTTCTGATTTTTCTATTTTCTTAATTTTATATTCCACATTCTGATTATTAGCAAATTTTTGTAGCTGTTTCTTCTCTTGAGTCAAAAATAAATTTCCCAAGGGCTCTGCTCCCACAGGCTTTACTCAATTCACATCATCCTGGTAGACTGCTTTGAGAAAGTGACTCCTGCACAGTCACATTTCAAGTGCCTTAAATACCACGTGGCCCATCTGTTGTCTTAGGAATGCTCTATTTCTATTCACTAGGCTTTCAGTGTCTGACAATTTTTTGCATGCTAACCATAAGCTTTTCAGCAGCTAAATCTCCCCAAGTGGGCAGTCAATTCTGATCCCTCCTCCTTTTCTTCCTCCTCTTCCTCTTTCTTATTTTTCCAGTTGAGATAGTTTATTGTGCCAGCCTGACTGATAAGCACAAGTGGGATTAACTGAAGGGCAGCTTGGTGAGCCTCGCCTTTCTTGTCTCTCACTCTGTGATCATCGGACCAGTGTGCAGCTGCCTTGCTTGTTCTGTGCCCCAATTTAAAGGCTACACTACCTGTGGGATGCCTAGCCTGTGGACTGTGTTGCTGTAAGTTGAGGTCCCTTTAAGGCATCTCTGGAGCTGGGGACTGGTGGCTGGTGACCTGCCTTGTGATTGGCTACTGTGCTGACATAGCCTAGCTCTCTTTACAAATAGAGGAATATCTGGCAGCAGACTAGACTTGAAGGACTGCTAGTCTCTCACAACTCTCTCTCATGGACATGAGTTGCATTTATCTTTATAAATAAATATATTAAATTATCAGCAATTTGGTTTTATCTCTCTAGAGAACCCTGTCTAACACACCAGTTTTGTTGTAAGTTGTTTTCAAATAATGGTGAACTCACATAGCACAAAATTAAACATTGCTCAGTCATTTGCCATCTGCTAGATCAAATGCATGTTTGCTTTGACAGGTGTACTTAATGTGTCAATCCATCTCATTGAAGACTTATTTTCTTATTTTTTAGCTTTATGATAAGAATAAACTCATGCTTCTAAAAAATCTTCTTAAAATCATCATTCAGTCATTTAATAATGATGTAATGCTATCATTAAATTAATTCAACTATTCAAATATATGATTTATAATTTTTATATGACACTTTGTTTTTAATTAGAGATCCAATTATTGTCAAACTAGAATTCTGGAGACTTTTCTCTGATGATCATCATTCACAGAATCAACATTCTAGAAATGTCTACTGAACAAATGAGATAATTACTGGTGACTAGGATGTCTGAAATTGGAGCTTATCAAATAGGCATATTTAACATAGAAGATCAAAGAAATGATGACTTTTGAAAAAAGTTATGTGTGGAATGTGAAAATTCAGTAGAATAAAAAGAAAGCAATTTTGTAAAGTGTGAAAGCAACTTGTTAGCCATGGAGTACTTCATCAATACCTCAAAGATCCTTAAATTTTGATTTTAAAAAATTATGAATAAAAATGACCTGTGTGACTTGCATTTGCAAATATTTCTCATATATCAGGTAGTATCTCAAAGTCACTGTGTGGTGCTAACAATTAAGCACATGACTAAAGTTATTGTAAATGAACAGAGATGCAGAGAAACGAGAAGCACACAGAATGATTCTGTAAAAAAGCAGAGGGCTACAGCTTGCTCAGGCATGTAGCAAGGAATTGAGCTGTGTCCTCTCTATTCATGTTCAAGTTTAGGAATACGGGACTGGTTGTATTTACTCAAATTATTTTTAAGTCTGAAAAATGACTTTCTCAAAACTACATTATCTAACAAGTCATCTGGTGCTGCTGTAAAGATACAATCTGTAAAGCAAAGGACAAGGACCAAACAAACTCCAGGAATCACACACATACAAGGAATGTTTGCATTTCCTTGAGAATCAACATGATCCTTTTGCAGAACAGACTAACCCAAATGTGCATCCTTAAAGCCTTGATTTGTGTCCAAGTTCTAGCCATATTCCAGCTACAACTACTAACCAAAATGTGGTTCCAAGACACATTAGAATAAAAGTCTGATTTTGAAAGATCTTAGTAATCAAACGACTGTAGAGCACAATACTTCTCGGATAATGTGGTCACCATGAATTGGAATCAGCTCAAATATAAGAAAAAAAATAATAAAAAATATCCAAATTATGATAAAAAATGTAGTCATTGGCTAATAATCCTACACTCAGCTAAAAGTCATGTGTTTATAAAATGCAAGGGGGAAAAGAAAGCATGGGGAGAAAATTGTTAGTATTTGCTATCTCACTGGATTAGGAATAATGCTAAAATACTCAAAACTACTTCTTACATTGTATTACTATTATGTTTTGTAAAATACTAAACACATAGTTTCACACTTTCATGATATTAATCAAAATATTTTACTTTTAGGGCATTTTCCCACAAATTAACTAATTTTTTTCATTAGTAAATAAATATGTATATAATTCTTAATCTGTTTCAAAATCATTTCAAAGGTAATCAGAATTCAAGAGTAAACAACTCATTTATTTTAGCATTAACAAATATATAAATATATTATGGTACTAAAGGGTCATTCACTCAATGCCAACTCATAGAAATCCTATAAAACAGAAGAGAAATACCCTCTATAAGGTTTACTTGACTCATTTCAAATGTTGCTATTTGTCTTGATAAAGATTAAAGAGGAAAATATGCTAGAATGCTTAAAGATTACTTTAGTTAAGATGAAGTGTAAATGTCTCTGACGATAGCTTAGGTTCACAGATATATAAAACCTGTGCTGCATAGTTCAGTTATACGATTACTTGCAGACAAACTTACAAGTAGGGAAATAGGTAAGCACTCATTTCTTGATAATCAATAGCATAGGACAGATGTCCTGTATAAAGTCTAGTCAAATTTCCCATGAAAAATGCTCCCTTGGTTTATAGACAGAATTTTTCTTTCATTTTTTTATATAGACAGAGTGTTTCAAAAGAGAAAATGCACCACACCAAAATATATATATTTGAAAATTACCATAAGAGAAGTTACATAAGACCTAACAGACTCAGGGAAAACGCTGAGATGAATATGTACCGAGAACTGCATTCTGAAGATCTTGACACAATTTTACTTGTCAGGAATTCTGACTTCAGTTAAAATCAATTTTATACTAAAGATTGGCTCAATACAGCTAGGCCAGTTCTTTAGTCAACTAGCTAGGAAAGGAGGCAAGAATAAACCTCCAGTGATAATTGTGACCTATTTCTACAGAGATTTCATTAGAACTAAAATTTCAGTGATAAGTTATAGGTTACATCATGCAATTCATCAATAGAATGAACTTCTACACAGGGGAAAAGTTGTTGATTTGGGAATTAATTCCAATAATGAGGACATTTCAGACTGTAAATGACATTTATAAAATAAAAAATTAAAAATTAAAAAAAATTAAAAAAAATTTTTTTTAAATACAAAATCACACTTCAAAGACAATTCTTTTCATACTATGTTTGATTCAGTAATATTTAGTATGGTATAATGATTACCAAGGGAAATATCTAAATTATTACTTATTAAATATTTGTATGTATCCTCTAATAGTACTTGATCAATCTGTAATTTGAGCAAATCACCAGAGAAACTGGATTACATATATGAAGAAGAATGTCGCATTAGGATTTGAGGAAGTCTTATTAACAATCTATGATATGCAGATGACAGAACCTTGCTTACCGAAAGTGAGGAGGACTTAAAGCACTTGCTGATGAGCATCAAGGATTGTAGCCTTCAATATGGAGTACAGCTCAATGTAAAGAATAGCAAATTCCCCACAACTGGACCAATAGGCAATAGCATGAGAAATGGAGAAAAAGTTGAAGTTGTCCAGGGTTTTCTCTTGCTTGGATTCACAATCAATGCTCCTGGAAGCAACAGCCAAGAGATCAAAAGATGCATCGTATTAGATATATCTGTGGCACAAATCTTCTTTAGAGTATTGTGGAACAAGGATTTTACTTTGAGGACTAAGGTGCAGCTGACTTAAACCTTGATATTCCCCATTGCCTCATATGCTTGTGAATGTTGGGCATTGAATAAGAAAGACTGTAGAGAGATTAATGGTTTTGAAATGTGGTGCTGGAGAAGAATACTGAAAATAACATGACTATAAAAAGGGCAAACAAATCTGTCTTAGAAGAAGTATTGCCAGAGTGCTCCTTACACGCAAGGACAGCAAGACTTTGTCTTGCATACGTTGGACATATTGTCAGGATACACCAGTTCCTGGGAGAAGCTTATCATGTGTGTTAAAGTGGGAGAGCAGCAGAAAAGTGGAAGGCCTTCAATGAGATGGGTTGACACAATGGCTGCGTCAATGGGTTCAGGCAGGGAAACAATTGTGAAGATGACTAGACTATGAATTTTCCAGTTCTCTTTTGCACAGGGTCACTGTGGCTCTGAGTGGACTTGATGGGATCAACAACAGAATAAATGTATGTATTACCATCACTCCTTTGCCTTTCCTCCTCACACAAGCTATTCTGTATCCACCAATGTCTTCATTTGGTGAGAAATACATTTCTTTTTTTTTTTTT
>NW_022111369.1:73232235-73235079 GCF_000313985.2 Echinops telfairi | reverse complement strand
CTATAAATGTAGGCTCATAGATCTATTTCCCCATCCTCATATAATATATTTGTATATGTACATGTCTTTATCTAGAGCTCTATAAATACCCCTTGCCTCCCAGCTCTTTCCTCTAGAGAAATACATTTCTATTGATCTTTTTTTTGTTGTTGTTTGTAATAGTGGTCGCATTCAATATTTGTCTGTATGGAATTAACTTAGCATACTTTCTTTCATATTTATTCATGTCATGAATACTTGATAGTTTCATCATTATTCTTTAGGGATGCACAATATCCTATGGTATATATATAGAATTGACACAGTGGCTGCAACAAGGGGACCCAACCTAAGAAATCTTGTGAGGATGGAGCAGAACCATGTGCTGCTTGGCTCTATTGTACATGGGGTCACTGAGAATTAGAATTCAGTCAATGGCACCTGATGACAACAACAGTGTATGTACAGGAGTTTATTTATCTGTCTCTTCACTTACACACATTTTAGTTATTTCTATCTTCTTATTGTGAATAACGTTTCAACAAATATGGGTGGAAATATATATATATATATATAATGTTGTGCTTTGCCCCTTATATATTATATATTGAAGGTATACTTGGAATATAGAGAGATTTCTGGGTCATATGGTATTTCTATTCCAAATTATTTAAGAAAGCAGTATACTTCTCTCCACAATGGTTGTACAAGTATTTGCTAAATATTAAGTTAGCTAGCTAACTGAGTGGCCAATGGTCCAATCAGACCAGCCATCCTTGAGGGAAAGACAAGGCAACCTGCTCCTGTTTAGATTTGGGTCGCATACACTCATGGAACCATTCTACTCTGTCCTCCAGTGTCACTATGAGTTGGCATCTACTCAAAGGCAATGAGTGGAGGTGATGATGGAGTTATTGTGGAAATATTAATCCAACCAGTATTTCATGAACAAGGATAGAGAAATTTGGTATACTTATTTAATTCTGTGTTAGTCTGGGTAGACTAGAAAAACAAATCCAGGGAAACTCATATTTATGTAAGAAAGAGATCTAAGTATAAGAGCAATTGAATATTGAGAATTTATCTCAGCCCAATGCAGATCAGGTCCTTAAGTCTGATGTTAGCCCTTATGTTCGATACCAATCTATAAAGTCCTCTTCAGACTCAGGAAATACATGCAATACATGCAAAGGAGGATCACAGGCCAGTGGGTGGGAAGTCTTGTGGATCCAGTGGCATTGTAAGAATCTCAGCACTGACAGGGATCTCCACTTGATTTCTCCAGCTCAAGTTACTAGCCTAGTTCCATGTGTCTTATCAGTAGAGAGGCTCTGTGTAGAGAGAGTGTGTCTCCCACTCCCAGGGAAGAAATACAGAAGTGCCAGTATCCTCAGGGGAAGGTCATGTCCGCACAAAGGCCTCATTGACTACAAAATGACTGACAGACTAGACTCCACCCCTTCACTCATAATTCTCTCAAATTGACAACCGATTAAATTACTGCCATACATCCTAATGATTAATTATGAAGAGTCAAATCACTACTCAAATGAACTCTGTTGTGAACTACTTACTCAATACTCCACTTTTATTTCCAATAGCAGTAGTTATTTCCTGAAAGGAATAGGGGTGAATTTTTTTTGCATTGTAAATATTTAGTGTGCATTTATACTTAAAAACAAAAGTAGCACATTCTTCTTAAAAATGCATAAAAGGGTAAAATATATTTGGCACTAGTTTTTGATAAACTAGTGTCTGTTTTTGCAGCCATAATGTACCAGTATTTAAGTCATAGTTTTATAAAATAAAAATCATATCTGTGTTAATCTGGGTACTTTAGAGAAATAAATCCACATAAACTCATGTATGAGAGAGTTTCATATAAAGGTTAAGTGTACATCAAGAAAACATACCAACCCAGTGCTGCCCAAGCCCACAAGTCCAACATTAACCCATATGTTGGCCACCAATCCACAAACTCCTCTTCCATCTCACAAAACACACACTATGATGCCGATTGCAGGAGGAAAGCCAAATCACTGGCCATGTAAGCATCTCAGCGCTGGCCGTGGTCTCCACCCGGGTACTCCAGCACCCAGGGCTGCATCAGGGTAGGCCCATGTGGCTCCTCCTGAGGGATATCTTGCAGGAAGTGAATCTTTCCAGCTGAAACAGGGAACTGGCTAAGATAGCTACACTGTGGTCCGACCATCAGAAAGCAAAAGACCCAAGAACTAGAAAGGCAAGGCTCACCAAGCCATTTATCTCTCTGCCCTTCAATTAACCCCACACATGTTTATAGGCCAGGTTGGCACAATAAACTAACTACCTCAATGTCTAAACAGCTTACTTATAAATGTGAATACAAAGCTTACTTACAAGAGTAAATACAATGTACTTTACAAATCTGGCTAGACCAGAGGATGTACACTGGTACAGATAGGAACTGGAAACACAGGGAATCCAGGACAGATGACCCCTTCAGGACCAGTGGTGGTAGTGGCGATACCTGGAGGGTCGAGGGAAGGTTAGGGAGAAAGGGGGAACAGATTACAATGTGCAGCTGAGAAATGGGTGAAGGAAGACGCCAGATGGTGTAAGACATGACAAAATAATAATAATTTATAAATAATCAAGGGTCCATGGTGGAGGGGAGAGCAGGGAGGGAGGGGAAAAATGGGCTCAAGTAGAAAGCAAATGTTTTGAGAATGATGAAGGAAACAAATGTACAAATGTGTCTTGACACAATGGATGTATGGATTGTGATAAGAGTTGTACTATCCCCCAATAAAATGATAAAAAAAATACTATTGTGAGTGCGGTGCAGAATCAGGCAATGTTTCTGTGTGCTGTACATATGTACCT
>NW_022111369.1:73229992-73232135 GCF_000313985.2 Echinops telfairi | reverse complement strand
AGTTGTACTATCCCCCAATAAAATGATAAAAAAAATACTATTGTGAGTGCGGTGCAGAATCAGGCAATGTTTCTGTGTGCTGTACATATGTACCTATGACTCCATAGACACTAACAACAACCATATGGGCAAGGTTCCTTATGAATGTAATAATTAATGATGCTGTATGTTCTTAGATATATTGAATACTACCTGATTAATTATTCATGCTTATTAGACAAGTACTACTCCAAATATCACCCAATCATATTTTATCATAAAGAAAATGACAGTAATTTCATAAATCAATACAAAAATTATAATATATATTTAAGTACAAATCATCCAGTGTTACTTTTTTACCATAGGGAAAAATATATTACATAGATGCCAAAGTTTAAAAGTAAATTAATCAATATTTTTACACAAATTCCTTTGTTTTCTTAACATCTATGGTTGAAATAAGTTGCTCTTGCCTTATGGACAAGCATTTACAAGTAGTAAATTTGATGTTTCCTTGAGTTATGAGGACTTTTATGAATAATGAAACTTAAAATAGGGTAGAAGGAGAAGATGATGTTACTTTTCTTACTTACAGTGCATGTTTTAAAAATGCATAACAAATATATGATAGCATATAAAAGAAAAATTATAAGATAACCATAAAATTCATGGCAAAAAATCATTAAAGGATGTGTATTTATTAATTTTTAATTTTAAGAATGTTTATATATTATAACCCTTTAAAAACTTTATAATTTAATTATAAATTCATTGCTAAAATAGAATCTTTCCAAAATATGCAGTATGAAATATTTCTTGAATGAATCAGGAGATCACTCACAATAAGGCAGATAGATGTACATAATACATTTTAAAATAAGCTACCAGTAAAATCACTTCTGAGTTTGATAGCAGCATATTTTGAAAGAATTTCCTAGCAATGGACCAATTTAGATTTTTTCTTAAGAAGATTATACAATAAATTACTTTACAAATGCATTTCAAAACAACGAACAAAACTACTTACTTCGGTGTTTTCCAAATGCTACTTTAGCCTATCTCTTTATCTTTACAAAAGGAATTCATATTTATCTATGTATTATATCAATGAGGATGACTCAGCAGCCTCGGTGAAGAAGCATCTGAAATGTGCTAGAACTTCCTTGTTTACAAATAAGATATAAAGCATCTGGAATCATTATTTTTAGATAAAGCAGTTTTAAAATACAATTATTATCTGCACAATTTACAGTGTGATAATAGACTTGAGAGCAGTGAGTTTGGTCTTGAATTTCTTATCAACTGTGGATCGAGTGAAAGTTTAAAATGTATAAATATACATACAAACACATAATGTGTATGTATGCACATCATATGCAGCCACACTGTGGTTGCGCAGTGGGTTAAGGTTTGGACTGCTTACATTCAAGGTTTCTCCTTATAATTAAGCAGGATTCCCTCAGAAAAAAGAGGAGGCTCTCTGTTCTCAGGAGTCTTCAGATGTACTTGGGCTCCCTTTCACATTTTTTTTTCTTATTGTTTTGGTAAAAGATGTGACCTCAGGGCACTCTCTTTCTGAGACTAGTGGCTTATTCCAATAAATCCACTCTAATAAACCAGTTTCCCTAAGCCTTCAGGCATCATGTTCTATGGAATATCAAGGTAGGTCTGGTACTTCAACTTGACTTAGTGTAGGTCATCGCACAATATATGCTCGGTCAACCAACCAAATAAACAATTTGGTGCTCTCCTAACCTCTATCTGAAGCATTGAGTGAAGAATCTTAGGGGGCCTATATTGATAAACTCAGACTAACTCAAGCTTGCAGCATTATCTCACAACCTTAATAACTTTCCCTACACATATCCACCGGGTTTCTGTCTGCAAATATTAGTAAACTTTAAGTTTTCCCTAGAAGTACAGTACGCCTTTTTCTGGGTCACAATCTGGACTTCACTTTTCAGCACTTTTTAGAGACAAAAATGAGTGGGAAGAGCGACTCCTGGGAACCTGAGGTATCAACTTATAAAGCATCTGCCTCAAAAAAAGCTTCCAAATAATGTCCCAGGTACCATATCATCATTCAGAGTAGGGATAATCCCCTTTAGTGTGAATACAGTGGGGGACAGAAGTAGGGAGGGAGAAGTGAGAAAGTTGGTTT
>NW_022111369.1:73218148-73229892 GCF_000313985.2 Echinops telfairi | reverse complement strand
CCTTTAGTGTGAATACAGTGGGGGACAGAAGTAGGGAGGGAGAAGTGAGAAAGTTGGTTTTATGCTTTTACAGAGAGGAGATTAATCTCTTAAAGTGAGATGGTTGATGTTTTGGATTAAAGTGGCTCAATGGACACATGGACTCATTGTCTCCCTCTTCCAGATTATTAACCCCTATAGCCCCATCTCAAATTTCAGAGTCCCATTTCTTTCCAATCAGTGCTCTCACACTAAGATCAGGCTGCTTTCTAGTTTGAGAATTAAACTGGCGTTGTAATTCAGCTAGTCTATATATAAGACTGTGGAATTGGTTTTCAGCAATACCAGCTCCATTACTAGAAGAGATAAGACTTTCTTTCATAGCATAAGTAGAAACTTTGAGGTAATTTATTCGACATTTGACCCAGGCTTCCAAAGTTCTCAGTTCATCTGTTTCCTGTTTCCAATTTAGCTGTTGTATGAAGTACCAGGCAAACAGCTTTCCTGTTCTTTTAATCCTCACAAATTGTATAAAGATAACATATATATGATTGCTCAGAGCATTGCTTCTCACCAACATTTCATCTGTCAATTGTGCTATTTTGGGTATTTACTTTGCCTGTTTAAGTATCTTCTTTATTAATAGTGACAGACATCCATAGTATAGAGAAAGAGGTGGAGTTCTCAGTGATTTTAGGCCTAATTATACCTAAGGACTAATTTATAATTTAATCTTTATGATTTTGTTTATTTGGAATCATTTCTGGTACCAAAGTGTTATGTTGGGAGCTCTAGAGAACCCAAACTAGTGATGCTTGTATGTGCCTTATACAGAAAAATGAGTTCTGTCAAGAAATGGCTTACAGAATGGTAGGAATATTTAAGTCCAGTGTAGTTCAAGTCAGGCTCCTTCACCTTCGTGGAAGCTGATGAACAGGAAGCAGAATGACAAAGCAGAGGTGGCAGGGGGAACATATTGGTGGATGCAGAAGTAAAGGAACCTGCAGTTGGTCCAATGGACCCACTGTTGGCAGTCCGCTGATGGTTTTGGGGAATGTCAGGAAATGCAATAGGACATTGAGGAACCAGATGCATGGACCCAGAGCCAGCAGAAGGTGAAGGGCCAAAGAGGATTCAATTCTGCTTCCTCTTTTTCTAATACAAATGCCACACCCCAAGGAGGTGTCATCAGACTGTAATCTTACTTTTTCATCAGTACCATTACCCAGCAATGTCTAGTTGACATAATCCCTAAACGCTCTTATCATAATAGGGCCAATTTACCAATAGACATGCCCCCAAACTACTCAACAAGCTTGTTCAATGTTTTCTGGATGAACTTATAAAATCAGTAGAAATAAAATGGTAATTATTAATGGGAATAAAATCCAATTCTATTTAGTCACCATGAGTAGGGTAAGGCAGAGAAATAACATATAGTAGATGGAGAAGGGAACAGGGTGAATTAAGCTATGAAGATTTGTCCACATCAAATGAAATGTTCAAACCAATAAAAGGGGGCTTCAAATATCTTGTGGAAAAAGTGGAAGTAAAAGATGACAAATATTTTCCCACAAACTTTTTGGAGCCAATTTATATATTAAAAACACATGAGGATACTATTTTTAGCAATAGTGGTGAAACATTAAAAATTAGTCAGAATTAGGTCAAAACAGAAAATCAGCTATTAGACCAACAGAATATGTAAGAATAATGATGACAGTCAGGGGTGGGGGGTAGGGAAGTAAAATTTCAACAACATATTCAGGAATAAAAATAGACACTAATAAATAAATAGCAAATGGGCACCATAGAAGTGTTAAAAGATTATAAATGCCTTGATTAGAGCATAAGTTCTCCAAGGTTAGGAAGCTCATGGGAACTAATAATGCCACTATTAAAAGAGGCTCAAGTAGTTTAGAGCAGAGATATTAAAAATAAAATAAAATCCTTATATTGTATTAGCCTCATGTTAATATCCTGGTTGGGAAATCAATGACTAGGTATAGATTAAACAAATATAAAATATTTCAATAAATATGATTGGGTGTCCCTGAATTAACAGAGAATGGAAAGACATTTGTGTTTTTGCCCCTTAAAATATTGCTGAAGTAGTACATCAATAGGTAACTGTCAAAAATGAAAACCATATACAGAAGAGGACATGGGAGGTATCATTACTGATGTCAAATGGATCTTGGCTGAAAGAGAGTACTAGAAAGATGCTTACCTATGTTTTATTGATTATGCAAAAGCATTTGACTGTTGATCAAACAAGCTGTGGCTAACTGGAGGCCTTGGAGAAAAATAAGGTTCCAATAATTGACAGATGCTAATTGAAATTTATCCACAAATGAATACATCTCTTGAGATGCTCAGTCATCTACGCCTAGAATTTGGAAGATAGTAACCTGGACAATTAGCTAGAAGTTACCCAAGGAGAAGGCAGGGATTATTGAACAATAATACCACACACCTAAAATTTTTATGTAAGATTTTTCTGAATATAACTTTTAAAGATATTGTAAACTATGGATACCATTGGGGATAGTGGATAATGCAGAACATTTATTTCAACTTATGTATCAAATCTGTACGTAGAACAAGAGGCAGTCTTTCAAGCAAGACAAGGAGATACTTAATATTTTCAAATCAAGAAAGGAGTAGGTCAAAGTTGTAGCCCTGCACCAGAGATGTTCAACATATGTGTTGCACAAACTATCCAAGAAGCTAATTTATATAAAGAAGGATGAGCATTAGGATTGAAAGAAGACTCATTAATTAAATGCAGAATGCAGAGGATGTTGCCTTCCTTGCTGAAAGTGAAGAGTACTTAAAGCATTTACCAACAAACATTAAAGATTACAGATTTCTGTATGTAATTCATTGCAATACAGAGAAACGTAAAACATAAAAATCCTCATTAAAGACCCAGTAAGCCATACGATGATAAGAAGAAAAACAATTGAAATGATCAAAGATTTTACTTTACTTGTATCCACAATTAACACATGGAACTAACCATCAAGAAATTAAGTGATGTATCACAGTGTGCAATTCTGGTGCATAGTGTGATATCGCTTTGAGGATGACAGTGTGCCTACCCAAGCTGTGATCTTTTCAATCACCTCATATTGTGTGAGTGCTGGAAAATGAATATTGAACACCAAAGAAGAGGTTATTCACTGGAATTATGGTCTTGGCAACTAATATTAAATATACCATGAATTGCAGAAGAATAGCAAAACTATTTGAAAAAATACTTGACAGAAGGATCCTTAGAATCAAGAATGAGTAAACTTTGTTTTGTGTACTGTCTGGGTAGACTAGAGAAACAAATTCATAGACACGCATATGTGTATAAGAAAGAGCTTTATATACAAGAGCAGATTTGTATATAAAACCCAGCCCAGTCCAGAAAAAGTCTGTAAGTCTGATATAAGCTCATCTGTCCAATACCAATCTATAAAGTCATCTTCAGACTCATGAAACATGCAATGATGCCAAATGCAGGGAGGTCACAGACCCGTGGGTGGAAGGTCTTGTGGATTCAGTGGTGATGTACGCATCTCAGCACTGGCAGGGGTCTCCACGTGGTTCCTCCTGCCCCAGAGGTCTAGCGTGGCTCCATGTGTCTTGTCAATGGAAATTTCTTGCAGGAGTCTCCAAGGGAGTGAGTGTGTGTCCCACCTCCAGCGAGCTATTTATCTCCTTAACACCTCCAAATGAGGCATCAAGCTGCAACCTGATTTATAGGCTAAACTCCACCCCTTCACTCTAAGTCTCAAATTGACAACAGATTATGATCCTACCACAGGTAGCTAGGAATATGAGGATAGCACGGGACCTAGGGACATTTCATTCAGATATAATAGGTTTGCACTGGTCTTAACAACAACAATAACGTGTCTTGACATATATGATTGGGTTTTTCTGTATTAACATTGAGAATGGAAAGACCATAAGAAATACGTCATTTATTAAATGTGATTTCCAAAGTTGTATTGTCATTTACCCTGAAAGGATGCTGGTTGCAACTCAGTCACATGTTTCTTTTTGATTACCTAGAATGTTACCTTGTAGTGCAGCAATGTAACAAGGAAGATAAATAATTGATTACAGTAATTATGCACCCATCTTTGACACTATAAAGCAACATATTTTAATATAGAGTCTGAATCCATTTTTAAAAAGGATTAGGCATATGAGAGATTTCAAACTAACACTATGACCCTTCTTCTTCTGCCTCACCTGTGGCCTCCTTACTTTGACATTGGAGTGAAGACAAACCACGTGTGTCCTCACTTGCAAGTTAACCCAAGATCCACACCTTAATCATCAAAAAAGCTATTCTGATATCCTTTGACTTTGTGTAATACAAATTTTGGACTAGTTTGTGAGTTTTGCTTTCTCTCCCCATGAAGTCTCAGAATACAATAAATGTTGATAAAATGCTTCAAATAATGAATCCAAATACACTAGGAACGTACTTAAAAATAAAGTTAGTAAGTTTAGCATGAAGATGTGATATACTATGTACTTGTATTTGTTAGGAATATGTTATAACTTGAAAAAATTAAATGATTTTAATAGATATAATCACTAACAATAGCAGGAGAAAGATGGGGCTCTCTACTCTCTTAAGTAGCTAGTTTGCAAACCCAAAGGGTCAGTTCTACTTTGTTTCATATGATTATTATAAGTGGAAATCAACTTGATGGCAATGAGTTTGATTTTTGTTTTACTAATAATAGCTTCCATGTCAGGAAAAGTGCATTTCTTTGGTGAGAAAAAAGGTTGCAAGAATTTATTTTTAACTTTTCGATATTATGGAGAAAATGTTCTTTTTTAGCCACTTGTATGAAACTGGAGTGCAATAATCCTAGAGGGAGGCAGATGTTCAAAGATAGGAGTAAATTGGAACACTAAAAAATTGCACAATTAATTAAATTGCTGAAGAAGAAATCAATTTCCTTGTCTTCAGTGTTTTTTGAGTCTATCAGATTTTGTAGAAAAAAGACAATGCTACTATTATGCCTATTGGAATAATTGCTTCTCTTGAATTAAAAGCTTCTTAAGCAATTCTCCTAATCTTGCTTTTTAAATCCTACTTCAATAAATGCGTCTTACTTAGTTTTCATAGTTTCTGAATCTCCAATTTGACAAGATATTTTTATTATTCATATGGGATTCAAGGCTAGATGTGATTGTTGCTATGAGATTATTGAACCACATTTTTACTATTAAAGATTTATGTCATCTTAAAGATATATAAGTGATCCCTCCTCATTGTTCTTCAACTTCTTGCCATAATTTTCTCTTTAAATGTACCTCATTTCATCTTTAAATGTGATCTCATTTGCTCACTCACTGCCATTGACAATGGTGACAACGAATGTATAGTAGAGGGTAGAACCACCACTATGAGTTTCTGAGACTGTAACTCTTTACAGGACCTGAAAGTCTTGTCTTCTTCCTGATAAGTGGCTGGTGATTTAGAATTGTGAACCTTTGGTTAGCCATCCAACATGTAACCGCTGTGCTACCAGACCCCTTAAATGTGACCCGGTATTTACTATTTCTTTAAAATATGCATATATTTTACAATGTCGTCTAGCATCGATCTACATTTATATGATAGAAGTCATAGATTTAAAATTTTAATCATTACTCTTATTTTCTGGAAAATTTGTTAATTAGATCTTGATTAACAGCGACAAAATTATAATTGACAAAGAATATAACTTAATGACTAAACATCATAAATATAACTATACAAAATTCACTAAATCAATGTTATATGTGAAACCTTCAAAAAGTTCATGTAAAAATTCCATTATCTCTCAATTTTATTTTTCCATGAACATTTTGGAGCTCTCTAATATATGTATATTCCTATATATATATTCCTATATATGTATATTCCTAATATATGTATTTAACTATTCACTGAAAGAAGTACAGTTGATTTTAGGCAACAATGGAAAATTGTACTCAAGTATATAACTTTTGCTCATTCTGATGCCCTTAATGTAGTGAGGAATATGAGAGAAGAAAGTTTACTAACACTCAAGCATTTTTGAAAAATTATATTCCTATAAAAAGGAATAATAAATAAAATAGCATACCTTATGTGCCTTTTAAGAAGTAACAGTGCTGGTATATGTCCAATCAAAGTAGCTAAGGCAAATGGGAGAAATAATGATATAAAATCAATGAACAGAACATTCCAAAGGGAAGCTCAAGAAAACAATGTACTATAAACAAATGGACAAAGATCTGAAGTTAAAAAGCAAAAGGAGAGAACATATTCATTATAGATCAAGCTTAAAGAATTGAAGGAAAACGCAGCCCTGAAGTTTCAGCATTGAAATATTCTCTGGGCAAAAAATTGAATGATATTAGAAGCATCAAAAGAAGATGTAAGCAATACACAAAGCCACTGTAATTTAAAAAACTAGTCCACATTCAACCATTAAAAGAGATAACACAGAAGTAAAAACCAATGGTACTTTTGGATGAAATCAAAGATGCCCTGGAGGCATTAGTGGGGGGAAAACAGACTGGGAATTAATAAAATACCAATTGAATTGTTCCAACATACTAGTGAAGCACTAGACTCACTCATTTATCTATGACAAGAAATTTTAAATTTCTTCCTGACCACTCAATAAGAAAAGATAAATGTATACACATTCCAAAGAAAGGTGACCCCATAGAATGCAGAATCTGTTTTTCAAATGTCATAAATATCACATGCAAGTAAAATTTAATGATCTTGTAACAATAGTTGTCTCAGTGTATCAACAAGGTGCAGACAGAAATTCAAGCAAGATTCAGAAGAGGATGGAGAACAAGGGTAATTTTCTGATCTCCATTGAATCTTGGATCAAAGCAGAAGATACTAGAAATTTGTTTCCTTGAATTTTAATGAATATACAAAGGCAGGTAACTGTGTGGCTCATGATAAACTAAAGATAGCATTGAGGATATTGGGAACTCTAGAACCCTTCATTGTGATTGTGGATCAGGACAAATCATTCTAATAGAACAAGGGGATGCTGAGTGGTTTAAAAACAGGGAAGGAAGTGTTAAGGTTGCAACCTCTCAGTATACTCTTTAAAGAATAACAGGACTAAGGTTTGCTTGATCCAGTCATGGTATTTTCAATTGCCTCATATGTGTGTGAAAGTTGGACATTGAATAGGAAATACATTTGATGATGATGCTGTAAAGAATATATAAACTATCATTGGCTACGAAAAGAACTAACAAATCTGTCCTGAAGGGAATATAGCCAGCAAGCTCCTTAGAAGGAAAGATGGCTGAATTACTCTTTTGTACTTTGGATATGTTATCAGAATGGATAATTCCCTGGAAAATGACATCATGCTTGATAAATTGACCAGTCGGTGCTAAAAAGGAAGAACATCAAGGAGATGCATTGACACAGTGGCTATGACAAAGGGCTCCAACGTAAGAAATGTGAGGAAGGCTCGTGTTATGTACATAGCTCCTAGTTACTGTGAGCTGGAACTGAATCTACAGGTCCTAAAACCAACAGCACAAAAACCAACATCACAAACTAGTAGCTCCTCTTCAAATGTTAATACAATAACACAGTTTTTTAATCATCTATACTATTTAATCATCTGTACTATTTAAATGAGTCAGAAGGATAGTAATTGAGGAGAGTTGGTGAACATTGATATTCTATTGTTACAACCAAACAATGGAATACATTAGAACTTTAAAAACAAACAAGGCAAAGTCATATGGAGTGATATGACCTGCCAGATATATAGTTGTAAAAATCAGGACATGTAATGCCATTTGTACTGTCTTCATAGAACGTTGTACATATGCTTAACAAAATTTTATGCGAGTTGTTACTCAGTGTGGTAGTTACATAATCTGTTGTCAATTTGAGACTATTGGGAATGAAGGAGTGGAGTCTAGCCTGTCAATCAGGTCTTAGCTTAATGATATCACTTGGGAGTGTGATTGATATAAATAGCTAACTGGAGGCCAGACACATAGACACTCCATGCGATCCATTCCTGCAGACAAGACACATGAAGCTATGCTATAGCCCTGGAACTGAAGGAATCACATGGAGACCCGTGAGATGCTTCCACTACCACTGGATCCACGAGACTTTCCACTCACTGACCTGTGACCTTCCTGAATTCGATGTCATTGTATGTGTTTCCTGTAGTAGAAGACATATGGGCTAATATCAGGCTTATGGACTTGATCTGGACTGGGCTGGTATGTTTCTCAATATTTAATTGCTCTTGTATATAAAGCTCTTTCCTATACACATATGAGTGTCTATGAATTTGTTTCTTTAGTCTACCCAGACTAAAACACTCAGTGTTAACTTTATATGGATGTAATTCTTTGAGGATTCATTGGTAACATTTGTAAATATCAAATTATATTTATAGCACATATCAAGGAAGATTCTTAAATTTCATGTATTTATTAACATTGCTGTAATGTTCCATTCACACACACATATTTATATATACCATGATTTCTTCAAATTAATTCTCCATTAGTGAATTTCACAAAATTTTGAAGATTTAAAACTTTTGTTTTGAAAAAAAATTATTTCTCCCTCACATTTGAGAAATAATTTCCTGGTGGCACAGTAGTTATAAAATGGGCCACCAACCCTAAGTCAGGAGTTGGATACCACTAGCTATTCCTCAGAAAGATGGAGTTTTCTACTCCTGTAAAGAGTTACAGTCTTGGGAACCCACAAGATAGTTATATCCCTTCCAATAAGGTCACTCACTATGATTAGAAATTGACTTGGTGGCAGTGAGAGAATTCATAGTTGGCAGCTTTTTTTATTTCAAAATTGTGTATATATAACTCCACTACCTTCTTGCCTGCATAGGAATTATCCTCATTGATTTTCCTTTGTAGGTGAGTGTTATTTTTTTCTAGCTGCTCAGGATTCTCTTTTCCCTTAAACAGAGGACTAGAGAGTTTGACTATGACATATCTCACTAATTTTCTTCTGGGATTTACCCTACTTGGGGTTCTCTTAGTTATTTTTCATAATATTTTCTCCTCTATGAAGATCAGGAAATTCACTTCCATGATTTTTTTTAAATTATTTCCTCTGTAGATTTTTGTTTCTTTGTTTCTTCTTGTTCTGGATCCTGATGAGCTGTAGGATGTTTCTCTCGACAGTGTCCTGCGTCATTTTCAGACATTCTTCAGATTTCTCTTTTTTGGTGTTTCTCTTGTCAATTGTAACCAGAGTGATTGTATTCACGTATGTTGTAAACTGAGGGGCCCGATGAGAATGCCATGCAGCTATGTCATCCATGCCCAAGATGACGAGTCTGAAAAGCTGACTCTGGTGGGGGAAGACTCTCATGGTTGTGAGATATAAATAAATCTTAATATACATTCTCATGGCTGGACACAGTCCCTCCAATAACCCTACATAAAGGAACTGTCATAAAGGAGCTACCATATAAGATGAATCATTTCTGTGTCTGGCTGCTTCATAATACCTCAATGTTATCTGCAGATACATGTAATTTGGTTCTATAGCTTAACCCACAGTAAATGTAGCAACCCCTTGGGGAGGACTCAGGAGGGCTTGAGATAAACTAGCACTAGGTCAAGACAATGAGTCACTTCATTGCTTGTCTATTATGTTATTCATTTATGATATCACCCATCGACTTTGTGATATGTTAGTTATATGAGTGCATGACTTCTGAAAGAACTGTAAGCCCTATTATATATATCCATTTGAAAATTCCTTCTCTCTCCCCCTTGATATGGGACAAGGAGATCCTGTGCCCCATGTTTGTCTGTCTGTCTTTAATATTTTTCACAATTGCAAAGTCACTCCTGAGGACCAGTTTGAGTGTTGGGGTTCCCCTCACCCCAACACATGCACATTGATTTAATTTTTATTTTCTGCCTAATTCTGTTATCTCACAGTTTATCTTCTGGGATTTCTTTTCATGTAAGGTTTTTAGTTTTTCATTTTCCTCTACTGTTCTAATGAGAATTCCCCATATCTCTTGAAAGGACTAAACACTATTGTTCTGAAATCTATTTCTGGTTATTCCAGGGTCTCTTTTTCAGAGTATGCCAATGTATCTGGTGATTTTCAGTTGTTTGGGTTGTTGTTCTTGATGTTCGTTTTCTTTTTTCTTTTGTCTACTTTAGTTAATTAGTGTTTGTCTGGACTGATAGGTTGTGTAGGGATAGTTAATTCTTTTAAGTAACCCAGGAGAGGTCTAACAGGAGCCAGAAAACATATGATGGAAAAATGAAGAAAAAATGGACAGAAATTGATAAGTGGGGAAAATGTGGGAGCGGAGGGTGAGGGAAGAGAGAGAATCAAATAAAAGTTGCAGTAGCAAAAATAGGGGGCTGACTGGAGAGACAAAATGGTTTGTAAAAATCCAAGGGTACATACGGTAGCCAACTAAAAAGGAGGTGGGTGTAGGAAAGGGGTTAAAAAAAGAGATGTGTGGCGGATGAATAGGGCACTAACCCACCCAAGGGGAGGGTATTGTTTGTGTCTCCACAGGGAAAGAGGGACCAGGCTTAAATCCAGTGTTCTAGGATGCAAATGCTGTGTGCCAGCATGGAGAGGGGAGCTAGTGGAGGGGCCTGAGGGCTCAGCCCCCATACCAGCTATGTGGACAACTGCCCCTCCCCCAGAAGAATTTACTTTAGAGGACTGCACTGAAGCTGCAGCTCAGGGAGAGGGAGATGTCTGGTCAGAGCACCCAGGAGCAAATGAATGGGGAGGAAGAGAGAGTGGAGCATATCCTGGCCCACCAGGCCTGGAGGATGATATCCCTGCTCTGAACAGCCAATGCACAGAGTGGACCATATGGCTGATCCTGCTATGAGACATGATGTCTCTCACTGACCCATGGCCCTACAGGGGACAACACTGGAGACTCAGTGTCAGGATTGGCCCAGACTAACCCCACAACACCACGGCAAAACACTAAAGGCGTAAGGCAGAGTAATGGGGTAGAATAGAGCATTGAGCTCCCATGGGAGTACAAAGGATAGACTCTGGGTCCTGAACATGGCATCCCATCGGACTTGACTGAAGGACACACCTACAGGTCAAAAATCAGACCTTGATCTATTTACAGGTTTTTCTTTCTTTTTTAAACTTTTTCTTTTTCTTTTATTTTAAATTAGTTTATTCTTTTGTGGGTCATTGGTTTTCTTTTTTGTTGTCATTGTTGTGTTCTCTTTTGTCACTTTGTCTAGCTATGCCTTGTTTTTTGGTGCATCTGCAGATCTATCTACATAAGATGAGCTGGTTGAACAGTCTGGAGGAGAAAACAATGGGACCGTTGATTCCAGGGGGACATGGAAGAGGGGGAAGCGGGGGTAAGGAGGTGGTGTTGACCAACCCAGTGACAGGGAGAAACAAGTGATCCAAAATTAGTGACAAAGAGGGTGTGAGAGGCCTGGTAGGGATTCAGCAAGGGCAATGTAACCGAGAGAAATTACAGAAACCCAAATGAAAGCTGAGCATGATAGTGGGACAAGAGCAACGTAAGAGGAAGTAGAGGGAAGCACTAGGAGGCAAAGGGCATTTATAGAGGTCTAAATACAGGAGTGTACATATATTTATATAGGATGGTGGGGAAATAGATCTACATGCATATATTTATAGGTTTAGTATTAAGGCAGCTGATGGACATTGGACTTCCACACAAGTACTTCCTCAATGCAAGAACTCTTTGTTCTAT
>NW_022111369.1:73205904-73217424 GCF_000313985.2 Echinops telfairi | reverse complement strand
GGGAAATGAGGAGCTGAAATTAAGGACTCAAGTAGAAAGCAAATGTTTTGAGAATGATGATGGCAACAAATGTACAAATATGCTTGACAAAAGTGTAAACAAATATCCAAAGCGGAATAAGAGGCTTTAGGTGTATATATATAAATATTTAAAAGAAAAATAGAGTTAAAGTAGAAGGGAGCAAGATTAAGACGGGGTCTCTCCCTTGGATATTCTTTTATGGGTCATTGGTTTTCTTTTTTGTTGTCATTGTTGTGTTCTCTTTTGTTACTTTGTCTTGCTATGCCTTGTTTTTTGGTGCATCTGCAGATCTCTCTAGATAAGATGAACTGGATGAACAGTCTGGAGGAGAAAGCAATGGGATTGATGATTCCGGGGGGACATGGAAGAGGGGGAAGCAGGGGTAAGGAGGTGGTGTTGATCAACTCAGGGACAGGGAGCAAAAATTGATCCAAAATTAGTGACAAAGAGGGTGTGAGAGGCCTGGTAGGGATTTAGCAAGGGCAATGTAACCGAGAGAAATTACAGAAAACCAAATGAAAGCTGAGCATGATAGTGGGACAAGAGCACGTAGAATGTTGTTCCTACAGCAGCATAAAGGTGAATCTGTTACCTCTGGGATCATGGAGAAAAAGCCTCGCATTAAAAAAAAAAATCTAGTTTGAGTGGGAATAGCTTTTCTGTCTACCTGGGAAGAAAGTGAATTTGCAGAAGGATCGCGCCACCTGGAAAGTGGGCATGAGAGTCAAAAAAGGAAAATAAATTTAATTAAACTAAAATAATTATATAATAACTGACTGGAAAAAATGACACCCATTTTTTGTGTAGAGGTTTCTGCTTTGTTGTCAGGGTTAACATGTGAGGAAGGAGGCTATGCATGGGGAAGGAACAATGAGAAAAGAAGAAGTAAAGAAAAAAATTAAGGAACATCCAGTATTGCTTGGGTAGTAAGGATGCCTGCACTCAGCTTCCCAAGAGAGGTGTTATCCAGGAAGGTTCCCAGGGAGCAGGGGTGAGGAGTTGGCCTGGGTGAACTGACATGGGAGCTGGGAAGGACTGACTCCTCCAGGGGGAGACAGTGAGATGAAGTAGCTCCGGCTGCTGCTCAATGGTGAAGGGAGTCAAAAGAACCAGCCTTCATTTCTCAGCTACAACCTAACAAAAATAAATAGAAGAGATTGGTGTGCTTAGCTTTTATGTTGCTATCTGGCTTCCAAGGAGCACAGTATTCCCTCTTTTGGAGGCCTTTCTGGTGCTTTCTGAGAAGATTTTCCCATGCTTGCTATCTTCCTTGCCGTGTTCCTGTTTTCTAAATAGTTTTATCAAGTGCAGAAGTGAGCATACTTGTGTTTATTTCCCTATGAATTCTAATGCAAATTTATTGCATAAGAAATAAAATGAATTAGCTGACCATATGCATCCTAGATAGCTTGGTAGATAGCTATAGAGGTAAGTGAATAAGTATTATCACTAGGGTTTCATTTCATATATACACATACTTATACAAACAAATCATATTTAAACAAAGCCCTCATAGTGTTGGATGACAACCATAAGTGAGCTCAGTTTCACAGTGTCTTCTTCTCATTAGGAAAAAATGTGTGTGTGTGTGTGGGTGTGTGTGTGTGTGTGTGTGTGTGTTAGGAGGATAAAAAGAAAAACAGATTTTGAGGTCAAAGTATTGTCATATTTTTAACAAAATTTGAATGTGTATGTTCTCAAATTATTCAAATGTTGCAAAATATTGCCCAAATAAAAGAACCCAATAAAAGAACCATTTACAGAGGAAACAAGTATTATAATGAAGGTCGGAAGACCTCAAAGATGAGCCAAAGGGAGAAAGGCTGGCAGCCTGACAAAGGAAGGATCTGTGGGTGAAATGCAGAAACTAGAGAAAGAAAATCTTATTACTATTACTACTGATGCAACAGCGATTAAAATGGGGATCTCACATAATTCGACATTTTCAATGTTAAGGAAATATCTTAGTTTCATCAAGCTTGATGACTGCCAAAAGTATTGAAAGTTCAACTTGTTCAAAGAGCTGATCAGGATATCAGTTCTTTAAGCAAGATCAAAACTAATGAAAATAATCTGATTTATGAACTCTCGTTGAGATTGAGTGTTAACTTTACCAATAAGGAGACAATGAGCAAAGTCTAGTCAAAACAGTGGGTTCTGTGGGGATTTGCTGAGCCATTGTAATTTGAGGTAGAAAGTCTATGAAGACTGGTAGCATTAGAAAGCATGGTGTCATCATGGGTTATGTGTTGGGCTGGTGACCACGGGCCTGTTGTTCCAATCTACCAACTGCTCTGTGGGAAAAAGAAAAGGCTTTCTCTGGTACAAAAATTACAGTCTTAGAAACCCTCTGTCATTTAATGTCATCGTGAGTAAAAATCAACTCAATGATGGTGAGTTTTGAAAGTAAGGATATAGGAAAATCACAGCTTTGGGTTATGAAGACCTTTTAAGAAAACTAAAAAACAAATTGATGATAAAAAGCCAGGAAGTTGTACCAGGATTTTTTTTTTTCTTCTATCACATGTCACCGTCTTCTTCTTTGAGAGCAGGAAGGCAAAAAGGACTGTCCTATAAAAATTAAATTTGGAAACCTTGCCTAAACCAGCTACAGCATTAATGTGTTCTCTTTGGACTTTCTTTTGTCCCCCAAACTCAACATTGGAAAGGAACATAATTGGAATCTCTTCAGGATGTCAAGACTACCATTTGCTACAGTGTGAATCAAAGAGCACGGACGTCTGTGGGGCAGGGCTAGCATGAGGACAAATGTCTTCCCGACATCTCTCTCTAGATTAACTGGAAAATGTGGAGAAACGTTATCTTAACATTTTGTTATTTCAAAAAAGTTTGTTATTTTATTATAATAGTTTTGAGTCCGCATGATATATTCAAATTGCTGTCCATAGTGATTATACCATTTTAGTGTAATAATCAAATTAGGTGAAATAATTTAAATAGCATAGCTTAGTATTTTTCTATGCACTTTTCCATCACTAGTCAGATTGAGTGCTATTTTATATGTAGCAGTGTATTTTACACTAGTTTAACTATTCAGTTAATTTCCTGTTAGAGGTTTTAGCCTCTTATTAGATTTTAATCATTGATGGAATAAGCAATACAACTGCTAATATAGATTATATATATATATTTATGAGGAAAAAGAAAAGAGTATATTGGTAGTTCAACTATATATTATTGCAAACATTTGATATTCTCTTAGATTAATGAAAGTATTTGAAATATAAATATATTATTTCTTAATTTGGATCAACCACTAGAAATACAAAGGAAACAGTGAAAATGGTTGCCACTGACAAGTAGAACAATAGGCAATATGGCAAAGGTGACATTCAATAAATCATACTCCTGTGCACATATTTAAGGATACGCAAACACACATAAAACACAAAGAAACTATGGCTTTCATATGGATAAAATATCTCTGTAATCATACACAAGAAAAGGACCATTGCAACCACAAATGGATGTGGATGGGAGGAGATCTGAGGGGTGGGAGGGGAAGAGCAAGGCTTGTTTTTCACTGCATGCCGTTTGTTCCTTTACAATTTTGTTGCTTGTGACTACAATCCCATTAGAAAGAAATAAAATGTTATTTTTTTAAAAAATTGAATATCCCAATTTGTATTTAAATGCTTTAAGTATCCCTGGAGGATAGTGGCTGTTACAATAGATTTGACAAACTCTGAAGAGAGAAAGTGAGTTATGAATTCTTATTTATTGAAAATGCAGGAAGCTAGTAACTTGATCATTTAAAAAGTATATCTGTACTGGTAATAGGTTTTTGAAAGAAATTCATATTTTCTAGAGAACTGTATTTTATATTTGCTACATTAGTGGTAATTGTTTAAAGAAACCAGCACACTTAACTTTAAATGCTTTCATGGGTCATAAAATTTGAGGTTATCCATCTTTCTTAACAGAATATAAATTTATGATTTCACAGAGCATAGTGACTTTGAAACAGAGAAATTACAACTGGTTTTCAATTATTCTTGTTTTTTGGTATGAGCATTGCACATTTCATATTCATATCATGGAAATTTAATTATAGAATTTAATCTCATTCCTTTCATTTCTTCTGTCACCCCACCCTTTTCGACCATCGCTCAAATTTGCATATTTCAACAATTTTCCCTTTTCAAAAATTAGACATTTTATTTTTCTAAGTTAGAATATGAAAGCATCTAGTAATTATGTCTCATTGATATTCCATCCTAGCGAGTGCATGTCTCATACAAGGACTAGAATTTATTCTTTTCAGAAATGTCTCCTGTGTGTTTTGTGGTGATAAATCTCTAATTTCCATATTCATATCTAATATCTATATCATTTACAAAGCCGTGAAGTACTATATTTTGTTAGGAACTATTTTTAAATTGTCTACAAAATACATTTAGAAATGTCTCAGATTGTTCTTTCATATTGAATTATTTGAGAAAGAATCCAATACGAGAGTATTGAATTGTTTAATACTAAACAAAATGAATTTTAAAGATGTTTAATATATACGTGTATCAGTATAAATTGCTAATTAAAATTTATAACAAAGTAATTGGTTTAAGACAATAGATAGCTATTATGTAGCACTTATTAATAATAATTTTTAAAATAACAGAACTGATAGTAAAGTGGTGAAAAGATCATTTTTAAGGCAACATAAGGTACTATGAGCTATATAATATAAAATAAACTCATCATTAAATCAGTATGAATACTGTAGGTAAGAAAATAATGATCTCTTAAAAAGTCCCTTTAGGGAAAGTATAACATATTCTTAAACATTAAATTTTATTAATTTATATCTCATCACATTCAGCAAAAATTTTATAAATATTTATATTTTGTATTACTCATGAATTATTACATAGTTTAAGAATAAATGGAGTATCACTCAGAATTTAAGGAAGTTGAATTTTTATTATACTCAGATGATATACATACTTTTATTTTTGCCATGGTATCTCCCCAAATTACATATATAAACTCATGTTGGTTTTCATTGTATATATTGAGTATAAGATTATCTCTGTAGATTTATGATTAGGAATATATATCATAATATATGTAAAGTGCTTGCCATAGTATCTATGAAAACTTTAGCTGCTAATAAATTATATTTATCAACACAAGATACTTTTTATTATTAAATTAAGATATTAGGAATTCCCCATTCCTCTCTATAATTTCAATATAGATAACCAATCTAAAGTATATTGTTTAAAGTGTAAAAATCAGGTTACACAAAAGGAAAATATATATAGTGAATACTATCATGAGACGGCAGATGGCCAAAAACACAAATTGGAGTATCAAACATTCAGATGAATGGAAAGATCAGCAACAGATTATTAAAAGGTTTAAATTTGAAGAAACAAAATTAGGTGACTTAAGAAAATATAATTAAAATACAAATATCATTGAAAAATATTATTTATAGGAAACTATATACCAAAGGATAAAGGACATGAGCTTATTATTGAATTTAAAAATATATATATAGTACAAAAATCAACTCAATAAGCAAAATAATATACATAAATATGTATTTGATTTTCTTTAAGCATTGCTACTGAAGCACAAAAATGTAGAAAGTATAATGGCATATAAAGAGGAAGAGTATAGAGAGATTATTAAAGGTAAGCATAGATGAGACAATAATAAAAGATTAAAACATTACAGAATTTATCCTCCCATGAATCTACATAGGGTAGAGTAAAATGACTAAATATAAAAATAGAAAGATATTCATATCACTCTTGTGTCATAGTCATACTCTAGGTTTGTTAAGAAAAACATCCACGTCAAGTTATCTACAGAGAATGACGTTTAAATTTAATAGCTAATACCTCAATAGAGAGAATAAAAACTGGAATGTTTTAAAACAATTTGTATATTTGGCATATACTACTGAATATTTGCTAGTATGTATTTTTAACAACTTCTTATCCTTTTAGGGTTTTGTCACCATTATGATTACTTAACTATAAGCTATATGACTGTCTAGCTACTTAAAATTTCCAGGGTAATTTGCAATAAGATATGATAATATGTGTGATAGGTTTCATGTTAACTTGGGTGAGCCAGGATTCTCCAGATCTAACATAGTATAGTCAATTCTAAAATGGAATTTTCTATGAAGCAGCCAAGCTGTTGTTTGGCTGCAACCTACATTGTCGGCAGTTCAAAACCATCAGCAGCTCTGGAGAAAGACTGGGATTTCTACTCCTGTAAATATGGAAACAAACACAGGGGATCACTATGATTCAACATTGATGGCAGTGAGAATCCAGTGAAGTGGAGAGGTCTAATATAATCAAAAACATAGCGTGGTGAAATGGAAAAGAGGGAAGAGAGATGGGTAAGTGTGGTATGAGGGGAGGGAGAAAGATAATAAAATTAAAGTAAGGATAGTTATAGTAAGTGGGTATCTGAATAGGGCATCGAATTTATAGAACTAATGGGAAAATGTATTTTGAGAAGGATAATCAGAATAATAGATTTCGTGGACATATGTTTTATGAGGAGGGGGAGGAAGAGAGGAGTAGAAAGAGATAATAGGAGGTGTAGGAGAAAACTGCAAGCAAATATTCAGACTATAAGATGATTTATGTATGTATATGTGTGCATGTATATGTATATATACATATATATACATATACATCTATCTTATCTATAGAGATTGAGAGAACAGGAAGAAGAATTGAAGAATTGTAAAAGAAAATTCAAAAAATATGATGGGGAAAAAAGAAAGACAGAAAATAAAATATATGAGCAAAGAAAAACATAAGGAGAAAAAGGACAGAAAATTTGTACACCTGTCGCGACATGATCACTGAAGACAAAACGGGTGCATAAGGGAATGTGGTGATGAAAGCTGATGATGCCCGGCTATCAAAAGATAAAGAGTCTGGGGTCTTAAAGGCTTGAAGATAAACAGGCGGCCATCTAGCTGAGAAACAACAAAGCCCACATGATAGAAGCACACCAGCCTGTGTGATCATGAGGCATCGAAGGGATCAGGTATCAGGCACCAAAGACCAAAAAATAAATGATAGCATTGTGAATGAGGGGGAGTGTGGAGTGGAGACCCAGGGCCCATATGTGGGCAATTGGACATCCCCTTGCAGCAGCCTTGCGGGGAGATGAGTCAGTCAGGGTGCAGTGTAGAAATGATGGAACAAATCATGATCCCAATCTACCTTACAAATGTGGCTAGACCCAAGGATGTACACTGGTACATATAAGAGCTGGAAACACAGGGAATCCAGGACAGATGAAGCCCTCAGGACCAGTAGTGAGAGTGGCAATACCAGGAGGGTGGAGGGTAGGTGAGAGAGAAAGGGGGAACAGATTACAGGGGTCTACATATAACCTCCTCTCTGGGGGATGGATAGTGGAGAAGTGGGTGAAGGGAGACTTCAAACATTGTAAGATTTGACAAAATAATAATTATTTATAAATTATCAAGGGTTTGTAAGGGAGGGGGGAGTGGAGAGGGAGGGGAAAACATGAGGAGCTGATACCTCAAGTAGAAAGCAAATGTTTTGAGAACGATGAGGGAAACAAATGTACAAATGTGCTTGACACAATGGATGGATGGGTGGATTGTGGTAAGAGGTGTACGAGCCCCCAAGAAAATGATTTGAAAATTAAAAAAAAAGGAAAATGTAGAAAAAGAAAAGTTTGTACAAAGAATAGGAGAGACAAAAGACTGAGGTGTGGCTTGGATTTGGGTGTTGGAGTTCTATTGCTATGGCAGCATGAATATGGGAGGGTGGGTGTACTAAGAAGGGGATGAAAACACTTTTGTTTGGGTTCATGTGCCTGAATCTACAGCCTTGCGTATTTTTGCCTAGGTGTCCTAAGTATTCTCCAGAGTGTGAGGTAGCACCTGAAGTTGAAGTAGGAGAGAACTACAAAAAAAAATATATATACAAGTATTATAATAGATCAAAAGTACAAAAAAATAAACCAAAAAAGGTGAAAATTAAAATTAAATTGCCTTTAGGTGGGGATTCCTACTCGGTTGGCAGCTTCAATGTATATGTGTTTGCTTCATGGGAAAGAGGAGTGCATGGGAGCTAGAGCTCTGGGAAAGAAAACTGGGTAAAAGGAGTGGGGACATGGCAGAACGTTTTGTTTGTGTACTGAGAATGTCTTCAGTAAGCTGTCCACACAATTTGCTTTCTACTCAGAGGCCCCAGAAACCAGTAGGGTAGGAATTTTGACTGACTGAGTTACTGGACTGTTCTGGTCAGGGTTGGGGGGTAGAAGACTGTGGCACATTTACTGAAAATATATATCTATAAGCAAATTAGTTTATGTATCCTCTATAATTCTTTGCATAAAGAGTTATAATAGTGTGTCAGACATGGTTCTCCAGAGAAACAAAACCAGGACACTTGCACAACAAACCTACCTAAGCCAAATAGTGTGCTATTTGGAAGTTTGGAGCTGATACGACTTAATTTAAACAAGGGGATTTATTGCTAGGCTGAGGTGTTTTGAAATTGACTTATTCATCAGTCTTTAATAATAAGTCAAATTGTAATCATTATCTTTTCTCCCCCTGATGTCTGTTTCAAAAGAATATAGTCTATCGTGGCCAGTAAGTGTATAGGAATTCCCCCGTTCTTTCACTGACTACAAGATTTTTTAAAAGAATATGAATTTTCTGTGAAAAGGCACTATATACAGGACTATATAAAATTTCTCTATGCGATCTATGCTTTTGAAAGCTATTCAGTAAGGCAACTTTCATATACGTGTACTTTTTTCATTTTTTCCCTTATATAATGTCACATACTACAAATGAGGGCCTTCTAGTTGTAACCATGAAGCAAAAGGGTGTGGTGTTTGTTTTTAACATAAGCTTTCATCCTTATATATCAGAACTCTGCTTAAATTTTTTTAAAATTATTAGAAATCATTAGTAAACTCATATCCAAACTATGCAAGCCTTATCTGGGCAGAAAACAAGAATGGGAATTAAAGCAAAATGATGCAGAAAATATTTGCTTAGAATTCATTAGTTTGTGTTTTGACTAATAAGGAGAGCCTTTGCATGGCACTGAATTCTAGCTGCTCCCTGTAACAATTATAGATGCTGTCACTCCAGATGCTCACATCTATGACAGTATAATTTTGCCAAAAGTTAATGTTACAATTATTTTAGAAGGCATTATTTCTAATGGATGAAAAAATGCATAAGGAAAATTGCTTGTACTGAAGTCTCGTATGTGCTAACATTTTTCTTGCTCTTTGTCCCATTCCAAGCCTAGCATGATTTAGAATTACTTGACAAATACATAACCAAATAGTTATTTTATATAGTGCCTCTAAAACCAGTTCATTAAACAGATTTATGCATAAATATTTAATGTATATACATATATGTATAGAGGTTTAATGTATAAAATGTTTAGGAATTTTTACCATATTTTTTATATCAAAGACAATTCAATATACAATAAGGCAAAATATTGAGCACTTTATTTTTATAAGAGTATTTGCCTACACATACGATTATGCCACATTAATTTATAGAGCATAGTTCACTTGACAAATACTCCTCACCTTTGTTTCTCCACATGAAATACTGCCAGTTCCTGAGCCTACTCCAGGCTGAGCTGCCTTTGAAACCACTGGGACCTAATATCCTTTGGGTTATCTTGAAGAAGATCACTAGGGCTTTCTTTTTAGTCTGGAAGGTCAATCAAAACCTGTTCAGCATCGTAGCAACGTGCAAACATCTACTGACCCACAGGTGGCAGTTATGTATAGGTTTATCGGGAAGGAATCAAACCCAGGTCTCTCACATGAAAGATGAAAATTCAACACTGATAATCATATCATATAATTTGGAAGATTTTGGGGTGTGAAATGTACAATGAATCTACAGGTAAACCAAATCGTGTAGTCTTTTATGAAACATTTAGAGATAGTGAAAAAAACTCCTGATTGGGTTGCTGATCATCAGCTGGATTATACAGGCTACCGGTTTTAATGAATTCAATAATAAGTAAGGAAATCCTGCGGCTGATCCTCAGGGGCCAGACTTCAATTGCCAAAGGCAACAAGAGGAAGTAAATCCTAAGGAACAAGCACTGTTAAGTTTCTTATGCATGGAGTTGTACAATAGCACCAGCCAAATTTAGTCATAGATGGTCAATGTGATCGGTGTTGCCTGTAGGTTTTGATTTAGAGGAACCAAAAAATTCAAGAACGTTTTTTCAGCAACTTATCACACTTATGGGTTTCCCTACTTCTTATATGGTCTCACTGCAATTTAAATGGAAGTACAGGCCTATTTTTATTTTTAATCAATTTCCCATTTTATACGAAGATTCTCTTACAACTTACTCATTGGAGTTTGAGTATTTCCAGAGACAATAAGCTGACTGTGGGCTGGGGGTATGCCTTTACATAAGCACACCTATCTAAGTCCCCAAAACCTCTCTGTGTTGTTGTTAGCTGCCATCAAATTAGTTCCAACTCATAGTGACAATATGTACAACAGAGTGACTCACTACCCTGTCGGATACCATCTTCACAATTGCTACATCTGAGCCCATGGCTGTAGCCACAGTACCAATCCTTTGATCTTGCTATTTGTCTCTTTCATTGGCCATTTATTTTACCAAGTATGATGTCATTTTATGGATACTGATCTTTCCTGATAACATATCCAAAGTATGTGAAATCAAGTTTCACCATGATAAATTCTAAGGGGCATTATGTTGTATTTCCGCACTGCCTCCAAGAAAAATGTGTTTGTCCTTTGGGAAGTCCATAATACTTCCTTTATAAAAAACATTCATGCGAATTAGGTCAATTTAAAAAGCTGATGTTAGTTTTGCCGTCAACAATTCACGCACATTCTGATGTACCATCAGCTATCTCACATCCTGGACGTGCTTCATATTTCCATTTCTCCTCCTTTCCTAACTCTCTGCCTTATTTCAAGACACATGAGTACTCCATATTTCTTGCTATTTTGTTTCGTTTAGATTTAACTTCATTTATACAAACATACTCCCTTTCCAGCCTTTGTACATTTTCAACAGCTAACAAAATTAGTCTCTCTTAGTGCTTAATAACATAACCCTGGGTGGCCCAAGTGGTTGTATGCTCATTTATTAAAGGAATAGTTTTGTAGTTCAGACACCCTCACCTCAGAAATAAGGGCTTGCAATTTACTTCTGAAAGGTTGTTGTGATTATTGCTATTGTTAGGCACCATCAAGTAGGTTCCAATGTATAGCGACCCTGTGCACAACAGAATGAAACTCTATGAAGCACAGTTCTACTCTGAAGGACATGATGTTGTCCTGAGTCAGGACTAGCTTTAACACAGCTGTTTTTGTTTATTTTTAATCATTTTATTAGAGGCTCATACAACTCTTATCACAATCTATACACACATCAATTGTGTAAAGCGCATTTGTACATTCATTGCCCTCATCATTCTCAAAAC
>NW_022111369.1:73189065-73203975 GCF_000313985.2 Echinops telfairi | reverse complement strand
ATATATCCTTCTCCCGAAGCTGCAAATTCAGTTGCATCCTTTGAAATAAATTCTTCTCGGGGGAGGGGCAGGCATCCACTTAGTATTTGGGGCTGGGACCAGCCCCCTAGACCTCTCCACTGGTTCTCTACTCTGCGCCGGCATGTTGTCTTCACATCTTGGAGCACTGGGTTGAAGTCTGGTCCCTCTTTTCCTGTGGATATATAAATACCCTCCCCTTGGCTGGTTTAGCGTCCCGTGCCCCCGCTACCCATTTCTTCCTTATTTTCATCATTTTTTTTGTTCCCTTTCCCTACCTCCTCCCCAGTTGTCTACAATGTGCATCCCTGCATTTGATCTGTGCTGTGAAGCAAGAACCAAGGTAGCCCAATCCAGGAACCTAACTTTTCTGTTAGTATTTTTTATAGAAGTGCCATATGGTTTTCCTCATTGGCTATACAACTTTTCAATTTCACCAGCAATGTATGAGCGTTCAAATCTCAATAGCATTCATTGTTTTCCTTTATTATAAACTTTGCTATCAGTGCTAGTGTGAGGTGGCATCTCCTTATTGTTTGAATTTCTCTTACAGTTGCCAATTCTGAGCATTTCTTCATGTGAATGAGTGCGGGCTACCTGGATGATATATTTAATGAGTTATGTATTCAAACGCGTTTCTGCTCATTTCTAGTTGAATTATTAAGGTTTTTTTAGTAAGATATTGCGATTTTCTATAGATTTTAGAGATTTGGCATTTATCAGATATCACTGCCAATGGAGGGATCAGAACTTGAGTCTTTGTTCAAGCTTTATCAGAGCACTAGCTGTATGTATGACTACAGTTTATTACAGAGAAAGGAAATCAATTACTTTAAGTGGAAGAAAAAAGCATATGAGACAAGTCTAGAAAAACGAGTCAGAAAATTCCAGGTGTGCTTTTCCAAAGGTTATGGAAGAGGGCATGCGTAATTCTCCCAGAAATGATGTACAAATAATTTCCACACAAAAACTCCCATGATCATTGATAACAAGGGTTTTTATGTAGGTTTAGTTGTACAAACTTGAATTTACCTTAATTATACAATTTCAATGGACTCCAAAGAGCCAAGTATAGAAGCTGATGCATTAATAAAAATCATATTGCTAGCATAAATTAGTCTATGTGAACTAAAGGCACAGTTATATAAAGTTACTCTTATTAGGCAGGATAGTCTTAGAGCTCTCTAAACCTTGTCTGCCAGTTTTTACTATTGTGGTGGCTTGTGGGTTGCTGTGTTTGTTACTGGTATTTAAAATGCTTTCAGGTTCACTAAAAGTGAACAAGTTTCAAGAGAGCTTCCAGACTAAGGAAGGAGCCATTGAAAATTGTATGCATACATTTTATATTATCAGACATGGAGGCCTGAAAAGCGGAAGCAGAACATTATTAAAGATAGTGCCAGAGGATGGTCCTCTCAGGTCCCACAGCCTTCTAAGTGTGACAGAGGAGCTGATTTTTTTCTTTTTCTTTTTTTAAAAATCACTTTATTGGGGCCTCATACAATTCTTATCACAATCCATACATACATACATTGTGTCAAGCACATTTGTACATTTGTTGCCATCATCATTCTCAAAACATTTGCTTTCTATTGAGCCCACAATATTGGTTCCACATTTTCCCCCTTCCTCCCCGCTCGCCCCTCACTCATGACCCCTTGATAATTTATAAATTAGCATTATGTTGTCATATCTTACACTGTCAGACATCTCCCTTCACCCACTTTTCTGTTGTCCATCCCCCAGAGAAGAGGTTGTATGTAGAGCCTTGTAATCAGTGCCCCCTTTTTACCCCACCTTTCCCCCACCCTCTAGGTATCGCCACTCTCACCACTGGTCCTGAAGGGGTCATCTGTCCTGGATTACCTGTGTTTCCAGCTCCTATCTGTACCAGTGTACATCCTCCGGTCTAGCCATATTTGTAAGGTAGAATTGGGATCATGATAGTGGGGGGAGGAAGCATTTAAGAACTTGAGTAAAGTTGCATGTTTCATTGTTGCTACCCTGAACACTGACTGGCTTGTCTCCTCCCCACAACCCTTCAGGAAGGGGGTGTCCAGTTGCCTACAGATGGGCTTTGGGTCTCCACTCTGCACTCACTCTCATTTACAATGATATGATTTTTTGTTCTTTGATGCCTGCTACCTGATCACTTTGACACCTCGTGATCACACAGGCTGATGTGCTTCTTCCATGTGGGCTTTGTTGCTTCTGAGCTAGATGGCTGCTTGTTTACCTTCAAGCCTTTAAGACCACAGACACTATAGCTTTTGATATCCAGGCACCATCAGCTTTCTTCACCACATTTGCTTATGCACACATTTGTCTTCAGTGATCATATCGGGGAGGTGGACACCCACTGATATCAAGTTTTGTTCTTTGATATCTGATACCTGGTCCCTTCTACACCTCATGGTCACATAGGCTGGTGTGCTTCTTCCATGTGGGCTTTGATGCTTCTGAGCTAGATGGCTGCTTAGAGCTGATTTCTGAGTGGAGTCTACTATGGTGATGAGAGTAAGGTAAAGCCTGTAGGAGCTGCAGCCTTTGTGATCTTCATTTGCTGATGGGACATAACTCAAGGTAAAGTAAAAAAGCTGTAAAAATCTGCTAATGATTATATTTTGGAATGTGAAAAGTATGAATCTAGGAAAATTGAGTTGTAACACATAAAGATTGATATGGTAGGCATTAGTTAGCATAAATGGACTGGTATTGGCCATTTAGAAAATCAGAACCATATGGTTGACTATGCTGAAAATTAAACAATCAAGTAGAATGGCATTATATTCCTTGCCAAAAAAGACATTTGAAGATGTACATTGAGTACAATCTGCCTATGATAGGATGATATCTATCCACTTTCAAGGAAATCCAATCAATACAACTATTATTCAAATGTATGTAGTCATAAAATATAGGGAGGAATAAATTGAGGGATTCAACAAATCACTGCACTCTGAAATTTACCAAACATATAATCAAGGTGCTTTGATAGTTATTAGTGATTGGAATGTAAAAGTTGGAAACAAAGATGAAGGAAAAGTAGTTGGAAAATAGGGTCTTACTATAATGGCAGCTGTAGCTAGCATGATAGGATTTGGCAAATCTAATGACTTATTTATAGCAAATGCCTTTATTTCAACACCACCAAAGGCCACTATGGACATGGAATTACCCATATGAAAATCACACACATCAAATTGACTACATCTGTGGGAAGACACAATGGAGAATCTCAATATCAGCAGCTAAAAGCAAGCCAGTGGCTGACTGTAGAGCAGACCACCACTTGTTCATATGGAAGCTCAGGGTAAAGCTGAAGAAAATTAAAACTAATCCATGAGATAGAAAAGACGACTTTGAGTCAATCCTACCTGAATTTTGAGAATCTCTCAAAAAGAGATTTAACACACTGAATACTAATGGCAGAAGACCAAAAGAGCTGTAGGAGAACATCAATACCATCATTCTATTCACAACTGAGGGCTTGGAGGAAAGGGGTTACTACACAGAGGGCATTGGAGACATCAGTATAGAAGATCAAAGGCATAAATCTGGTTTAAACAGTCAAAACTTAATCAGTTGATCCCCTCTCTGATGCATGCTGGACCTGATCGGGTTTTCAACATTTTTTGTATTTATTCTTTGTTTTTGTTTGTTCATACTAGCATATATCTCAGAGCTAGTATGTCATTTGAGGTCACCCTCGAAGCTGTGTTATATGGTTTTTTTTTTTTCTGTTTTTTGGTATATGAAATTCAGGGTTGTTGAACCTATGGGGACAGCAAGCAGAATAAGGGTTTTGGGGGTTGGGGATACAGTGGTGGTGGGGACTAAAAGGAAGAAAATGTCAAGGAGTCCAGGAAGAAAAATAATTTTTGGAAACATTGGAGTAGCAATGGTACAATAATGCTCGATGTGATTGAACTTTGGAATGAATATACACACACACACATATCCCAATTAATAATAAATACATAAATAAGACAAGGAAGAAAGACAAAAAACAAAGGATATATGAGAAAAAGACTTTGAAACTTGCTCTTAATAATAAAGTTGCTAAAACAAGTGGTAAAAAGAGGAAGTCAAAGAGCTGAGCAGAAAATTTCCCTGAAGGGATGAACACAATCATCATGTCTGAAACTGAAACTGAAAGATCTCAAGAAAAACAATCATGCTCTCTGTTGTGATTTTGAAAAAAATCTATGGACAAAATATTGAATGATGCAGGAACCATGAAGAGAAGATGGAAAAAATACACAAAATCACTGTACCAAAAAGAATCAGGTGACATTCCACCATTTCAGGAGGTGGCATAGGAGAAGGACCAATGGTGGTGAAGGAAGAAGCTTGGGTGGCACTGAATACACTGAAGGTCAGGCTCCAACAAGTGATGGGATGCCAATTGAAGTGTTTTAGCAAGTAGATGAAGAGAGAGAACTCACTTATCTATGCCAGGAAATTATGAGACAGCGACCTGGCCAACTGACTGGAAGAGATCCATATTTGTAAGCATTCCAAATAAAAAATGAACCAAACAGAACATTAAAACTATGGATCAATCAATTTGCTAAATATATCCAAAGATAATTGCATCAGTACATTGACAGGGAGTTGCCAGAAGTTCAGACCAGATGCCAAAGTGGACATGGTACAAGGGATAACATTGTTGATGAGAGGTGGATATGGGTTGAATGAGAGAGTACCAGAAATATATGTTTTATTGACTATAACAAGCATTTGACTGTATGAATCATAATAACCTATAGCCTTGAAAAAAATGGGGTTTCCTATACATCATTGTCCTCATGCAGAACTTGTACATGCATAAAGAGACAGTTGTGCAGACAGAATAAGGGAATAGTACATGGATTAAAATCAGGAAAGATGTGCAATGGGATAGTGTCTTCTCACCATACTATTCAATCTGTATGCTGAACAAATAATCAGAGAAGCTGACTTATATAAAAAAGAATGTGGCATCAAGCTTGGGAAAAAGTTTATTAACAACCTGTTTTATGCAAATGACAACCTTGATTACTGAAAATTAGGAGGACTTGAAACATTTGCTGTTGAAGATCAAGGATTGCAGCCTTCAGCATGGATTACAATTCAATGTCAAGAAAACTAAAAATCTTACAATTGGACCTATAGGAAGCAGCATGATAAATAGAGAAGATTTTGAATTTGTGAAGGAGTTTGGGCTTGGATATGCAATCAATGCTCATGGAAGGAGCTGTTAAGAAATCAAAGTATACATTGCACTAGGCAAATCTAAATCTGCTGCATAAGACCTTTTTAGCATATTGAAAAGCAAGGACTAAGGTGCACCTAACCAAAGCCATGGGATTTTTCATTGCCTCATGTGCATGTGAAAGTTAGACATTGAATAAGGAAGATCAAAGAAGAATCAATGCATTTTGATTGTGGTGCTGGAGACGATTATTGAAAGTATGATAGATGGCTAAAAGAAGAAACGTTTCTGTCTTGGAAGAAGTAAGCCCAGGGACAGAGACAAGGACAGCAAGACGTCGTCTTGCATACTTTGGACATATTGGCAGGAGAGGGCAGTGCCTGGAGTAGGACATCATGATTGGTAAAGCAGAGGGCAACAACAGAGAGGAGGGTCCACAAGGAGGTGAATTGATAGCATGGCTGCATCAAGGGGCTCAGGCACAGGAACAACAGCACGGATGGCTCTGGAAATGCAGTGTTTTGCTCGGTTGTGTATAAGCTCACTGTGTGTGGGAACTGACCAGAGGACATCCAGCAACAATAATGAATCTTAAAGCTCAGAATATGTTTCCAAAGGACTAGTCCACTGTCAATTCTGAAGACACGAAATACGAAGGCATTAGAAATCTGATTTAACCCTAAACTGCAAAAGGTTCGTGAAAGCCAGCAATGATTTTAAGAAAAATTAATTACAACTATTGGAATTTAAGTTATGAAGGAGTATTAAGTCAACATTTATAGAGTTAGTTTTAAAAAATTGCAATCAATCTATATTTTTATTGTGATGAAATTAAAAGGCTTGATCATAGTAAAAAGTGTGTCCATTTTCTCAAAACCTACTGCTGCCCACGGCTCTGGCTCCGTGGGCCGAGGTGGGGTGGGTACGGAGGTGGCAGCTTCGGGAGGAGGTGGCGCAGGAGGCCAAAGAGCTCCTGCCCGGACCAGTCCTCCCGTCCTGGGCCACGAACCCTGAGCCTGCACCGCACCAAAAGGCGAAACTGGACGGATGGGCAGCTGAGCCCAATTCGGGACCGCGTGGCGCCCCCTGGAGCTGAGACCAGGATGTTCCGCTTCATGAGGGACACGGAGCCAGAGGATCCCACTTTCCTGATGGACCCCTTTGCCATTCACCGCCAGCATATGAGCCGGATGTTGTCAGGGGGCTTTGGATATAGCCCCTTCCTCAGCATCACAGATGGCAACATGCCATGGACCAGGCCTGCCAGCCACAGGATGCAGGCTGGAGCTGTTTCTCACTTCGGGATGCTGGGAATGTCTGGTGGCTTCATGGACATGTTTGGGATGATGAATGACATGATTGGGAACATGGAACATATGACCGCTGAAGGCAACTGCCAGACCTTTTCCTGCTCCACGGTCATCTCCTATTCCAATACCGGGGATGGTGCTCCCAAGGTCTACCAAGAGACATCAGCGATGCGCTCGGCACCAGGCGGGATCCAGGAGACGAGACGCGGAGGACTGTCCGGGACTCAGACAGTGGCCTGGAGCAGATGTCCATTGGGCACCACATCCTAGACAGGGCTCACATTCTCCAACGCTCCTGAAACCACTGCACAGGGGAGCAGGAGGAGCGGCAGGACTACAGCAACCTGGATGAGAGTGAGGCCGCAGCCTTCGATGACGAGTGACGGAGAGAGACCTCCGGATTCCGGCAGCAGCACCCTCTTGAATTCCGACGACAAGAGTCTTCAGGGGGCGGGGGACGAAGGGCTGAGGGGCCTCCCCGCCTGGCTATACAGGGACCCGAGGACTCCCCCTCCCGACAGTCCGGCCGCTATGACTAGTAAAGGCCCGGGGTCCTCAGCCTCTCCTGGGCAACCTTGAGAGGCTGGGACACCGTCCCCTGAGAAAACTTGCCCCTCTCCAACTCCCACCCCCAATTTAATAATAATTAATAAGCAAGTCGGCCCCCACCTTTCCCTGGGGGGCCTCAGGGCGAACGCGCACAGCCCCTTGTACCTACTTCTGCTGTATGTCTCGTACCATGATGTGTCCACTAACTTGATTTTTCATTTTGCTGCTCCACCTCCCTGTCCCTCCCCCGCCACGCAGAGAAGGAAAGGTCTGTGGAGATAAGCTCAGGGTGCAGGGGCCTCCTGGGTCTTCATCCACCTCTTCCTCAGAGCCCCGCTGTAGGGGCCATTGGACCTTGACCAGGAGAGGACCAGGGAGAGGACTAGTCTCATTCCCAACTCCTTCCCGTCCCCTCCACCCACACACATAACAAAAGTCTCCCTTACACCCTCCTCTGCCTTTATTTTTGATTTGTGCAACTTGTAACTAGGTGTTTGCGGAATAAAGAAGAGTGGGAAAAGACTAAAAAAATAAAAACCGACTGCCAACAAGTGGATTTTGACTCATAGCAGCCTTGTAAATGGTTTTCAAAATGGCTTACATGAACAGATGGAATCTTCCCTTTGCTGAGTCATTAATGGGTTTGAACCACTAAACTTTGGATTGACTTTCTAACACTTAACTGATAGTACATCGAGAGCTCCATAGAAATAATATGAAATATCAAGAGATAATTCTCTAAAAATAATTCTACTTCTTTAATATTTAGCATAGACAGAGAATGTTTTTTGGTATATATGTGATGCATTTCAATATTATTTTGATTTGGGGGGGGGTTGTTTCAATATAGTACTTTCCATATTTTGATCTAGTAAATTTTTCCTTAAAAAATATTGGAAAATTCCAACATTGTACTTTTCTCATCATAAAAAGTAACAACTAATGCCAATTGATATTCTTTGGATTTCATTTAAGTACTCTGAATAGAATGGTATGAATGAGATGAAATATAAGTGAAAAATTGCTATGTGAGTAAGTAATTGCATATTAAAGCTTGTAATGCCATAGTAAAAATTTATATTAAATCCTGTTAAAGCTAATAAAAATGAAACATTTTCCTCTCTGACTAAAATATGAAACACTGGTATTTTTACAATCGTTGTACATTATGTATTTATTTAAAATGTGGTTCAACTTTATGTCATATAATATATAATTTGCTACATTTCAATATAGTTTAAATGCTTTTCTTTAAGAAAAACAATATATTTTTATATATTGTAAGGAATAATCTTGTTGAAATGTCATGAATCATGAAATATTATAGAATAAAAAAATCATGAATCAAAATTATTTTGAATACGTATTCATGTATTTTTTTAGCTTTGCCCACTTTTGTGCCTACTTTTTTGTAGCTATTCATTGGATATTCAATAACGCTGAAGCATAATTTATTTGCAATCTAAATGCCACCTATTTCAAAGTAGGATTTAATTTGACAGCATGTAATTATGTAAAGAAATCTCCTGAATTGCTCCCTTTATTTTTTAAATTTTACTCTGTATGCATCATTAAGCTTGACTCTACTATGAAGCGATAGCTCTTCCCTGGTCATTTTTTATTGCCTTCTAAATCAAGAGTCACATTTTTTCTTGCAAATATTCCATCGCTTTTCATAAAGGTTTCAGTTTCAGCTCCATTGCTAGTTCATAAAGTGGCCTTTTGAAAAAAGAAACAGATCAACACAACCTCCTTCCTAGGCTACCATAGTCTGGAAGCTCTACTGCAACCTGTCTACCATGCATTATCCTACTGAAAATACCAGTGGCATAATTTCCAGCATTATAACAACTTATGTGGCATGATCCAGATGATATGAAACAGCTGCAAACATTAATAATAGGAATGTGCAATTTATAAACATATCTGGTCAATCCCATCACTTTTCTGTCAGTTGGTTGTACTGTGGTGCTTTGAATGTTGCTATGATGCTGAAAGTTATGTCACCAGTATTTCAAATACCAGCAGGATTACCCAAAGTGGAAATAGGTTTCAGCAGAGATTCCACACTAAGAAAAAGGAATATGCAGTCTACTTCTTAGGAATAAACCAGTAACAATTTTATGAATACCAGGCAGATATTTTCAGATACTGAACACCTCATGACAAATAGCAGAGCAGTCATACATTGTGCTTGAAGATGAATACCTCAGGTGAGAAGGCTCTCAAAATACAACTGAGGAAGAACTGGCATCTCAAAGTAGAATCAACCTGAAGACACGAATGAAGTAAAGTTTGCAGGACTTTTATTTGCTGATGGGGCATGACTGAAAATTAAGGAAACCGCGGAACTTGAAAAGCACAAAAGATGAATTTAGGAAAATTGGAAGCAACGAAAAATTAAATGGACCACAAAAAGATAGATATGAACTGAAATGAACTGGTATTGACCAATTTGAATAAAACAGTCATATGTTTTACTCTGTCTGAAATGATAAATTCATGAGGAATTGCATGCTATATATATATTTTGAAAGGAAATTTGAAGATCTATCTTGAATTACAATGTGCCTATGATAGGATAACACCTATACATATAAAAATCTATGCAGTCCATAAAGCTAATGTTCAAATTTACACACCAACCACTAAAGGTAATGATCATATATTGAATAATTCTTCCAATTTTGCAGTATAAAATTTATACAGCATACCATCAAAATGTGTTCATAATTCCTGGTCATTGTAATGCCAAAGTTGAAAATAAATAGAAAGGAACACTAGTTTGAACTTATGGCCTTGGTAAACGATATGAAGCTGGAGAGAGCATTATAGAATTTTGCAAGACGGATGATTTCTTTATTGCAAATTCTTTTTTTATTAAAAAACAAACAAAACAAACCCATAAATGACAACTAACCACATAGACTTCTCTAGATGAAATACTTAGAAATCAATTTGAATATATATGTGGGTAAAGATAATGAAGAAGCTCAGTAAGAGCAGAGAAAACGAGGCCAAGGGCGTACATGAAATTGACTATCAATTGCTCTTGTGTACATTCAGGTAGAAGCTGAACTTAAAACAAGTCCACAAGAGTCAACATACAACCTTGAGTGTATTCCACCTGAATGTATAGAACATGACACACTAGTTTGTTACTTTAAGCAATCCGTTTGCTGTTGTTTGATACTATCATGTCAGCTCAGAACCTTAGCAATCCATGGTACTGTCAATATTCTTTGCCAGCACAACACTTCAAATCCATCGATTCCTCCTCAGTCTTCCTCGTCAGTGTCCAACATTCACATGCATATGACACAACTGAAAATACCATAGCGTGGGTCAGGTTTCAGAGAATTTTCCTTTAAAAAGAGAGACTATGTCTACCATTCTGGCTTTTTGTTTGTTTGTTTTGTTTTGCTTTCTTCTTACTCTTTGGAAATCAGATTTGCCAAAGTTCTATGTGGTATCATTGATGATGGAAACTTTATGTACTAATGTAGCACTTTAGAGGATTAAGACATATGATGTCTAATTCTTTGACTCTAAGGAGTGACCATAACTATACAATGCAGCTCATATAAGGTATTTTCAAGGAAAATAAATTGTTTTGTTTTGCTTTCTTCTTACTCTTTGGAAACCATAGCGTGAACCTTAATCCTAAAAAACTTATCTTGGCTTTTCAGCAAGTAAATCTGAACAGCAGATTTACTCAATGCAACTCACCTCTTGGTCTCTTCACTGCTGCTACCATGAAGAGTTATTGTGGATTCAAGCAAGACAAAATCCATGACAACTTACATCTTTTCTCCATTTATCATGATGTTATGTATTGATCCAGTTGTGAGTATTTTGGACTTCTTTACACGGAGTTATAATCTGCACTGAAGGCTGCAATCTTTTATCTTCATCAGCAAGTGCTTCAAGTCCCCTTCACTTTCAACAAGCAAGAGTATGTGAAGTGCATGTGAAAGCTAGTTAAAACAACAAGGAGGAGCCAAGAAGACTTGATGTATTTGTATTACTTTTTTGGCAAAGGATACAGAGTATATAACGGACAGAAGAAGAATGAACACGTCTGTTTTTTGGGGAAACACTCCCAGAAAATCCCTAAAAGTGAGAATCGCAAAACAATTTTTTGAACAGTTATCAGAAAGAACTAGTCACTGAAAAAAAAAGATATCATCTTGGTAAAGTAGAGAGTCAGTGAAAAAGAACCCCTACAACAAAAGAGATTTGTACAGTGGCTGCAACAATAGGCTCAAACTTTCAGTGAATGTGAGGGTGGCACTCATTCTTTTGTGTATATTATTGCTGTGAGTTGAAATTGACTTGATAACATCAAACAAAATACTACTCTTCAAATATATAAAGGAGAAATAACAGTATTATATATTCAAGTAAAGGGAATGTTATAAACAGAGGGACGGTGGGGTAAAGCTTTTAAACTCTGGTAATAACTTGCAATTTGTCTATGCTTTTTGAAAGATTGTAGTTAACAAGAGAAAATACATTGAGGCATTAGGTTACAGACTTGTTTTTTCATAGGCAATGGAGTGATTTTATGATTACACTAAAACAATTATTATTCAAGCATCACTGAGTTTAAGGTATAATGAAACAACATTTGCATTAAATCTGTTGAGCAATTATTAGGACTTAATAGTTCAATAATATCTTTCTAAAGGAGGATGATGTTATTAATGTCATTCAGGGTTGGGTGGTAGAAGATAATACCTAAAATATATTTAAATAAGATATAAGATATTTTCCTTGAAAATACCTTATATGAGCTGCATTGTATAGTTATGGTCACTCCTTAGAGTCAAAGAATTAGACATCATATGTCTTAATCCTCTAAAGTGCTACATTAGTACATAAAGTTTCCATCATCAATGATACCACATAGAACTTTGGCAAATCTGATTTCCAAAGAGTAAGAAGAAAGCAAAACAAAACAAACAAACAAAAAGCCAGAATGGTAGACATAGTCTCTCTTTTTAAAGGAAAATTCTCTGAAATCTAATATTTCCTTTATTTATCATTGTCTAAAAATGATTAAGCCTATGCAATTATACTCAATTAACAGTCTGTTGACTGGAAGGTAAAGAATTTTGCTAATATGCATAGTTAAGCTGTACCGCTCACACTGGGAGATCATTGTCTGTCCAATTTACTTTAATCAAGTTAAAAAGGCAAGACTTGGAAATTAACAGTGAAGTATAAAGAAAATGAAAATACATATTTAAAAAAGGAGATTAAGCGTGATTTTAGGGAAAGAAACTATGAGACCAATTATGAATCCTGTGTACTTTATTCAGTTGTAGATTTTGGTGGCATAATGGGTAAGTGCTGCCTACTCAGTGAAAGGTTAGCAGACAAGTCACCCAACAGACTCTTGGAAATAGGGCCTGGCAAAGCACGTGTAGAAGGCTACAATATTGGAAATCCTACTCGGAATGTCTATACTGTACACATATGCTGTAATTTGCTCAAGAGTAATACACTCACTGTCATCGTGTCAAAGCTCTGCAACACTTTAGAATGGGGTAGAACTTCTCCTGTGGGTTTCCAACACTGAGATTTATGGTGTTTTTGAACTGTTGACTTTGGGGTAAACAGACCAATGTGTAACCATTATGCCACCAGGCTCCCAATCAAAAGCAACTAGTAACAAGGTATACTGCATATCATTTGGAAGTCGAAAGAAACTTCTTTTATCTACCAGTAACGCATGAGATTAGGTTGTAGAAACAACGGGAGGGATGAAATTGCATACTGCTAAATGCTCGGCTGCAAAGCCAAAAGATGGTTGTACAAATTCACACAGAAATCATACAAGAAAAATTCTGGAAATTTGCCAAAAGACTGAATTTTTCATAAGGGTCATGCTACTATGTCAAATGGGATCATTATTAGACAAGTACAACTCAATGGGACCCATTAAAAATAGCAACATCTTCCTCGAAATTCAAACTTTATAACTACATCAGCATAATGTGGACTGCAGATTTAAAGTGCAGATTGCTGTTAGCCAAACATAGAATCTAAGAAAATTATATTTTCAGTAAATTTTTATTTGAAAATAAAATAAAATATGTAACATATATTCTTAAAAATACATTGGAGGATACTACCCCTGAGCCTTGAGAAATTTGAGATATTGCTTCATGAAAGGACATAAAATGAATGTATATCCCTAGCGGGAGTCAAATTCCTTGTAAGTTAAATGTGTACTTGACAAAAGATTTCATGGCTGAATTAATTTAAATATAATTGAATGAACATTCCAGGAAGTACTATATAATCATTGGAATAAAATAAAGAAACAAAAACAGAGTAGTTTGGGAAATGCAGTCTATGGAATTATAGGAGTATAGTTGACAGCAAGATGGACAGTGGTTCTAATAATGGTAAATGATAGCTACAACAGAATCATAAGGATATTAAAGTACCAAAGCTGGGGGGGAAATCGGGCTGAGTCTTTCGGATTCATGGTGACTCTGTGTGGTAGAGAATAAAATTGGTTGATAGGGTTTTGGTTTTTTTTTTATTGCTACAAGTATGATTATAGTAGATTGCTTGGCACTTTGTGGTATAGCTGGAAGAGTTTAAACTATCAACATTTACATTAGCAGTGGAGAGTAAACTATTGGCATCATTCAGGGACTTCAGTAAACTCCAGACTTATCTAAACATTATATTGCTCATATTTGTTTCAATTCGGTACAGCTTTGAAGAGTATTTTTACCATGTGGTGGAAATTATATAGAATAAGATGAACACTTGAATATTAGACTCTTCTAAAAGTCATAAATAAATCTGATTCGCCAAAGGCAGAAAGAAAACAGCCCTGGAAAAATGGTTATGCCCCTTCATTTTTAGACACTTATATACTCTTCTCCAATATATTGTCCCTAAACTGGTTAAGTACTAAGCATTCAGAAAAACATAAGAAACAATTCCATTAAGAAAAAAATATGAACTACAAAGTTTAAAAAAAGAGTCAGATGTAGTGGATTCTTAAAATAATGTTTAAACTGTAACTATTTAAGAAATTAGCAATACATTTGAGAATATTAATGCTCCAATATTTTAAATACGCTGTGATATTGATTAAATATGGTATTTTTTATAATTGTTTTATTAGGGGCTCACACAGCTCTTATCACAATCCATACATACATCAATTGAGTAAGGCACATTTGTACATTCATTGCCCTCAACATTCTCAAAACATTTACTCTCCACTTAAGCCCCCGGGCATTAGGTCCTCATTTCCCCCCTCCCTCTCCACTCCCCGCTCCCTCATGAGCCCTTGATAATTTATAAATTATTATTTTGTCATATCTTGCCCTCACCCACTTTTCAGGAAGGAGGTCACATAGAGATCCTTGTAATTGGTTCCCTCTTTCCAACCCACTCTCCTTTCTACCCTCCCTGTATCGCCACTCACACCACTGGTCCTGAAGGGATCATCCACCCTAGATTCTCTGGGCTTCCAGTGCCCATCTGTACCAGCGTACATCGCTGGTCTAGCCAGACTTGCAAGGTAGAATTCAGATCATGATAGTGGAGGCAGGGAGGAAGTACTTAGGAACTAGAGGAAAGTTGTATTTTTCATCGTTGCTACATCGCACCCTGCCTGGCTCATCTCCTCCCTGAAAACCCTCTGCAAAGGGATCTCCAGTGATCTACAAATGGGCTCTGGTTGTCCACTCCTCACTCCCCCCATCATTCATTATGGTAATTTTTTTTTGTTCTAATGATGCCTTATACCTGATCCCTTTGACACCTTATGATCACATAGGCTAGTGTGCTTCTTCCATGTGG
>NW_022111369.1:73186815-73188262 GCF_000313985.2 Echinops telfairi | reverse complement strand
AGATTGTTCATCCAGCCTATCTTATTTAGACAGACCTGCGGAGATAATAACATGCAGAAAAACACGACAGAGCAAACCCAATCAACAATGTACAACAAAAGAGCAACAACAACAAATCACTGACAAAGAACAAATTAAAACACAAGAAAGAAAAGCTTGTAGCTAGTTCAAGGATCATTGGCATTTAGGAGTGTTTTCCAGTCCAGTCTGTTGGGGCACCATGCCCTGGTCCCAAAGTGTGCCTTCAGCATTCCCTGGGGACCTTTCTGCTCCATTCCCTTGCTGTTCAGCTGCACTCCCCCAGTGTGGTGCCTCTGTGTTGCACGATCAGATCAGTGCAATACCCACATTGTGTCTCTGGTGCTGTGCCCCGCAGCGCCATGGATCAGTGAGGGGCATCATGTCGTATAGTGGGGCTGGCCATTTGGTCCTCTCTGTAGACTGGCTGCTCTAATTGGGGTCATCGTCCTCAAGGCCTGGTGGGCCAGGATGTGCTCCTATTTCCCCCCTCCCCCCGTCATCTGCTCCTGTGTGCTCAGATCAGATATGTCCCTCTCCCAGAGCTGCGGATTCAGTGCTGTGCTTTGAAATAAATTCTTCTGGGGGGAGGGGCAGGCATCCACTTAGTATTTGGGACTTGGGCCAGCCCCCAAGACCTCTCCACTGGTTCCCTACTCTACAGTAGCATGTTGCATTCACACCTTGGAGCACTGGGTTGTCTGGTTAACAATACCCTCCCCTTGGGTGGGTTAGCGCCCTGTGCCCCAGCTACCCATTTCTTCCTTATTTTCATCATTTTTCCCCTTTCCCCACCTCCTCTCCAATTGTCTACCATGTGCATCCCTGCATTTGATCTTGTCCCTGCCATACTACCTGGTCCTGACCCCAAGAAAGTTTGTATACAGTAGTTTTTTCCCTATGCCCCTTTTGCATACCCCCCCCACCCCACCCCCGCTTACCTCAGTGGACTCATGTTGTACTTGTCCTTTTGTGCCTGACTTACTTCATTTATCATGATTTCCTCCAGCTCTTCCCATGCAGCGATGTGCTTCATACGTTCATCACTGCTTTTTAGCGATGCGTAGTACTCCATTGTATGTATATACCACATTTTTTAATCCAATCATTAGTTGATGGAAATTTGGGTTGCTTTCACATCTTTGCAATTGTGAACTGTGCCGCAATGAACATTGGAGCACAGATGTCTGGTCTTCGTTTGTTTCTTGCCTCTTCTTGGTATATGCCCAGTAGGGGGATTGCTGGGTCGTATGGTAATGGATTTCCATCTGTTTTAGATATCGCCAGATCAATTTCCATAGTGGTTGTACATACTTACAAGTCCACCAGCAGTGGACGAGAGTTCCTGTCTCCCCACAGCCCCTCCAACACTTATTGCTTTCTGATTTTTTGAATTGGGCTACCTTTGTGGGTGTTAGGTGGTACCTCA
>NW_022111369.1:73145636-73185542 GCF_000313985.2 Echinops telfairi | reverse complement strand
CTTTGCCTTTTGCTGTTAGCTAAAACCTCCAGGACGATATTAAATAAGAGTGGGGACAAGGGGCATCCTTGTCTAGTCCCCTTTTTCAATGGGATTGTGTTAGTCTTTTCTCCATTGACTACTACGTTGGCTGTTGGTTTTTCATATATAGCTTGCATTGTCTTGAGGAACTTTCTTTTCCATTCCTATCTTCTCAAGTGTCTTAATCAGGAATTGGTGTTGGATGTTGTCGAATGCTTTTTCTGCATCTATTGATATTATCATGTGGTTCTTGTAGTTTTTCATGTCAATGTGATGAATAATGCTAATAATATTTCGTATGTTGAACCATCCCTGCATTCCTGGTATGAATCCCACTTGGTCTGGTGAATTATTTGTTTTATATACTTTTGTATTCTGTTGGCTAGTATTTTGTTAAGGATTTTTGCATCGAAGTTCATTAGGGATATTGGTCTGCAGTTCTCAATTCTTGTGGGATCCTTGCCCGATTTTGGTATCAGAGTTTTACTAGCTTCATAGAAGGAATTAGGGAGTTTGCCATCTTTTTCTATGCTCTGGAAGAGTTTGTGTAGGATTGGTGTTAGTTCTTCCCTAAATGCTTGGTAGAATTCTCCAGTGAAGCCATCTGGTCCAGGGGATTTTTTTGTTGGTAATCCCATGATAACCTTGTCTATTTATTCTATTGATTTGGGTCTTTTGAGATTCTTGACGTCCACCGAGGATAGTCCAGGGAGGGATTATTTGTCCAAGAATTTGTCCATTTCTTCCAAATTGTTTAATTCATTGGAGTACAATCCTTCGTAGTACTGTGCAAATATCCTTTTGATTTCATTAGGGTCTGTTGTAATGTCCCCTCTTTCATCCCTTATGCTTGCTATTGAAATTTGTTCCTGCCTTTCTTTGGTTAGGTTTGCAAGTGGTCTATCAATTCTGTTTATCCTTTCAAAGAACCAACTTTTAGAAGCATTGATTTTTTCCATAGTTTTCTTATTTTTCCTCTCCTGAATTTCAGCCCTGATTGATTTTTATCATTTCTTTTCTTTTGCTTTTAGTAGGATCGTCCTGCTGACTCTGCTCTAGTTGTTGTAATTTTGTGCCAGCTTATCAGTCATGAGTCTCTCTTCCTTTCTCAGGTGTGCATGTATTGCTATGAAGCTTCCTCTGATGACTTCCTTTGCTGTATCCCATATGTTTTGGTAAATCGTGTGCTCATTCTCGTTGGTTTCTAGAAATTTTCTAATTTTATCTCTGATCTGTGCCAATATGCACTCCTTTTGCAGTAGAGAGTTATTCATCCTCCAATTGTTTGCTCTTGTTTTCTTTGTCTTCCTTTTGTTGATTTCCAGCTTTATGGCACAGTGGTCAGAGAGAGAAGTCTGTATGATATCAATGTGCTTAAATTTATGTAGATTCGCCTTATGCCCCAGCATGTTGTCTTCCTTCAAATAAGTGCCATGCGGGCTTGAAAAGAAGCATTTGTATCATCCAAATACAAAGAAGTTCCATTCTCTTAAATATGGAATTTTAGCTAGGTATATACATAAATATGTTCACATTATTTAACAATGAATTTCTAAAATTTTAATATTTATTTTAATTTATATTTAAATCATATCAAGTAGTATTGTACAATTGCTGCTACAATTAGTTTCAAACATTTTTTTTCCTTCCTAGACTCCTGGACATAGTCTCCTATAAAACACCCCCTCCCCACTCCAACCACCCCTGAAAGAAAACAAAACCAAACCCTTATTCTGCTTGCTGTTGCTATACTTGTTCGTTAATCCTGAGTTTCATACATCAAAAACCATAAAGACATATGAGGGCGAGTATAAAACAGGGCCATGATGTAAGAGCAAATTGTTCGTAAATTGGAGCTAGGATTTAGTGCGAGTCCAAAATCCATTCCTGGATCTATGTTTTTGTTTGTTTGCTTGGTTTTTATATGCCTTTTACTCCCTTTCAAAGCTTCCTTGCAAATTTATGGTAGTAAGTCTTATTGATCACCGACCCCTCATCCCCAGGGCATAACCATCTTCTGTTAATATTGTCATCGATTATCCCCTGATACTGTTTTTTAATGCCCTTTTGAGAGAGGGATATAGGCCCCATGTAAGCTAACCCTATATCACAGTACTTGAATTATTTGCTTGTACAGAATCAATCCTTTCCTGGATAGATACTAATTATACAAACAATGGGGGTTAATTTTCCGGGAAATTAATATTAATAATCACTGAGAATTTCCATCACAGGTTGTTGGAATAATGCATAACATGATATAGCATATTGGGCATTGACGTAGTGAGACCATGGTTGTCTGCCCATCAAAAATCAACAATCTTGGCACAGCTCTCTTCTGCTTCCTCAGACATGATGCAATTTTTAATTTTCTACTAAAATTATCAGGTTACAAATGTGTCTGAAATAGAGTCCAGTTCACCCAGTGAAGTTTCTGCATAGGATCTCACTGATGCAGTCTCTGGAGCATGCTGTGCTCCTTGGAGATCAATGATTCAGTGTCCCAGAATTCTACGGCACCTGGCATACATCATCAGGACATAAAATGTTTTTAAATTGCTTCCTCACTCAATTGGCCGTCAGAATCAGAAGTCTCTATATAAATGTTTTGGAGATAGTTACATTTCTATGCCTGGGGTATTTTCAATTAAATCACATTGAGACAGGAAGGTAATCCAAGACCCCTTTGGTTAATCATTGGGGAAACCCCAAGAACTACCTAGGGGGCTACCAAAACAAATCACCTAAAAGGCATTCAAAGAAGGTGTGCCACCTGGCAAGACTTTCATACAGCAATGCTGAAAACACACACAGAACTGCAAAAACCCACATCCTGAAGCAAATGAATTAATTGAGACAACCACACTATATAAACAGTTCTAAAACTCTTTTATAGTAAACCCAAGCTGAGCTGTACGCCACTTTACAGAGAAGAGAGGGACTGACCACCAACGAATCTCAACATCATATTAAAAAGTTTAACTCCTGATGCCAGAATCTCTTGTAAGCAGAATCCATAATGGAAAATAAAAGTGAGCTTAACCTCTAAGCATAACCCAGACTATTCTAAGAAAACCCAATCATTTCACCCATTTAAAAGAGTATGTATAATCTCTGTGCTACACTTTGGAGGCGAAGATGGTAAAAACCAAAACAAAACAAACCTGAGCCCTGCTAGTTTCGGGGAGAAGAGTATATGCAATGCTTAGGCGTTCGTTATTCCATCCCATCTAATGAATCATTGTGCATAAACACTCTGGTCATTCCTAGTCAGCAAAAGGCAGAACATTTCTTTTGTAGAGTTAGGCCAGTATCAGTCCTGCCACCAGAGAAGATCAAATTCCTAGTTTGTGTGGGAAAATCTAGGCTTCTTTCAGTTACCAAAGTGTAGTAAATGGTGTACTATTTCATTCCGAAGTATTCTAGACTCAAGAGCAAATATATCATTTATATTTTCTGATTCATAGCAACCCTCTCTAAACAGAACAAAACACTACCTAGTCCTGTGCCATGCTCACAATTGTTCTTATGTTTCAGTCCACTGGTGTAGTCATTGCATCCATCCATCTCAGCGAGGGCCTTTTACTGCTCCCCTACTGTACCAAGCTGGATGTTCTTCTCTAGGGACTGATTTATCCTGATATATATATCGTGGCAGTTACATAATCTCCTGTCAACTTGAGTGAAGGGGTACAGTCTAGCCTGTCAATCAGGTCATAGCCAATCATGCCTCTGTGTGGACATGGCTTTCTCCTGAACATTCTTGAAACTCCTGTCTTCCTCCCTGGAGGTGGGATATAGACTCACCCTGCTTGACATTCCTGATAACATGCCAAATGGAACGACACTGATGGAGCCAGAGCCCTGGAGCTGGAGGAGCCATGTGGAGACCTATGAAACACTGACATTCTTCCACTGCCACAGGATCCACAAGAGTTTCCACCCACTGGACTGTGATCTTCCTGCATTTGGCATCATTGCATGTGTTGCATGAGTCTGAAGAGGAATTTATAGACTGGTATCAGACAAATACAAAATCCAAAACACATGAGATCAATTTTACACATGGGCCCATCTCACCAATTTTACCTCTAAGTAGCTTTCTGTCTGGACTTCTTCTAAAACAGATTTCTTTGTTCTTATGGGAGTTCATGTTACTTTCAATACTCTTTGCTGGCACTAAGATTCAAATGCATACATTCTTCTTTGGTCCTCTTTATTCAAAGACCAACTTTCACATGCATACCTCAGTCCTCAAAGTAATATTATTGATTTTCAACACTTCAAAGAGGTTTTGGGCAGCAGATTCACCCAATCCAATGAATGCACCACTTGATTTCTTCACTGTTCTTTCTATGAGCATTGATTATGATTCCAAGCTAGATGAAACCCTTGCCAAGGTGAATCTTTTCTCTGTTTCTCATGATGTTACCTATTGGTCTAGTTGTGAGGATTTTTGTTCTCTTTAAGTTAAAATCCATATGGAAGGCAGCAATCCTTGATCATCAGCAAAAACTTATAATCCATATGGAAGGCAGCAATCCTTGATCATCATCAGCAAAAACAAGTCCTCTTCACTTTCAGCAAGCAAAGTGATGGTATCTGTGTATTGCCATATTGCATTCAGGTTGTAAATAAGCTTTCTTCCAATCCTGATGCCTCATTCCCCAATACAGATTCCCTAATTTTTAACTCAGGATACAGATTTTAGAATTACAGTGAGAAAATACAACTCTGAAGTATACATGTCCTGATTTTAAACCCTGTAGTATTCCTTTGATCTGTTCACAAAACTGCCTCCTGATTTATATTCAGGTACTGCATGAGCACTATTAAGTGTTCTTGTATTCCCATTCTTCCCAAGGCTATCCATAGTTTGTTATGATCCACGCAATCATATTCCTCTTGATAGCAAGCAAACAAAAGTAAACATCTGTATGATTACTTTTGTAAGGTGTTCTAAATCATCTTTATACTTTTATTTCTGTAAATTGTTCTAAATCCAAGATTTACTCCTAAGTGAGAGAAAACATATGTGGCAGCATTTAAAATAAAGTCAGTAATGAAATGAGTGTGAATGGTTTATTAGCATTACCAAATAAAATTTTTAATTGTAGCATTATACTGTAAAATAAAATACTTACCAACAGTACAATGATAACTATGGAATAGTCATGGTATCCCAAACAAATTCACTGCTCACTCATAGTGATCCTCTGTGGGTTTCCAAGACTGTAACTGCTTATGGGGGTAGAAACGTAAATCTTACTCACAAGGAGATGTGGGTGGTTTTGGACTGCTGACCATGCAGATTGAAGCCCACTGCACAAAGACTATATACCCAAGGATCCCAATCATGGTATAGTCGGTAATAATTGAATTATATATTTCATCTAGTATTTCTATGGACAATTCCACTATAAAATCTAAATATCAAGGGCTATTTTTGTATTTGAAAATTTGATTTAATATTTCTAGTACATCTCTCCTCATTTATAAATGATCTGTGAATGAAAACAGATATCCACACACATAGAGGTGCACACTTATACATAAAATTGTAGCTTTTATGTTGTTGCTACCCTTTTAATATGGTATAATGAATTATTTCAATTTTTCTTCTGAATTTTATTGAGTTTTTAAAATAATAAATTAAATTGTCATTAACTGTAATTACAATCACCATGATATAATAGATCTTAAACGTGTGACAATTTGCCTTGAAAACAATATATATTTTAATTACGTAATCTGTTACAAATTTCTAGAGTTTAAGGTAACATATATATTCAAATATATATCATCTGATACTGAGAAAATCATAGTATTTAATAGGAATGAAAACTCATATATACAGATAATTAAATTAATAAATTATATAAATCATTTCTTTCTTTAAAGATTCTCTTTGTTCTTTAGGATTATTTATTTGTAAGATTCTTGTATACCTGTTTATATGAAGGTGTTTCTAACACCTTTTGTTCATTTTCTTTCTTTGGAAATAAAGGCTCAATTTGTTCACCAACCTCTATTATTTTCTATTTAAATAGGACTAAGTCTTATTTTGGACATATTAAAAATTCAATCACACGCAAATATTTTAGCACATCATGTTTTCATTTGTGGTGTGAATATTTGAAAACCTGCCACAAAGTAACATCTAACATTTGGAAATCTGTTGTAGATTTAAACTCTCATCTGCCAGATTTTTTAATCCTCTTATTTCTTGCAGAGCTGAAGCAAAATTTATAGACCTACAATTCAGCCAATATATAGACCCCTAATTAATCAGGCTTTCCTTTGTGTAAACTCATCAAAATAATGTTTTTCTACCAAATTAATATATAATGTGCTGAAAAATATTTTGGGGTCATTTGCCGAGCTCCAAAAAAATTATTTTTGCTTACTTAGGTTAGTGTTTATTTTTGGTCAATTGTTATTCATATGTATCCTATTGTAAGTTGATGAATATTTATTAATTATGCTCAAGAACATATAGTTTTCAATTAAAAGAAAACTCATTTTACTTAATGAGTTGGAGATTTCAATAAAATAAATTTTAAGAAATTAAAGATAAGAGATAGAGGGAGAGAGAAAAGAATCTTGAACTTGGTGAAAAGCTCAGTGGTCATTGAACTAGAAGGGTCTTCTTGCACTGCTTTTAGAGAGAACATGGCCCTGTGGATACCTGAATTTGGACAGCTCTTCACCAGAACCATGAAAGCATCTATTTCTGCTCTTTTAAACCACATGGCTTATTGAGGATGTTCTCGCAGCCCTAGGTAACAAATCGTCATATCTGTTGTTGTTGGTTGCACTACATTCGATTTCAACTTATGGAAAATCCATGTTTGAAGAGTAATATTAATAGTGTGAGAAATGTTGCTAAAATTATACTCTGTCCTATACGGTGACTATGATTCCGCATCTACTTGAGCTGAATTTTTGAGCCAATTTTTGTAGTGCCTAAGACATTCCTGACATTTTCATTACACATAAACTACCCAATCTCTAGTAGTATTTAATTAATTAGCTGTACAATATGTGCATACATCTAATTTTCTTACAACTGCTTCATTGACATAAAAGTGAAAAATTATACTTAGTTGTGCTCTGTACCATATCTTTGGAAAATATTTTCTGATATATAAATTAGGTTTAATTTTTTTCTCTTTCTTTCTATTTCTTTCCTCCAGCCTCACAGATAAAGTGCCCCATCAGCAAATGAAGGTCCTGAAGGCTTTACTCCATCCATGTCATAACAGTGGACACTATTTTGATAACACAGCCCTTCCTCAGCCACATTTTGAATGCATTTTCTGATGGGGCATGGCTCAAAATAATAAGAAATAGCTGCAAGCATCCTTACTATTCAGAGTTTGGAATGTACATAGAACGAATCTAGGAAATTTGCAAGTTGTCAAAAATGAAATGGACCCCATAAATATCAATATCCTAGGCATTCTAAGAACCTAAACTGAATGCTATCAAGTCAATTCTGACTCATAGTGACCCCTGTGAGCTTCTGCAATTGTAATTATTTCTAGGAGTAGAAAATTCAGGCTTTTTTCTTGTGGAGTTGCTAATGGTTTCAAACGGTTGATCACGTAGAGTGGCAGTACAACTGGTATTGCCCAGTTTGAATCTGACAGTTATATGGTTTACTTTTCAGCTAATGACAAATTCAAGAGGAATGGCCTCACATATATCATCAAAAAGGACATCTTAAGATGTAGCTTAATATACAATGCTGCCATTGACAGATAATAAGTTGTACTGCCACACATAGTGGGCACTAAGTCTAGAGCCAAGAAAGGCTTTAGGGATAGTTAATCTTTCCTGTATGAAAAAGACCATGACTCACAGAGCTGAGAGGGTCTTGCAGTGGAATGCATTATTTAGTAGCACTCTTCTAGCTGGATCCTCTCTTACTCTCATCAATGACGTGCATTTTCCTGATGGATCTGAGTAAAATGGTGGAAGGATGATACTGATTGGATTACATGATTCAACTGTGAGTTGTTTTTAACATGGTTAACTGTGATTGTCATTCTACTGGGTATAAATGAGCCATCTCAGAAGCAGTAAGGGGTTTCCATTTAATCAAAAGAGATTAGACTGAAATTGAGCATATCCTTCAGACCTCCAAATCCCTTTGCAGTAGACCTCCTTGACCTAAGATGTGGCTGTGTGAGGGGACCCAAATCAGAAATGAGAGCACAGATACAGAAAGGGAAACACCTTGTCCATGGAGAAAGTAACATTGAATGCTTTGGGACAAATGTGTGGCTTGTGGAGTAGGGTGCCAAATTGTAGAAGCTAGGTGAGCTGACGCATTTAGTTGAACCCGAATGTCATTGATTTTAAGCAGAGTGGAGTGGCATATTCTTTGAGAATTCATTAGCAACACTCTAAGAGCTTTTTATTATTGCCTATGCAAAACAGAGGCCAAAGTATGAGGCTGTAGGTCAGAGAGAGGCCTGCTGTGGACATGGCAGAAACTATCTTGGCTGAACAACTGTAACCCAAGCATTACTTACATGAATTATAATGTCCATAATAAGACCTGAATCATGAGCATTATCTGTGAGTTCTACATGGCAATTGCAGTGAGTAATGGAACCCAGATGAAAAGTAGAGAGTGCTATTGGAGATACCTTGACTTATCCTAATATTTGTGTGGTTTGTTGTATTTGTTTGCATCTTTACTTTTTCTTTATTGTTTGAGAAGCTGATTGCTTTTTGGTTTTACAAGAAGCACCAGAAAATCTTTTATATTCCTACTCCATTCGTCAAACTACCCATTGCTCATGTAGCCCTTGTTTCTTTTAGCAAATGCTATTTGCATCTAAGAGCTGGTCAACAGCTGTGCTCACTGTTACTTGGACTTCTAACATCTAAAAGAGGTTAAAGCAACGACATGCATATTTTTTTATAATAACCTAGAGTTCTGGTGGCATTGTGGTTAGGAGTTTGGACACAGACTTCAGTCAGTGGTTTGAAACTCTGGTCTACTCTACAGGAGAAAGACAGGGTTATCTAATCTCATAAAGATTTAAATTCTTGGAAACTCAGGGACAGTTCGACCCTGTCTTACAGGGTTTTTATGAGTCGGCATTACCTCAGTGACAGTGAATTCCAATTGATATATACATATCTATCTGTTGTCTATCTAAATGTTTTGTTTGACTTATACATTTCTACTTATACATATCTACAAATATTACTCTCTATGTAATCTAAAGCATTTATATTAATTGAATTCATACTTACAATGCAGTGGAATATTTACTATGCCTCTTCTATCCATTTTCTTTATAAGTCCCACCAAAAGACATTTTTCTGATGGTCCTGGGTAAGAGAAGGTGGGAGAAAAGACTCACAGTATGATTCAACTGTGAGTGACTGTCATCAGGGATAATTGTGATTGTCAACCTTCTGGGAATGCAGAGGGGAGTGGCTGCCAGTAAGGGAAAGGATGCAGGGGTGGATGTGTCATTTGGATACCAAGATCTCTGTGCACTGAACATCCTTGGACCAGTGCCAAGGAAGCTGTGTTACACAAGAATTGGCAACAGCTGAACCATGAGCCAAAGCCGGAAAGAGCGGTAAATTTTTCCAGCCCACAGAGTGAGTAAAGCCAAGTGCGTTGAGGCAGGAGACTTTATGTTGTAGTGCGGTGTCTCCAGGGACTAAATAGGGCACTTAAGTTTGCTATTCCAGTTAGCTGGACCTGAGAGACTTCCGGATGATAGTTAGGATACCTATAGTGTGGTAGTATGCTCTTTGGGTATTTCCTGGAAGCCCTAAATGAATTTTGTAATGTTTGAACATAGGACTTGTGGTTGAGAGTCCAAAGATCATTAGGGAGGCTGCCTTCAGGCACTGCAAAGAAAAGGTCTTCCTGTTCAAATCCTTATACCCTGAGCATTTATAGCCTTTTAGCTTCCCTAATAAACTTCAAAATAATGAGTATGCTCTGAATTATGCTGTTATTGCAATAAATGATTGGACCCACCTGAGAAGTAATGTATCTTGCTGTGGACAGATGGATGGTGGAAGCAAGTCTTACCTCAGTCTCAGAAGAATGAGCCTTGGAAAGCTCAGGGCAGTGATTTTCCTCCCTTCTTGAGAAGTGGAGGTCAGCCACCACTGTCATGTCTGTCTTTTTGGAATATCAAATGTGTCCAGTTCAAATATAGGATGATGAAAGCAACACACACAGTCCGTCTCCAAAAACAAGTCATTGTTCAATAATTTCTAGAAGAACTATCTGACCCCAGACTGCTGCAAGTGAAGGAAGACCAACTTCCGTTGAAGGCTTTAGCAAAAACCACGGCCAGGAGAAATGACAGAATACTAGTAGAGGCTATTCAACAAACATACACAGATTTGAAGGTTTTTACTCATCTACGTCAATGAATTTGGAAGATAGTTAGACGGTCAACCTCCTGAAAGGGAACCAATGTGGTGTCCATTCAAAATAAAGATAGTCAAACAGAATAGTTTGAACCAATTTCATTTCACTTAATAACAAAATTTTGTCGAATATAATTCAAATCATACTGCATGCTTACATCAATAGGGAAATACCAAAAGTTCAAGCCAGATTCAGAAGAGGATGTGGAATAAAGGATAATCCCAGGGTTCGATACAGTTACCAGTTGGGCTGCTAGCCACAAGGTTTGCAGATGGAAAGCAGCAGCTGTTCTGTGGAAGAAAACTGAGACCTTCTCCTCCTGGAAAAAGGTGTAGTCACAGGAAGTCACCGGTGAAGTCTGATCCTGTTCTCTACCGTCACGCTGAGTCAGAAATCAAGTTCATGGAAGTGAGAGAGAGAGAGAGTATGTCAGATGCTTCCTAGTCAAATGTTATAAAGGTGTTTACCTGTTTTATTGAAACTACAAAGTGGTCTATAGTATGGGTTATAGCAAATAAATGGACAATAGTACATATAATGAGAGTGTCAGTGCACTAAATTGTGTTCCTGTAGAACGTTGATTGAGGAGCAATCTTGGTACTGAAATGAAGGGCTGCTGTGTAGATTAGATTACAAAAACTCTGTGGCAGGCTTGCATCCCTTTACTTTACATGTTAATAGTTATACTGAACAAATAATCCAAGAAGCTTGTCTAAATGATGATGGGTGTGGCATGAAGATCAGAGGAAGATTCATTAACAATCTTTAATATATGCAGATCACACACTTTGCTTGCTAAAAATGAAGATAACTTGAAGCACTTATTGATAAAGGTCAAAGATTATATAACCTTCAGTATTGATGTCTCATGAATATGAAGAATATGAACTCCTTCTATGTGGATCAATAAACAACTTCATAAAAAGTGGAGATAAAATTGAACTAATTGAGAACTATCTTTACATTAATTTCCTACAATAATGACATTAAACAAACAAAAATTAAAATATGTAAATGGAAAGAAAGCCCTTGACAGCCAACTTTTTTGTTTAAATCTCTGAAAGTTATCCCTTTGTGCTTAGACTTTTAAGAGACAGCTTAAAATTCACAAAATCTAAATGATACTCTTTGTAGTACCTGTATGATATGAAATTTGGGGGGAGTTTATAGTCTGTAGGCCAGGATCCAGGAAAATGTAGTTGCAAATATAATTTTTCTATTACTTTAACATCTAATTTCAGATTATTGGCAGCAACCTAAGTGACTTTCTGTATATGGATTTCATTGATCATACATAATCCTCTCACAGGCCAGCTGTGCTTCTTTAAAATTTCCCTAATAGATTTAATATGTGAAAAAAAATTCCCTGACCATTTTAACTATCATGCCTTTCTCCACAAAGTAATTTTATTGATGTGAACAGACACAACTTTTGCCTATGTCTTAATAACCATTCAAAAACTATAGGCATAAAATGACTTGTTCTTAATAAATGGCCTATCGATCTCTTGCACACAACATGTGATCTATGAAAGCTTTAGAAAAGGAAATCAAAAGCAAAATAAATTCACAAAGCAAAATTCATCCTAGTGTTCTCATAGGATCATTCAGAAATTTCACAAATGGGAAAAGAAGAAAATGTGAGTGAAAAACAGAGAACCATTTAGTTTCAGCTCTGAAGTACACACAACTGTTTCCCTCGGCCTACCATGTCTGATTGTATGCTGGCACAATGCCTACACACACCATCTGCTGTTTTCCAATGCTGCTGCCTTATCTACTGCAGAGGATCCCATAAACAAACTAGATTCTACACTGCCTGCACTGCATACAAAGTATTTTTCAGTCTTGGAGTTAGTCAGGTAGAGACTTACTAAAATTTGGCTAAAAGACTACATTCTATAGAGAAACTGAGGCACACATAGAAAGAGAAGATAAAACAATACCTATCAAGGTTGTCTCTGACCTCAAAGGGCATAGTAGCCACTTGTTATGTTATTCTTTCTCTCTCTAAATTTAAAAATAAGACATGGACAATAGTCCTATCTTTCTCTCTCACTTTGTTGAAGTACATTTACTAGGATTTTAAGGTGTTATTTAACACAAATCAACACATATACCTAAGCAAGTGGGCAAGAAAATTAATTTTTAATACAGCATGATTTTCTTCTCCAGTGTTATTGTGCTATCTTGATAAATATCTAAAATGGATTTTTCCCTTTCAAATATTCAATATTATTGTATGTGGGTATGCATGGGTATATGATGGGATTTCTAGCAGTTTATGAAAAAAAATTATCTTGTCATTTAATTACATTTTTCTATGAACACGTTGAAGCCTCCTCCTCCGTGTGTTTACTGTCCCTTCATCTTCCAGTATTGGGAAGAGGAATATAGGAAAAGGTTAGGCTAAACAAGAAGTAGATATTTTCCCTGAGTCTGTGAAAAAACAAAAAAATTCTTCAAATATTTAAGTATGAAGATGCAATGTAATCAAATTAAAATATAATAAACCGTAACATGCAAAGCCATTTTACCAATGTTTAGCTTTCCACTGTTGAATTTTTAGGTGAGTTGCTCTCAGACAGTAGCGAGTTAAAATGACATGCACTATTTCAGTTGTTTGGGGTTTATAGTAAACAAGAAAAAAAAAGGCCTTAATGAAATGGCAGTTTATGCTAATGAACAACACAACACAATTTTCTGATTCAGTAGTATAAAGGACATCATGAATAACTCATTATGTAATACTTTTATTTCAAAAAATTTTAATAAGCATTTTATTTCAATCCAGGCTATATACTGTTAATTAGAAGAGAATGATGAATACATATTTAATGAAACCCATGATCAACAAATCAATTCTTACTCATAACAACCCTGCAGGACAGAGTAGTACTGGCCCATTGTTTTTTCCTAGACTGAAAACTTTATAGAAGACTGTCTCAACATTCTCCCAATGCAGCTCTGGGGATAGAGTTGCAAATCTTTTTGTTAGCAGCTAAGTGTTTAACCACTATGCCAACAGAACTGTTTAGTAATAGAAATTTTGAATAGTCAAAAACAAGCATTAAATAGAAGAAACGAATACAAAGATTTTGAAACAGTGAAAGCGTGTTTGGTTTCAGAGTATATTGCTACAAAGTTCACCTGAAAAAGCAAAACAACAAAAACTCTGGTGTATATTAATGTCAAACATTTCCCAAGATCTGTGCCAATAAGAGATTGCTGTTGGATTCAGTTTTTATTATTTTAAAATAAAATGCTTCATTTGGTCCATTTTTAACCTTCTCAAATTTTTTATATCTCGTGTATATATCTTCTCCCTTGTGGAATTGATAAGGAGCCTGTGGTTGAGTGTTGGGTTACTAACCTCAAGGTTTGCTGTGCAAACATACGAGCCCACAACCTCTCCAAGGTCGAGCGATGAAGCTGCCTGCTTCCATGCAGATGCATAGATTCCAAAATTCTACGGAGCACTGATGAGTTAGAATTCACTCAAAGCAGATGCATTGTGTTTTTGTTTTTTCTTTCAGTTTGTAGTATTTAAAGCAAAGGGGGCCCAGTGATGAAGTACTTAATTGATAACTGACAGGTTTGCCGTTTGAAAACTCTAGCTGCTCAGAATACTGATTGAGTCAAAGTGGCGAAGGGATGCCATTCGACAGAGACAGATGAGGCTGCCTGTTCCCAGACGTACTTAGAGTCAGGGAAAACCTGAGGAACAATTCTGCCCTGACTTAGGTGGTCACGTTGAGTTGGAATAAACTTTAGGACAATGAATGAGTGCGTCATGGCAGGGGGCTGGGGTGGTAATATTGCAATGTGCTAATATGTCTGTTCGAACTTATAGCAACTCCTCTACAAGAGAAGGAAAACTTGTCCAGTTCAGCACCACACTCACAATATCAGCCTCTGTGTACATATATCTTATCAAGAGTAACTGTTTTTGGTGACACTTTTCCAGAGCCTGATCTCTCTTATAACATGTGCAAAGTACTTAGATGAATGAAGTATTCCTAGCTGTGCATCTAAAGAGCATTCTGTTGTACTACCTTCCAGTATATATGTTTGTCCTCCTGGTAGTCCTTGGTAATTTCAACATTCTTCAGCAGCACTGTAATTCAAATGCATCAGTTCTTCTCTGGTCTTCCTTAGTGATGCTCCTGCATTCTCACACATATGAAGCTATTGGAAATCCCATGCTTGGGACAGTCTGTCTTTTAAATGGCATTTTTTTTTTCTAAAGACTTTAAGAGCTCATTTATCAAGTGTAATGCTTCCTTTGATTTCATGAGTAATTCATATATCATATTGATTGTCAATCAGTGCATTGAAATCCTGTATCCCTTCCATCTTTTCTTTATATATTAGTTTACCTTGATGTTGTCTATTGGTGCAGTTGTAAGGAATTTTGTTTTCTATACAGAGGGCTATGCTCCAAACTGAAGGGTATAGTATAATCTTTGATTTTTATTAATAAGTGCTTCAAGTCCTCTTCACTTTCAACAAGATGTCCTGTGTCTCCAACTTTTGTATTCCAATCTCCAGTAATTATCAATGCATCTTGAGTACAAGTTTGATGAACTTCAGATGGAAGATTTTGATAGACCTTTAATTTTTTCATCACTAACTTTCGTGTCTGTGCGTACATTTGAATAATAGTTGTATTGACTGGATTTCCTTCTATGTACATAAATATTATCTTATTACAGATAGCACCAGACTCAAGGAAGATCTTGAAGTGTTCTTTTTGAGGATGAACACAAAGGAATCCATTCCTCTGGAATCTGTCATTCCAGGCACAGTGAGCCATTTGTCTTCTTTGATTCAAAAAGGACCCCTCACGGGACATATCCGTTCACTAACATTTAAAATTGTGATCTTTATATACTCCATTTTATTCTTCACAATTTCAAAATTTCTTAGATTCATACTTCATAAATTCCAAGTTTTGATTATTTTAATTTTTTAGCTGTTTCTTCTCATTCTTCTCATCGTGATGAGTGCCCCATCAGCAAAGTATGGTCCTGAAGGCTTTACTCTATCTGCACCATTATGGTCAGCTCTACTTTAGAAGGTAGCGTTTCCTCAGTCATATTTTGAGTGCTTTCTGAACTGAGGGGTTCATCTATGACACTATTTCTGACTCTGTCCTACTTCTATTATAAGGTTTTTGGTGTCTCACAACACTAAAGGATCCCCCATGGAGTGAAATATAATACAGCAGTACCTCATTTCTGAAAAACAAAAAACAAAAAAATAAAAATAAATCAATTTCCTGAAACCACTGAGAGTATAGATGTGAGGCAGAGGCTCAGATTGGCAAGAAAACTTTACAATAATGTAAACAATGTCTTCAGGCTTCTGGAAGATTTACATATTTGTTTTTTTTAGACATTTTCATTGGATAGAGAGAAATTGTTCCCTGAAGAACTGAAAAGACAACCATGCTCATCAAAACTTTGGTTCAAGAAATCATCCCAAGATTTGATCTGCCTACCTCAGTTAAAAGTATCAAAGGAGGGTGTGTTAGACAGGGTTCTCTAGAGAGATAAAACCAAATTGCTGATAATTCAATATATTTATTTATAAAGATAATTATAAAGATAATAAAGATATATAACAAGAATTGAAATATTAAATCATATACAGATAAATATATAATACAAGAAATAAACAGTTAAAGTATAAAGCACTACAAATGGCTCAGTGCAACTCACGTCTGTGAGAGAAAGTTGAGGACTAGCAGTCCTTCAAGTCTAGTCTGTTGCCAGATCTTCATCTATTTGTAGAAAGAGCTAGGCTATGTCAGCACAGCAGCCAATCAGAAGGCAGGTCACCAACCACCAGTCTCCAGCTCCAGAGGTGTCTTAAAGGGACCTCAACTTACAGCGACACAGTCCACAGACTAGGTGTCCCACAGGTAGTGTAGCCTTTAATTTGAGGCACAGAGCAAGTAAGGCAGTCTCACACTCGTCCAATGATCACAGAGCGAGAGACAAAAAAGGCAAGGCTCACCAAGCCATTTATCTCTCTGCCCTTCAGTTAATCCCATTTGTGTTTATCAGCCAGGCTGGCACAGTAAACTATCTCAGAGGGGTCTTTATTGCATGAGTCCCTCAGTAAGTACCAGTCATTTCAAATATTATATCATTACAGCAAGCATTCTGAAAGCTCTAGTCTAAGACTAAGAAACAGACTCTAAAGAAGATTTCTAACAAGTTTTGTCAAGAAAGTACCCTGAGTACTATTGCACTGTTGAAAGTAAGGGTTAACCAGAGAAAGAGGCTTCAATTCAGCTCATATTAAATAATATATGAGATAATTTTCCTAAAATCAGGATGTGGGGTAAGTTCATCAATACAATATATCTAAAAACCTCTCCAATACCTATTACTCAATAAGCATCTAACAGTTTATAGTTCCTACATATACTCCTTTATATCGCATAGCTTCAGGAAATCAAGTACTCCACATGCCTAGGAAGACTCTTAGGCAGTAAATGTTCAAAGTAACTGGACTTAGATGTCTCCTCTAGTTCATTCAGTATCCCATGTCTCTTCCTTTTCACTAGTAAACAGAGCATTAAATTTAAGAGAGAGAGTGAGAGACAGAGAGACAGAGACTTATGACCTGTGGACATAATTTTTATTCAGATTACATTTCTTCTTTCAATGTTGCATAAAAACCATGGTGACGTAATGAACAAATCACTGAATTAAACATCAAACCATCTATGTATAATCATGAGTAGTACATGAACTAGATTTAAAATATAATTTCAATTTATAAGAATTCTGAATTATTGACTCACAGTAAAAAAGCATTGGGTGTGTTACAATAAAACAAGGCCAATTGTGAACATAACATCCTCTACGGCTTCATTTTAACCAGTTTTAAAGTAAATTCTGCTTTTCTCCCTCTATTCTGAATAACCAATATTCTCTAGAAATTGTTGCGGTGGTAGCTGTGAGTGGATTCTGGCCCATAGCAACCTTATGCACAGCAGAAGGGAGGACTGCCCAGTCCTGTGCCAGCCTCACGGTTGTTCCTGGGCTGAGCATAGGCTTGTTGCAGACGTCATGTCAACCCATCTCCTTGACGGATTTCTTCTTTATCACTTCCCCTCACTTCACTAAACATGCCGTCCTTCTCCAGGGACTGCTCTCTCCTGACATGGCCAAAGTATGGAAGACCAGCTCTTGCCATTCTCTCTAAAAATTGGATAATTTTACGGTTCAGAATAATGGCTAACATTTATCTGAAGTTTGTTTTCATTTTTTTTAACATGCAGACAAAACAAGTTAACCAGCAATTGAAATTTTAAAGGGATGCTTCATTCATATTTTAGCAAAATGAACTAATGCTACTTTTCTTCTTAACTGTTTTTTTTAACTTGTCAATGGCTAAAATATACTTGAACTAATGCTTATTGACCCAACTTCAGCTAGTCACACTCTGCTTTTTGTTTATAGCTAATTGCCTCACCCTATTCTCTTTAAAATGGCAAGGTAAGTTAGAATAATGGCCCCAGACATTATTATTTCATTTGTTTAAGTAACCTTGACATATAATTAATATAGTCTTTTGTAAGGCTAACTACAAAGCTAACGATAAAGACTAAAAATCTATAGCCCCACCAAGGTTAAACTCTTGGAGCTTAACTCCCACACATAGGCAGCTAAAAATATCTCATCATAAGTTAACGTTGACTGTTTGTACTACTTATACTGAAGTTTAAAACATTCATTATCTCTATACATTTTTCTTCCTATATTTTTAAGTAATTTACTACTCCATTAATTATATTGTGAGACAGGCGTCTATAATATTTATGTGGCCTAAAGTGAAATATATTGATGTATTTATATTAAAATATTACTTTTAAAGTAATTACATTTTAGAATATATTAATATATGATTATGATTTGCTTCATTTTCAGCTAAAATTGAGGAAGAAAAACAAATTGACAAATAAAAAATATATTTTTTATATTTAACATATAATTTCATTTAACAAACTTATTTTTAGTATTGTTACATGTTGGGCTATTAACTAAGAAGTAAGCATTTAAAATTCACCAGAATCTCTATAGGAAAAACATGAGGTTTTCCTTTCAATAAAGACATAAATATATGTATTTTTACCAGTTGATTTTTTTAAAATAAATCATTTTATTGGGGGCTCGTACAACTCTTATCACAATCTATATACATCCATCCACTGTGTCAAGCACATTTATGCATATGTTGCCATCATCATTTCAAAGCATTTTCTTTCTTCTTGAGCCCTTGCTATCAACTCCTCATTTTCTCCCTTCCTCTCCCTTCCTCCCTCCCTCATGAACACTTGATAATTTATAAATTAGTATTATTTTTTTTCATGTCTTGCACTGTCCAATGTCTCCCTTTACCCCCTTTTCTGTTGTCCATCCTCCTGGGAGGGAGTTATAGGTAGGTCAGCGTGATTGGCTCCCTCTTTCTCCCCCACCTCTGCAGTAAATATTTTAAACCTCAGGAATCCACAGGGACCACTTCTACTCTGTGCTAGGGGCTGATTATGAGGGAGAGCCAACTCCATGATAAGGGGTGGTGGCTGGACACAGAATGAAATGTTAATAAATTTATTGATTTTGGATCCTAATTCCTGGTAAAGTGGGAAATAAAATGTTTAAAGATAAGTAATTTTTTGTAGATGGATTTTTCTCAGCTATACACTACTAAATAATTTAGGAAATTGACATGAAATGTTAGATATAAATTATTTAAGGAAAAACAATTTATGTTATTTTTATGCTCTCCATTTAAATATTATGTTTGTTTTTACCTTCAATTTTAATAATTTCATTTTGTTTAATTTAATTTAGATGGTAACATTGAGAATACTTTTAAAGCAGAATGATTAACTTAGTCTAATGATTAAAAATATAAATTCTTTTCCAATGAATCACAATAACCAAATGGGGCATTTCCCTACCATCTCTGAGTCTTAGTTCCCTTATCTATAAAATGGAAAAGTATAGTAGCTTCCTTTTATGTCTGTTATCAGGAGAGATCCGTCCCAAGAGAAAAAATCATGTTTGGCAAAGTAAAGGGGCAATGATAAAGAGGAAGGGCCTAAAGAAGACAGAGTGACACTGTGGTTGCAACAATGGGCTCAAGCATAGGAACAGCGTGAGGACGGTGGACCACTGAGAAGTTGTTTCCCTCTGTGGTGCACAGGGTTGCTATGGGTCAAAACAGGCTGGATAGCATCGAACAATGACAGGAAGCATTAATAATTCTACCGACATTTCCCACTAAACAATTGTGGCCAATACTCACCTGGATAATATCTCTTCTTTCTTTTGCTCATGCAATTTTGGAACATCTTTATTTTTGATCAAGAGATTATAGAGTTTTATCACAAATATTCAGGGCCCTTACTCTTGTAATGCTGTGATTGCTATCACAGCAAGATGCATACCATTTATTCTCTTATATTCATTTTTCTTTAACTGCTTCCTTTGTTTAGCAATAAACTACTTACTCTTCATTATAATGGCTGATTCATTAGCATTAGAAGACTCCCAACAACATAATAAACAACAACAACAACAAAACAACACTGGTGTGGTAGCTTCAAATTGTAAGTGAAAAAAACATTACCAATGTGTCACACCCATTCCTCCATCTTGGGAGCATGGGCTTCTAACCCAGACTCTGAGCCAAGGTAGTAAAAAACATTTCACAAATGAATTGCTGGGAATTATGATCAAAACATATAATTCTATTGTCCATGGTTCTCAGGTGTATTTCCTTGAGCTAGTTCTCAACAAAAATAAACCAAGTTTTCATTGTAATTCCAGCCAGGATGACTTTACCCCAAAACTGCCTCATCTTGCTCCTATTTGATATTTGAACACTTCTTCAACTATTCTGTTAGTCCAGTTATTTTTATAAAATGCAGGATTATTTACAGATTGTTTCTTTCTTTCTTTTTTACCCCATTTTCCTAAGACATATGAGTCCAATCTATGTGCTGATGAAAGACTATTTATAAATCAGGGTGCAATATTTTTGGCCTACCATAGACTACATAGACTATACATGGCAACTTTCCCAAGAAGTTCATGTGTATATATGAAAGGTTAACTGACATTCACCTGGAACCTCACAATGTAATTTATCTTGGAAATAGGGTGTCTGAATATGTAATTAGTTAAGGCCATACTGGATTAAAATGTGTATGTGTATGAGAGAGAGAGAAAGAGTTTAAATAAGATATAAATTGTGGGAAATGCTATGGTATAATCTATTTTAAAATAAGTTAACCTATTGTGATGACATTCAAATAAAGATACACTTATTCATAATTTTGGAAGTTAAGTGAGCATTTTTGCATTCTAAATCTCATGTACTCACCTTAATTTTTGGCAATTTTATATTATAAATGTAGTTAAAATGAGCAACAACAACTCCTTAATTATGTTTGTTATCCATTGAAATAAGTATGTGTGTAGGTATACCTATGTAAATATTTTCTCCTATTACAAAACATAGAAAAATTTATAGTATTTTAAGTTTAATGCAGTAATTCTTCTACTATGCATATCATTCCATGATTTGTCTGTCAGTTTTCATAGTTTGGTGACTTGCTTGTTGCTGTGCTGCAGGAAGCTATATCACTGATATTTCAAATGCCAGCAAGTGAACAAGTTTCATCAGCGCTTTCAGACCAAAAAGAGACTACAAAGAATGAATTGGGTGCCTACTCTGGTGGAAGAAGCCCATGAAAACCTTACATATAGCTTCAAAACATTGTCAGATACCAAGGGCCTACTGAATAGAAGCAGAATGGGATCAGAGGTAGTGCTGGATAGTGTGTCCCTAGGATCAGAAGGCAGTCCAAATGTGACTGAAGAGGAGCTGCTGAGAGCCAAGTGAACAGAGTGACATGAATGGAAGAAAGCCTGTGAGAGTAGTGATTTCCAGATCATCATTTGCTGATAGATCACAACTCTCTGTGAGAAGAAACAGCTGCAGTAATCAGAAATTGGAATATACAAATTATGAGTCCAGATAAATTTCAAGTCATCAAAAATGAAATGCAATACATACAGATCAATATTCTATGCATAAGTGAGCTGAAATGAGCTGGTATTGGAAATTTTGAATCAGAACATGATTTTATTTACTATCCAGGAATGACACAATTAAGCTGAATGGAATTGCATTCATTATCAGAAAGGACTAGATATATCAAGGTCTATTTTTAAGTAAAATGCTGTCTGTTAGAGGATTATATATTTATGTCTTCAATGAAACTCAATCAATACAGATATTCTTCAAAGTTATAAACCAATCACAAAAGCTAGTGATAAAGAGATTGTATAATTTTGGATCAAACATGCAGTCAGGATGCATTGATAGTTATTGGAGACTGTAATGCAAGAACTGGAAACAAGGAGGCCGGAGTAGTAGTTGGAACATATGAACTTGGTGTTATGTATGAAGCTGGAAATCACATGATAAAATTTTCCAAGACCAATGATTCTTTGATAGCAAATACTTGTTTTTAAGAACACACATGGAAATTATACTCACAAATATCTCCAGATGAAATACACAGAAATAAAATTGACTTCATCTTTGCAAAGAGACGATGGAGAAGTTCAATATCAGCAGATAAACCAGGCCAAAGGTTGACCACGGAACACATTATCAATTGCTCATATGTAAGTTCAGGTTAAAGCTACGGTCAAGTAAGAGGCTCACAGGGGCCAAAATAAGACCTTGAGTCTAACCCGCCTGAATTTTGAGAAGATCTCAAGCACACGTTTGACACATTGAACACACATGACCAATGATATGTAGAGCATCAAGAACAGCATCACGAGAAAAGGAAAGATCATTCAAAAGACAGAACAGAAAGGATCAGAGTGGATGACAAGAGACCCTGAATCTTGCTCTAAACTGTAGAGTAGCTAAAACAAATGGAATGGGTGTTCAAGTCAAAGAGCTGAATAGAAATTTTAAAATGACAGCTTGAGAAGACAAAGTAAAGTATGATCATGAAATGTGCAAAGAGCTAGAGTCAGAAAGCCAGAAGGGCAGAAAACATTCAAAACATTCAAGGCATAACTTAACCTAAAATCACTGAAGAAAAACTTCCAGCATCGAGTTACAATAGTGAAAGATTCTACGAGCAAAATATTAAATGATACAGGAAGCATCAGACAGAAATGATTGTAAGATTGATGATGGTACATGGAACTGTGGTATAATATGATACCTGGTCAGATAACCTCCCTTTTGCCCCAACTTGGATTTTCTCTAGGTTCAAATATGTCTCACTTGTTCCATGACAGAAATTTCCTCTCTGGCTTTTTTTTTTTATATTGCTGGTGGTCTTTTAATTTATTATTATTTATTATTTTTAATCTTCATATTATTCTTATTATTTCTTTCTGTTTCATTTTGGTTTAGTTTTTATTGTTTCTGTTAGGTTTTTTGGTTTCTGAAACACAGGAGTGAATACGCAGAGACACAAACTGATATAATGATTATAGGTAGGGTGAGGGGACTGGGGAGCAAATAATGAATGTGGGAGAGTGGAGAGAGCTCTAGAACTAATGGTGATGATGTATATACAACTATTTTTAAAAGCGACCTAACTATAGAAATGTATGCTATGTGAATTTTATATCAATAAAACTTTTTTGAAAGAAAAGAAAAAACCACCAAAAGCAATAATAAATAAAATAAAGGATAGTTTAGAGACCATATAAAAACCCTAAATAGAAGCTCAAAAGATTAATATTGACATATTAGAATTTGACAATAATTTGAAAGAGCAAATCACTAGGAATGAAATAACTAAAGGCAGAACTGATGATTATGAAGACAAATATCTCTGTGGCAATCTGTCTTGGAAGACAAAGTTATGGAAAAGTTAATCACCAGCACCTAGGATAAGCAAAACACTACTACAGAAGAAAAGCCAAGTTGGAGCTCTCTCACTCCCTGATCTCAGAGCCTCCTACTAAGGCCTGGTAGTCAAAGAGCGAACCCCGAACCAAAAGTGTCCACATACAGACACCTGACATTTAACAAAAAGTTGAAATCCCAAAAATGGGGAAGAGATAAGCTGTTTTAATAAACAGTGCTGGCAAAATTGGATTTCCATTTTCAGAAGAATCAGATATGACCCATACCTCACTCCACACACAAAAACTAACTCAAGCAATTCAAAGACCTATATGTAAACACTGGAATTATAAAAATAATTTTGCAAGACTGGATTGTCTGAGAAACAAATCCAGTGACACTCATATATGTATAAGAGTTTGTATCTAGAAATATGCATAGTTGAGGGATATTAAGAGACCTGTTATCAGACAGAGAGCTTTCTAAAGTCAATTATGGCATGGGTAACTAGGTTAAAATGTATTAACTTATCATCTGATATCTATTTTGACACATTAAAGCTACTTTGTTGGAAAAAAAAATGTGAAGGGGACATTCATGTGGAAGAAACCCCTGGTGAATCCTCTGGCCATGGACCAGTAATGTGAATCATCTTGCTATCATGCAGGAAACATTGAAAAATGGATTGTTGTAGATGCAACAATGCTGGATCAATGTTAAAATTTAGCACCCTATTATTAGATTTCCCTTAAGATCTATTTAAATTCTATCTAGTTTTTAATATTTTTGGCCTTTTGATTGATGTGTTAATGTTTTGCAAAGTTATTGTTGTTTATTTTGGGTTACTTTTTTCTTATATATTAAATTCAGGTAAATTTATAGAGACAGTCATGGGATTAATGAGTCCTCGGGTAGGGTATGGCAGGTTAGGGTTGAGTGGAAATTGGGAGCTTATAATGGTAAGTAAATGAAGAAAATGTTCTAAAACTGATTATGGTGATGATTGTACAACACTTCTTGATGTGATTCAGCTATTGAATGATGTGATATGTGAATTACATATATGCCAATAAAACCAGTGGGAAAGACAGAAGATTGGAAGAAGACCAGTCACTGTAACAAAAAGGAACAGTTTACATTCGAACATTTCAGGATGTAGCAAATGAACAAGAGCCAATGGTGCTGAAGGAAGAATTTCAAGCTACACTGAAAACATTAACCAAAAACAAGCCTCCTCCAAGAAGTGATGGAATGCCAATTGAAATGTTTTATAGGTTGACAAAGAAGCTCTCAAAGCACTTCATTGTCTGTGCCAGGAAATTTAAAAGACAACACATTGGTCCACTGACAAATAGAAACGCATCTGTTCCCATTCCAAGACAGGTAGCCCAAAAGACAATTACACTTATAGAATAATATAATTCATATCACATGTAAGTGAACATTTTATGAAGATCATTCAACAATGGCTGCAGCTATACATTGACAGAGAGCAGCTTGCGTTTCAGGCCAGATTCAGAGGACATGTAATAAGGGCTATCACTGCTGTTGGCTCAAAGTAGAGAATGCCTGAAATATTTTACTTGTGTGCTTCACTATGTCACAGCTTTAGACTCTGTGGATCATAACAAACTACGGGCAGCCTTGAGAAGAATGCGAATTCCAGAACTCTTTATGGTGTTCATGTAGAACTTGTACATGGATCAAGAGTTATCATGTGAAAAGGACAAGGGACTACTACATAGTTAAAAATCAAGAAAGGTGTGTGTCCGGGTTGTGTGTGTCAGGGTGTGTGTCAGGGTTCTATCTCCATACTTACTCAATCATTATGCTGAGCAAACAATGAGAGACTGGATTGTATGAAGAGGAATACTGCATCAGAATTGGAGGACGGCTTAATCAGATGACACAGCCACACTTGCTGTAGATGAGAAGGACCTGAAGCACTTGCTGGTGAAGATCAAGTATTGCATTCTGCCAGCAATAGGATTACACTTCTTTAAAGATGATCAAAATCCTTAGAAACTGGACCAATAGATAAATGGGCAAAAACAATAAATAAGAAAAATATTGAAGTGTTATGGATTTTTCTTGGATTACAAATCAACGCTGAGAGCAGCCATCAAGGGACACATTGTGCCAGGTAAACCTACTGCACAAAATTGCTTTAGAATATTGAAAAGCCAGGAGGTTACTTTGCAGACTAAGCTGTGCCTGACCCAAGTCATAATATTTTCAATTGTTCATACACATGTGAAAGTTGGGCATTGAATTTTGAAGAATTAAGAATTAATGCGGTTTGATTTTGTTGCTGGAGAGAATATTGAAAATACTATGGACTACTAAAAGGACAATCTAATCTGTCTTAGAAGAAGTTTGCCTAGAGTGCTCCCTTAGAGGCAAGGTTAGGGAGATTTTATTTGTCAGAAGAGACCAGGCCCTGGAGAAGAACATCAGACTTGGCAAAATAGAGGGGTGAGAAAGAGAGGAAGATCCTCAAGGAACTGGATTGACACAGTGGTTACAGCATCAGGATTAAACAAAGGGACAATCGTGAGGATGGCACAGAACCAGGCAGTGTTTTGTTCTTTTGTGCACAGGATTGGTATGGGCTGGCACTAACTTGATGGCACCTAACAAAGACTTTGATACATTTTCCATCTATTTTATCCTTCACCTTTTCTTTAATTAGTACTATTAAATGATAGTTAGAAAGTAATAAATATGATTCATACTATTGCAACTTCAAATTTTTTTCTTCCAATGTCAAGTTTCTCTTATTAGGAAATCCACAGCCACATCTATATTTACTTGATGTCATTTTACACTCATCCACTTGTTACAACAATGATGCTAGCAAAGAAGACTATCATCAAGATAGATCAGATATAGTTATTTTCTGGTTTTTGATTGCTGCTTGTTGGGGAGAACATTTTAGGAGTCCTGATCTTACATGTTTCAGAGGTAACATTCTTCTGCTCTACGCAAGACACCACATTTCAATTAACAGCCAATTCACTCCAACAACATCAAACGCCTCTTTCTCTGGTGTACTATTAATTGTTGCTGTGATACTGATGATGTTTAAGCAGAGCTTGGTGGTTAAGGTAGACTAAGAAGAAAGACCAGGTAACTTACCGTATGTCCTCGTGTATAAATTGAGTTTTTCAGCACATTTTTTATGCAGTTTTGTGGTAAAATCAGGTGCCTCAGCTGATATTCGGGTTGGCTTATACTCGAGTATACAGTTACTAACAAAGATCAACCAACAAAAACTCTATGGGTCACAATGATCAGAAATCATTGTGCACAAAGGTTGTCATGAATCCAGGACCTTCCCAACAGTAGCTAACAACAAAATGGCAATCTCATATGGGCTTCTGCATTGCACAAATTATTATAATGATTGACTCTTTAAATTGAAAATATTAACATTCAAGTCCACCCAGAGAAGCCTCAGAATAAAGGCCTATCATTCTACTTCTGAAAAATCTATGAAATACATTTCTACTGTGCCATATGTGGTATCTTTATGAATCAGACCTCACTTCATCAGAGCTGGGTTGGATTACTGGTTTATTCTCATATGCCACTATGTGTCTGTTCATCACATGGTCCCTGGGGCTGATGGAAGTATGCCATCAGGATTTCAAATAGCAGCAGCATCACCCAGAGTTGACAAATATCAGCAGAGCTTCCAGACTGAGTAGGAAGATAGGTACCTGCTTACAAAAATTACCAGTAGAAATTTAATGAATCACACCAGAAATTATCTGAGGTAGTTAGTTTATTGTGCCAACCTAGCCATTTAACACATGTTAATTGAGGGTGGAGAGATAAATGGCTCAGTGAGCCTTGCCTTTCTAGTTCTCGGGTCTCTTGCTTTCTGATGGTCGGACCATGGTTCAGCTGCCTTAACTAGCTCCCTGTGTCAGCTGGCAAGGCTCACTTCCTGCAAGACATCCCCAAGGAGAAGCCGCATGAAGCTACCCTGATGCAGCCCTGGGTGCTGGAGCAGCCGTGTGGAGACCCCTGCCAGCGCTGTTTACACATTCGCTGACTCAGCTTTCCTCCTGAAGTCTGCATCTTTGCATCTGTTTTGTGAGATGGAGGAGGACTTTGTGGATTGGTGTTGGACATATGGGTTAATGTTGGACTTGTGGGCTTGGGCAGCACTGGGTTGGGATGTTTTCTTTCTTGATGTGCACTTAATCTTTATATACAACTCTCTCTTATGCATGAGTTTGTGTGGATTTGTTTCTCTAAAGTCCCTATACTAGCACATTATCTGAGTTGCTTGCCTTTTTTCATAGCATCAGAAGGGATTAGTCGCTGAAGGAGCATATAATGTTTGGTAAAGTACAGCAAAATAGGGGAAAGGGAAACACTCCTTGAACTAGATTATCACAATAATGGACATATAGGCAATCGTGTAGATGAAACAGAGGCACACAACATTTCATTCTATTGTGCATAAAGTCATCATTAGTCAATGTTAATGTGAAGTCAGCTATCTGGCATTGACCTCAAATGTAGTAGTAATAAAAGTAGCATAGTTCTGTTTGTGTCATCCTTGGAATTTTTGTCATGTTCTTGTTTGTTATTTTGTTTTGTTTGCTTGTTTGTTTATTTTTAGTGATACACTATATCACTTTGCATTTCAAAGTGTGTTGATACAATGCTCATTCAAATAAGAGCTGTTGATAAAATGAGTACCATTTGATGAATTTAACATTGTTAACATAATAAAATGTCAGTTAAGTTTTAGATGTTTCAGTTATTATATTGATAAGAATATTAAATATACAATGGAATTCTAGAGAAAAAAACCAATCGGTGTTAGAGGAAGTACACCCAGAATATTGCTTAGAGGGAAGGATAAGGCCATCTTGCTTGGAAGGAGCACTCCCTGGAGCAGAACACTGTGCAAAGGGTGCTAGAGTGTCAGGGAAAGAGAAGAAAGCCTCAACAAGCGGCTCTAACAACACGGGAGCAGTAGCGTGTTTGAGGATGCCCACTGTGTGAGGATTGACAGGACGGAGGGATGTCTCATTCTGGCACAAAATGTGCTGCAATTAGTTGGAATCTAATGTCACATAGCAACAATGATTGTGACTAATGTAAATAGTTTTACTTGTTTGGTGTATACAATATTTTTAAACGTCATATTTCCCAGAAAAATTATGTATTCTTTAAAAATTTTGCCTAAGTCTCAGCAAAGAGATATGACTATATCTTGAAAATATTTAAATATATTTCAATTTCCTTATAGTTCTTCTTTCTACTATGCTTACCATTTAATAACATATAGATGAAAAACATATAGCTAAAAAGGCATGAGAACCCTGTCAGATCTCCTTGGGCTATCCAAGGGGTAAAGCAAGTCCAAGCTGACACCCTCCCAAAGCCATTTCCTAAAAGGCAGACGTTAGACATCCCTCCAACCTCCAACTTCCTTCCCCGGCTCCAATATCAATCTTCTCTCTTGCACTCTGTTTCTCTGCCAGGTGCCTTAATTCTGTAGGCACACAGAATTCACAAGCAAAACTCTTAAGTATGGATACATAGTGTTAAGAATACAGTTATTTTCTGTGCAGAACCTCTTCTCCACCATGCTGGCAGGCCTTTCCCTCTGGTCCCTGGACTCTCCGTCACTTAGTTCCTTAGAATTTTTCTGATATGGGGAGTATTTCAAGACTTTTTTTTGTGTGCTGAATAATGTCAAAAGTAATCCCAACCTGTAAGCTATCTTTCTGCAGGAAGGCACTCGTTCAGCTTTCCTCACTGAGCCTCCCATTTGGTTTCGGGTTGCCTAGACTGCTTGCTGTTTTCTGTGCAGGGACCTTAGAAGAATATGCTCAGCTCACCTGTTGTCAGTGGCTATGAGATTTTCTGTTCCTGCTACTGGGATGACTCTCTTTATATCTAGTACAAGGCTAACTGACCAGTCACCATTTTGCGGCAATCAATGCTCATGGAAGCATCAGTCAAGAGATCAAACAATGGTATAATCAAATTCCTCGTATGCATATGAAAATTGGACATCAAATAAGGAAGATCAAAGAAGAATTGATGCATTTTCATTGTGGTGCTGGAGAAGAATACAGGCAGTATCACAGATTGCCAAAAAGCCAAGTCTGTCTTGTAAGAAGTGTGACTAGTGTTTTCCTTACAGGCAAGGATGGCAAGCCTTCACCTTAAATACTTTGGACCAGACAGGGGAGTCCAGTCCCTGGAGAAGGATACTATGCTTCCTTCGCAAGGTAGAGAGTAGGCAACAGAGGAAGCCCTACAATAGAACGGATTGACACAGTGGCTACAAGATAGAGGGGCTCAAGCACACAACAATTGTGAAGAAAGCACAGAGCCGGGCAATACTTGGTTCTGATGTGCGTACACTTGCTACAGTTTGGCACTTGATGGCATTTTCAGAAATGCTCTAACCAGGTCTTGGACAGCAGGTTTTCTCTGAAAAAGGTCATTTGATTTCTTGACTGCATTTCCATGATCACTGATCATGGTAGAGAAGGCTCTACAAACAGCACATATTTTATTTTCATGGTCTTGTCCAGTATTTGATTAGAGTTATGCAGAAAATGTATAGGAGAGCCATACCAACTAATTTTACTTCAAGATTATATATGTGTGTGTATACCAAATATTTCTTCAAAAAGTTCAAAATGGTGCTTTTGGGAAAACCTTCATATACCTTGCTCTAGAAATCAGTGACTAAGACAAGTACTGTGCTGTACTATACACATAATATTTAAATATTTTAATCTACTTAATTTCTGATAGTTTATTTTGGAAATTCCCTCCCTAGTTGCATAATATATCCACCATAATTACAACAAAATCTTTCAATACCAGATTATTTTGCTGGATCTGCTTGCTTTGATAACCTCGTGTGGCTTTACCTCGTAAAAACTTATTTTCTGGTCATGATGTCACTAGCTTTGACTCTTTTCTTTTTATTGCTTTCCTACTTTAGTCATTTATTTCCACTAATTTCTTCTGTATTATTCATTAAAGTGTCTTTCTGTTTGAAAACCCAAATTATTACTTATTTATATCATATGTTAAAAACTCCCCAAGAGATGTTTTTAACATCACTGACTTCTGCTCTATGTTACCCCAGTCACCTACTCTGAACATCACTATCATCTTGTCTTACTGCTTCCCTAAAGGGCAGATATATTCCAATACTTGATGACATAAAGTTCATATTTCTCAATTTGCCATTCAAGGACCCCTATAATCTGATGCAAACTATTTTGAAAGCTTGACCTTCCACACTCAACTCATATTTTATTATTTAACCAAATAATGAAAATCATTATCCCTTAAGTACAATGTGCATTTCCTCCCATTTTATATTTGCTCTTGACAATGCTCATATCATTTGATATAACTTGACCTTCAAAAATCTGTCTTTAATGTCTTCTTAGCTTTAAATAAATATATTTTATTTCTATCTCCTGTATGAAGTATTTTCTAACTTTTCCATAACTTTAACTCCAACTCAGGTTTCTCTCTGGATTGAAAACTCTAGCCATATATTCAGCTGATTATTGGATCTCTTGACACAAATAGCAACTTGAATTCCTTTTATTTTATTTTTATGAAAAAAAAAGTATACAGAGAATATACATGTGTATACCCAACCATTTTTGGTCCCTCCTGAGAATTCAGATAAATGAAGTTTTCCAGATTCTATTACTAGTTTATGAGGCCAGAGGACTAAGTTGTGAGCCATGAATATGTGAGAGATAAAAATAAGCCATTCATAGCCAAAGTTAATTAAAGGAAAAAGAGCAATAGATAGGAGGGGCATTGAAAGAGTATAATCCCCGTGTTCTTTTCCCATTTATTCTGCTTAGTGAAGAGGAAGGCAAGGTTCTGGATGACCATAGTACCTCCCATTAAAGACAACATCCATTCCCTAGTGACTGTGTCAGAGTAGCTCAGTTACCACTGATGCTTATTGAACTATGATGAGAAAATAAACTAATGATATTTTGGAGTTGTTTTATATACTAGATAAGATAGCTTGAGTAAAACTACACACATGCATACACAAAAACACAATTACAAGCAGCAATAAATTTTAAAATCCTTAAAAATTTGTCAATTGTATGTTTACTGCAGTTATCATAGTTAATATCACCACAATTAATCTTGTTGCCAAGGGTAGGCTCTTGGGAATCATGCTGCACTTTTATTCTTGCTTCCTGTGTGATCTGTTAAAAATATGGGTGACTTATATTAAAAGGTATTTATCAAGGGTCCTCCCCCTTTTATACTCTCATTCACTTTCTTTAAATCGATTTTGCATTAATCTATTCTTACTTAAAGAGCAAACCATTCCTTTGCAGTCCATTATAAACTCTATCTCTGTAAAATATATACAAATGCTTTTTATTTCTATTCATCCATTTTCACTTATTCCCCCCTAATCTAAGCCAATATTATATTATATGCGGTCGATTTTAAGAATTTCCAAATAATTCTTCCATATACACCTACCATTTAAAAGCATTTCTTTTTTTAATCCCAGAGTGTCTTTGAAATGTAAATCTTATTATGTCTCTTGTTTAAACTACTCACCAGCTTCCCATTTCACCAAACCTAAAACCCAAATTTCTAGTCTTAGTTTCAAACATACTCAGTGAAGTAAGTCTATCAATGGACTCAGTTAAATGAAATTCTATGCCCATATCCAGGCTTTCTGAGCTTGAAATCAGCAGACATTATAATAAAGCAATGACATTACAAACACATCGATACAAGAACATACACATATGCACACAGAAACGTCTACCAATATGTTAAATCCACACATATACAAATATAAACTAAAGTAAACTCGCTGCCATCAAGTACCTTTGAACCCATAGCGAGCCCGGAGGACAAGGCAGAATCTGAGTGGATGCACATGTGAGATGTTGTTCAGAACCATCTCTGGAAAGCTTTGGTTGGAATAGCCTTAAAGTCATTTGGATTATGGTATTTCTTGTATACAAAACTATGAAATTGTTTTCTCATTTTCTGTAGATTTTGTCAACTATGAATAGATGTTAGATTAGTGAGGGGAAATTTAAAACAGTGGTTTTAAGTAAAATTGCATTTCAATTAAAATAACATTGCTTTATTGTAACCAGGAAGCAGGTGAATGGAAGAAAAACTCTAAAAATTCAGTTGTAATAAAATAACTCGATAACATTATGTTGCAGAACGAAATCTAAAATGTTAATGAATGCTTATTTTGTTAGATTTAGAATCTGACTAAAGTAATTTATGTCACACAGTTGGCAATTTACCAATGCAATCTCAAAGTTATCCACTTTGTATATTCTTCAAGAGGATTAAATAATATAACACATGTTAAACATTTATAAAAGGACCTAACAATAATAACTGTTCACTAAACATAAATGAGCCCTCGTTGTATAATGGATTGCAGCAGGTAATAAAAATCTTTAAACACTCCATTTTTGGAATAGTGATTTGTGTATGAATTTGGAAATAGTCATACTAAGTTGTCTCTTTTATAGGCCTTTGGATATTAATGTATTATTGAGAGCATTGTGGTACTTTGCGAACTCAAATATTTTAAATCATGAATGCAATATCATTTATCTTTACCTTGTCCTTTATAGTTAGTGTAGTAGGCCATAGGATTGTCAATTTTAAATCTTCAGTAATAGTACATTACCTTTCACTTAGATGTAGGCTCGGTGAACAAATATTCTTTTTGAAAGAAGTACAACCATACTGCTCCTTAAACGTGAAAATGGTCATATTTAGTCTTGTACTTCGCACATATCATCAGGCAGCACCAGTCTCTGGAAAAGGTCATCATGCCTGGTCGAGTGAATAAATGAAAGACCTTTGATGAATTGACGCAGTAACTATAACAATAATCTCAGACAGAGCAACAAGCTTCCAGATTTGTACTAATTAAGAACATAAGCCTGCCACTCTAATGCTGAATATTAGTCAATAAAAATAAGATGTGTAACAACTGAAAATTATTACGTACATCTTGAGCAGCTATTTCAGTTTATCATGTTACTTAACAAATAGTGCATTTGTTTTAAAACATGTTGTTGTTGTGATTAGGTGCCACCGAGTCAATTGTGAATATAGCAACCCAATGTACAAAAGAGCACATCACTGCTGTGGCCTTTGGTATCCTCACAACTGTCCTTCAGGTTGAGTGCATGGTTGTAGTCACTGAGTTTTTCCATCCCCTCAATGCCCTTTCCCTTTTTTGCTGCCCCTCTACTCTACCACGCATGATGTCTTTCTCTGGGGACTCTGCTCTTTAGCATGTTCAAAGTAGAAAATAATTATGTAATTTAATTCTATATATTTTAAAATCTATATTATGACATACTCCATGGCCACATGACTTATTTTAAAAGTTTTCTAAAATTTATTTGCACATTTTAACTTAGAAGTAATAACTCTCATTAAATCATTATTAATTTTAAACTTCATTGTTTTGTTGAGAATATGTGTACTGTATGCTACTGATTTTTTTTAAAGAAGACAACAAATGTAACTGTTCAACATGTCCTAGAGAATAATGTTTCTTTTCAATTTGGGGTCCAATAACCTTCATACATTCATAAATTCAAAATATTCCTTTATGTTATTCAAATCTTCTAGTATTAGTTAATTGTGTCTGATGCATTAACTCTGTGATTGACAATTACAGAGATACCACACATTTTTGTGTATTTTATTAAATTTTTGCATTTTGAGGTCATCTGACTTACTTTTAGTGTGTTAGACAGGGCTGTCTAGAAAAACAAAACTAGTGTCATTCATAGATGTGGAAGAAAAAAATAAAGCTGATCCTCACTGTCAATGATCTAATCTATCTTACCCCAAATAAAATCAAAATCTAATGAAGTTTTTTGAGCATGAAGTAAAAAACATCTAATATGAGCTTTCATATGCATTGGAAATGTAACACACAAAAAAAATATTTGTCATTTATCCACCTATTTCCAAGTCTACCAAATTTCACTTTCAATTTGAGATACATCTCTTCTATATTTTTTGTAACTTCTTGAATAATTTTAGGGGAGATTTTATTCAGTTTGAATTATTTATCAAAGCATAATATCACATCAATTTACTTCAAAATAGGCAACATTGTGGCAATTCATACGGGTAGATAAGTTTGTTTAGTGTTTTGAAAAGACAAGATAACAGTCATTTCACAACCTCTTGCCAATTAAGAAGCAGATTATTTAATTCCAAATATACTTATCTATCAAGTTCCACTTACTATATGTTAGCTAAATATTGTCCCTAGTTACTTATCCATCAGTTTGTCATACTGAAGAACAACAAACTATGAAGAAGGGAGTAGGTTATCTACCTCTGAGGGACCAGCCACCAAAACTATTATGAATATCATCTGAACATTGAAATATACAGTGCTGAGAGATGAGCCCTTCTGGTTGGAAAGCACTCAGATGATAAAAAGTGCTATCTCTTCAAAGTAGAGTAAAACTTAATGACAGGAATGGAATGACTAGAATGCTTTCATGACCTTCATTTACTGATGTTGCCAATTCAAAATGAGAAGTAACTGCTGTAAAGATCTGTTCATATTCAGGAAAGTGGAATATATAAAATATAGTTTTAGAAAAATTAGCAGTTGTCAAAAAGAAATACAAGCATTAGTAAGGAGAAATTGATTGAAATAAAACAATCCTCGTTTAATATGCCCAAAATAACAAATTCAAGAGGAACACATCTTATTAATCATCAAAAAGAACACATTTGGATTTATCTTGAAGTACAATATTATCTGTGATAGGATATATCAATATACCTAAATAGAGTTCAGTTAATATAATTATTAGATGAATAAATCACAAACTACTAAAGCAAGTGATGAAGAAATTGAAAAATTGGTGGTGTAGTGGTTTCAAGCTGAGCTGCCATCTGAATGGATGGCAGTTCAAACCCACCAGCAGCTCCACAGGAGAAAAAATGGGCTCTTTACTCCTGTAACCAGTTACAGTCTTGGAAACCCACACGGGTCACTATGAGTCAGCATTGACTCAATCAGTGAGTTTGTTTTGGTTTTTGGTTTACCAATTTCCTCAGTTTAAAATTGACCACACATACAATCAAGATACATTGATGATTATTGGAAACTGGAATGTGAAATGAATCTGTTAATGTTAAAATCATTCAGGAGTTGGCAGAGGATCAAGAACAAATAGTAATAAAAGATGAAGTCAAAGTTGCATTCAAAGCATTAGCCAAAAAATAAAAGTTCCTGAATTTGAGAAAATATTAATTATAATATTTCAACAAATTATTGAACCACTGGACACTGGTTTAAGCTAAAAAAAAAAATCAGAACTCAACTACCTGGTCAATAGAGTAAAGAATATCCATATCTGTTCCCATTTCAAAGAAAGATGACCCAATAGGTTGTGGAAATAACCAAAGAATATCATCAATATCACAGATAAGTTAAATTCTCCTAAAGATAAATTAATACATCCTGTTTGGTAAACTGGGAGTTCAAGAGGAGAAAAAGAGGAAGGCCCTCAACAAGATGGCTTGACACAATGGCTACATCAACGGGCTCAGGCATAGGAACCATTGTGAGGGTGGCACAGGACCATTCAATGTGTTTGGTCCTGTTGTGCATATGGTCACAATGGGGGAGAGCCAACTGGAGACTTGATGGTACCTAACAAAACAACAATTCAATAATATTTAAACAGTACATTGGCAGGGAAATTGCAAAACTTCAAGCTGGATTTAGAAGAGAGGATGGAATGAGGGATATAATTGCTAACATCAGTTGAATCCTGGCTGAATGATGAGAATACCAACTATGTTTACTTGTGTTTTAGTGACTATTAGGAAAATGGCCAAAGGCCATATATGACCTCCTTCATTTACACAAAAGACTAGGAGAATCCAACTCCTCACAATCCCAAGACCTATTACCAATACAAGATATGCATCCACTCTCCAGCCTTCTTTTACCCCATTCTGACACCAACTGCTTCTCTTTGGGCATTTTAATTTTTCTATTCTGTTCACTAACCCATGGCAATGGTAGGAGACTGTGTGTGTGTCATTATAGCACCTGTAAGAAGATATGGGTGGAGCTTAGCCTGTATAATCAGGTCACAGCTTGATGACCTCCTTTAGAGGTGCAACAGAGATAAATGCATCTCTGGAGTTCATAGTCCCCCACCCCACTGCCCCTTCATCTTCCTGCAGGTGAGCCACTCAGAGACCTGCAAGAATCACTGTTATTGGATCCACAAGACTTTCCACCCACCAGCCTGCGATCTTCCTGCATTCAGCATCATTGAATGTGGCTGCATGAGCCTGAAGAAGGACTTATGGACTATTATTGGACTTAAATAATTTAATTGGATGGGGCTGGGTGGTTTTCCTGACATATAAAGATACTTGATATAACTCACTTTCTTACAAATATATGAGTGTCACTGGATTTTTTTCTCTAGTTAACCTGGCCTAACACAAATGACCACATAGAACTCTCAGATAATACTACAAATTAAAGGTCTTTATTAGGGAAGTTAACAAGTTACTCTGAGGTAATATCAGAAAACATTAATGATACATTCATTAATTCACAACAACATTTCTCTTTGAGCCAGGAAACCAACCCACTGCACTGTCTCATAGTCTCTTACACTTGGTACTGCCCCTCTGTTCTGTCTCATTGTCTCCTTGCCTGAGTCCCTGGTGAATCATAGCAAAGTATGGATAGTATTGAGAAGAATGGGAATACCAGAGCATTTGATTGAGCTTATACAGAACCTGTACATGAATAAAGAGGCAGTTGTGAAAACAGAAGAATGGAATACTGCATGTTTTAAAATCAGGAAAGCTGTGCATCAATGTTGTATCCTCTCACTATATTTATTCATTCTTTATGCTGAACAAATAATCAGATAAGCTGAAATATGAGAAAAAGAATGTAGTGTCAGGATTGAAGAAAGGCTTATTAACAATTTGAGATATCCAGAAGACACATGTTGCTTACTGAAAGTGAGGGAAACTTGAAGCACTTGCTGATGAAGATCCAGGATCAAATCCTTCAGTATCAATTACAACTTAATGTAGAAAAAGTCAGAATCCTTGCATCTTGACCAATAGGTCACAAACATAATGATAAATGGAGAAACGTTTTCAGTTGTCAGGGATTTTTGTCTTGCTTATATCCACAAACAATGTTCATGGAAGCAGCAGTCTAGATATCAAAGGAGGCATTAGATTGAATACCTGTGCTACACAAGATCTCTTTAAAGTGTTGGAAAGCAAGGATATTACTTGGAAGACTAAAGTATGCCTGGAGCAAGTCATGGTATTTTCTTTTGCATGTGAAAAATTGAACACTGCGCAAGGAAGACCAAAGACAAATCCATGTTTTTGAACCATAGATTTGGAGCAGAATATTGAAAATACCATATACTGCCAAAAAACAAAACAAATTTATCTTGGACAAAATACAACCAGAATGCACCTTAGAGGCAAGGATGTCATGAATTTGTCTCACCTATTTTGGACATTTTATCTGGAGAGACCAGTCTCTGGGAAAGGACATCATGCTCGGTAGAATGGAGGGGCACTGACAACCAGGGAGGAACTCAATGAGATGGATGGACACAGTGATTGCAACAATGGGCCCAAGCATAAGGGCACTTTTGAGGGTGGCACAGACCACGCGGGGTTTCTTGTTCTGTTTCACTTGGGGTCACTATGACTAGGACCTCACTCCATGAAACCTAACAACAGCAATAGCATGTTCTCCTTGCTGCAGCCTTTGGTACCTGTGGTCTCAGCCTCTGTCACTTCAGACCGAGATTTTGAACAAACTCCACTAGAATTTCTTCTTCCTTGATAACTCTGGGATTTATACTTCTGAGATATCTATCTTATATGAAGATGCAGTTTTGTTTTTCAGCAGAAGTTGTGTTCAAAGAATTATCCTAAAATATAGAGGCTCCGGGAATTGAGAGAATACTCCCAAGAACACAAAATATAAATTTGAGACAAAAAAATATATTTCACCCTAATCAGGTCCCTGAGTGTAACAGAGGACTTGAACCAAGATGTGGCTATAACCACAGGGATAAAATCTAAAATGTACAGTACATCATCAAAGGGATTGCTAGAATGACCATATTAAGTAATTAAATAATTGGCTATATCTCAGTATTTGATTGTGTGGACTGTAACAATGTATTGTAACAATGTAACTATATGTATATATACATATAAAACATTGAAAAGAATGGGAAATTCAAAACTGTGGAACTTGTACAAAGAAAAGAACTAAGTAATGCGGCATGTTTAAATCTGTAAAAAGGTGTGTCAAGGTTGTATCCTTTCAGCATCTTTATTGAAATAATATACTGTACAAATGGTCTGAGAAGCTTAAGTAGAGGAAGAACTAGGCATCAGGATCAAAGGAACTCTTATTCACTACCCGTGATATGCAGATGACACCACCTTGCTTGCTGGGATGGAGGCAGACTTGAAGCACTTGATAAAAATCAAAGATTGCAGTTTTCAGTATGGATTGCAATTCAATGTAAATAAAACCCACACCTTCACAACTAGACTAATAGAAAACATAATAAGCGATTGCATTTGATGATTATTTTATTACACTTGGATCCACAATCATGGCCCATACCAACAGCAGTCAAGATATCCACGGATATGTTTCATTGGGAAAATCTGTTGCACAAGAACACTATAGAGTGTGGGAGAACATAAATGTTACTTTAAGAACAAAAATGAGCCTGACTCAAGTCATTGATTTCAATTGCGGTATATAAAACTGGGCAATGAATACAGAAATTGCAGAAGAAATGAAACAGTTGAATTAAGGTGTTGATGAGGACTATTAAAAATATTGTGGACCACAAGAAGAGAGAAAAAAAACTATCTTTTAATAAAGACAGAAGTCATAATGCTTTCTATGACCAAAGGCAGCATGATTTCATCTCACGTACTTTGGACATGTTATCCAGAGAACATACTTCCCGGAAAAGGACATCATGCTTAGTGAATAGAACATCAGCAAAAAAGGAAAGCCCCTCAGTGAATTGGATTGGCACAGGAACTGCCACTGTGCTGTCAAGCAAAACAATTTTGAGGAGAGGTCATGACAGGACTATTTTTGTTCTGTTTATAGATAGAATCCCTATGAGTTAGAACTGAATACTTGACATTTAACAATAGCAACAAATATTGTCCTAGAATAATTAAAGACAATCGAATCAAATGTTCTTCAAAAATATACAAGGGGGGTCCCCCACCAAAATAGAATTTTTCAAATCTATGTATTTAATTTTTTTTTTTAGCAAATAACTTTATCATCTTCAAGGTACTCTCCTTTACATTCAATACTTCTGTGAAATCTGTGATTCCATTCTTGGAAACATTTTTCAAATTCACCTGCTTGGATGGCTGACTGCACCTCCTTGTTTCTTCTTCAACTCTTCTACATCATCAAATCA
>NW_022111369.1:73143987-73145308 GCF_000313985.2 Echinops telfairi | reverse complement strand
TCACCCTTTTTGAAATGAGGTAAAAACAATTGTACACTTGAGTTTTTCCCATATGGCTGTCTGTAAGCTGTATTGAACATCACAACAGTTTCTGTGGCATTTTTCCAGAGAAGGAAACAAAATTTCACAACCTTCCCCTGTTCTTTTACATTGCATCACACAAACGAGCTTTGAGCAAAACTGCTTTCATTAAAAAATTCACTGTGACTAGAGAGAACCATCCCAGGGCGCTACTGGGTACACTAACTCAGAAAGATACTGGATGCTCGCCTAGCTGGGGTGAAATGCTTACTAGGACAGAGCTTTATTCCAGTTTTTTTTTTTTTTTGTAGGGGTACCCCCTGGTATTTTACAACTAAGGTGATGTGTCCCTGAAGACATTATTTAAGGTTTGCTTGTTTTATAATTCTTGAAAACATAAAAATGATTTACTCAGTGAATATTTGCATTGTGTATATGTATAAAATTTATGTTTCATGGTTCTTATAAAAATATGAGTACTAACTTATTGGAATTGCAGCTTGGGTATTCTTATTTTTCATAATCTTCAACACACATATTTTGCATATTTATTCTAAACTTTTTGCTAAAGTGAATATGTATTCAGATAGTTTTAAAAAGTGAATGGATACATTTCAATATCATTAAATCTCATTTTTCCATGTGCTTTGCTTTTTATTTTTAATAGGTGGGTTTACATTTCAGTTTATTAACTTAGTTTAAGAGTTTAAGCCATTCATCATGCCTCCTAATATTTTCCCCCTAATTTTTCTTCTCCCACTTGAGTACTGCTATCTCCCTTTACACCCAGGTTGACACCTTGTAATATTTCCAGTGATAGCCACAATGTTAGCAGCTCAAAGCCATTAACAGTTTGTAGGAAGAAAGATGCTGCTGCCATTGCTTATTTCCATAAAGATTTAGAGTCTGTGATGTTCTGGGGTTGCTATGAGTCAGACTTGAATGGATGGCACTGTGATTATATGTATGCCAGCCCTGGTGGTGTTGTGGCTAGCCACTGGACTGAGAACTACAAAGTAAGCAGTCCAAAAGCACCAGCTGCTCTAAAGGAGAAAGGTTGAACCCTCTAATTCCATTAAGAGTGACAGTCTTGGAAAATCAAAGGGGCAGTTCCACCCTGTCCGATAGGGTCATTATGAGTCAGCATCGACTTGCTATCTGTCAGGCGGTTTTGTTTCTGTTTCGTTTGTTTGTTTTTGTGGAGTGGGTTTCAGAATTTCATGGAAATAAGAAATAAAAGATAAGAGCATTTTAAATAGATTTGTACTGGCATTTAACATATCTGATTTGGAGTTAATTT
>NW_022111369.1:73136366-73143243 GCF_000313985.2 Echinops telfairi | reverse complement strand
TGCAATTTGTAAGGTATAATTAAAGATGAGCTCTGTGTTACAATAAAAAGTTGAACTTTTATAATACTGTTTGAAATGCTATCACCTTAGTAGTATACATTAGGACCCAAATCATGTAAAAAAAAATCTCATTTATTTACCTATTCACAAGTAACAACCACAGACAGAAAATATTTTTATTACTTTCTCAACCTAAAAGCTTATAATGGGAGTTTACATTGTAAGCAACTTTTAACATCATTTCATATATTCAAATTCCCCTCCAAATACAATAATGTGTATTCCTTTAGAGTAGTAAAATTCCCTCATGTATGAGAGAAGCTAAAGGATAAATATAGACTTTTATAAGATTTTATAAAGTTGATATACATGCAAATGTTGCTAATTTGGCATAAAAGATTAATTCATTGAGATTCTAGAAATAAATTTTCTTTTATGTTGTTTCAGATAAGTCCTTAAAAATAACCATTAGCAAAGAGTTTGTTGCTACAGAATGTGAGAGTTCTGCTAGCAAATGGCAGGAAAATGAAGTTCATTTTCTTATCAACCTCAGTAAAGGAAATTTCTGCCAGTATATCTTTAATTTAGTATAAACCATTAAATGTACTCAATTGTTTCTTCTTATTTATTTATTTTTAGTGTTCTAGTATTAATGCTAGGAGCTCCCTCTGTCTGTTTTGATGTCAAGTCAGTTTAAGACTGCTTAATTGCAATAAATTAGATTTTGAGTGTACTTATACTTGTTTCAACTTTACTGGAATGTGCAATCTGGATTAAGTGCTAAGTGTCATCACCTGGTGTATCTTTTTTGTTAATACGATATGACCACAGTAAGAGATTGTATACCATAAGTAGAATAATTAATGTAAAGCATCTTTCCATTTTTAAAAAAAAGTGTTTTAATGAAATGCCATTTGGTACACCTTGTAATTCAGTGACAAAAAATAATTGGAGAGTATTTACAAACTGCAATTTTCTTTAGTGTAGTGGTCCAGTTTGTTAAAAATTAATGAGGCATATTTATAGTAGTATGGCAATTTAATATAAAGGATTTCCTCCATTTTACTTGTCATAATTTTATTTTAGTTAAAGATGAGCTAATGAAAATAAGTAGTATCTTTGTGCAGAATTGGATATTTATAAATGAAAAATAACATTAGAATTTCAAGTCAATTTTTTCCTGATATGGTATTTATGGAAATGTCCAAATTTTATCAAATGTCAAAGCCATTTGTAAGAAATAGGATGTATCTGAATGGTAGCAGGAGTGTAGCAGGGGTTCAGTGGTCGAATTCTAGTTTTCCATGCAGGACATCCACGTTTGACTATTATCCAATAAACTTCATGCATAATCATCGCCTGTATGTCAGTGGAGGATTCCATGTTGCTCTGAAATACTGAAAGGTTTCAAAGGAGCTTTCTAACAATAGACTTCCAAAATCATCCACTGCAAAGACCATGTATCACAAGATCCTTTCCACAGAGAGTGTAAGGATGGCACAGGACCAGGTAGCCTTTCATTTCTTCCTATTGTGTTTCAGTGGCTATAGCAATGCAATGATGCATGTGTGTCCTGCAAAGAAAGCTGTAGCCTTTACAGTATAGATCAACTCCTTGTAGGACACATAAAATATGATCCTATGATATAGAGGCATCAAGAGCTACACATAGTTTTACTGCTGTCATATTGAACTACAAACTATTTTATTATATTTCACTATCGACACTTTTATAGACATTGTTTGTATTACTTGGAAAAGTGTTAACGTCCCAAATGTACTTTCCCAATTCTTAATAAAACCCCAAGATAGTTTAGAATTCTGCTTGTTTCTTATCTCTTCAGAATGAAATATGTCACCACTTTCAGGCTCCTCTGGTTCTCACAGCATAAATTCCTCTGTTGCGTACTTCTAACACATTTTGTTGTCACATTGATTTTATTGAATCTGAACGCTTTTATACTCCTTTCTGGCAGGAAGAGTTTCTTTATTTTCTGCAACCTGTATTTTAATATGTAGTAAATTTGTTTTTTTTAAATGCTTTTATTGGGGGCTCTTACATCTTCTAGTAGATTTCTTATTTAACAGTTTATACTTTAATTACAATTCAATTTAGTTTTACTGCTAAAATGACTGACTGAAATATCACAGCTTTACACAGGCACTAGTTCATATATTGAAAACACACAATACTAGATATTCACTGTTTAAAAGAAAAAGCAAAACACAAATCAAACACACTATGTTTTGGTAATTGTATTGAAATGGGAATGCATCCTAAAGGAATTTTTAGAAAATAAAAAATATTCTCATGTGACAGTGTAAACTGTTATTTCCCCTGAAAAATCACATACAGAGAATGATGAAAACTTCAAAAATTCATTAAGAATTACAAACATTTTAGAAATAAATTTCATTATGTTGGCAGATGCTAGAGCTGTTTAATAGGATTTTATAAAGTAGTAGAAAAATCCATTCGCAACATACCTCTAGGTCTTTTATCTAGAGCAAAAGCAAAAACAAAAAATTATACAATGTTTAGTTGTCTTATTTTTCATATTAGTGTAACATTCTTATTTTCCCAAATTGTGAGTATAAAGGTAGAATTCTATAGCTTTTTTTTCAAAGTAATGGCACATGATTGTTGGAATGATTTTTATTGTTATTATTCCACGATACTAATCTGGGAAAATAATGATTCATATGATTATTGTGTTCATGTTTCAAAAATACCTGGCTTCAAATAGTGTCCAGAGTTAATTTACTTTATCCTACTTAAGTTCTAAACATGATTTTACTTGGCACATATCAGAATTCTAAAGACTTAACAAACAAACATACTGCTATGATCTTGGTCCTCTCCTAACAGAGGAAATGAAAGAGGAGTTAAGTATTCTACTCTATTCTACAATCTGTGATAGGAAAATGGAAGATGAAGGAAATAAAAAAAAAACATCCAGGCTAAGAAGTGATAGTGTCTCAGTAAATTGCTGTTGAAACACACAATTGACTCAGACAACTATAAAATTACTTCTGCTTTCTCATATAATAAGGTGCACTTCTTCTCTTTTAATTTGTTAATATTGAATATAAGTATAGTTGAGGCTGTACCAAAAAGAACCTGTTAACATTTTACCACATCAGGAGGTAGCAAGAACCAGCGGTATCAGAGGAAAAAGTTCAAGTTGCACTGTAAGCATTAGCCAAAAACAAGGCTCCAGAAATTGATGGAATACTAATTAAAATATTTCAACAAACTTAGGAAACACTGAAAGCATTTACTCATCTATGCCAAGAAATGTGGAAGATACCTATATGGCCAAGTGACTGGAAGAGATTCATATTTGAACCCACCCCAAAGAAAAATGACACAACAGAATGCTCAAGTTATAGAACAATATCACTGATAACACAGGCCAGTAAAATAGTGTTGAAGATCAAGAATGATTGCAGCAGAACATTGATAATGAACTGCCAGTTTCAGGCTTGATGCCTGATTCAGAAGAGGACATTGGAACAAGGTACATCGTTATTGATGGCAAATGGATCTTGGATGAAAGAAGAGATGCCAGAAAGATGTTTACTGCCACTTTTGACTACATTAAAGCATTCAACTATGTGGACTGTAATAAACTGTGGATAACAGTGCTAGACAGGATTCGCTAAAGAAACAAAACCAGGAAATTACAGTACAAAAGGCTCAGTTCAACTTAACAATTGTTAATATACTGGATGGAAGTCCTTCAATTCACATGAGCTTCTGGGTCCAAGGTCAATGGAGTAGAGAAGCAGACAGCAGTCTTCCCTCAAAAAAGGCAGGCAGATTTTCCCATAGGCAGTAGACAGCAGTGTGGGTCAGCAAAGGTAAGTAGCTCTGGGGCTTATGGAAGCAGGCCCTGATGGGATGTAGAACTCAAACATGGTGACAGGATCCAAGCTCAAGCAATGAACACACCAGTGGCAAGGTGAGACAGGTCTCAAAGGAGCCTCAAGCTCTAGTGACATGATCCATGTGTTGGCATGGCCCACAGATAGTGTAGCACACAGATTGAGGCAGAGAACTAACTAGAGCAGCAGCAAGAGAGCCACTCACCAGGAACAAGAGGGAGATGAGATGCTGGCTGTGTTTATTTCAGTAGTCCTCCAATCAAGCTGCAACCTGATTAAACTCCACCCACATGTTCCGATTGCCCTAATTAGCACAATACATCTATCACAATAACCTTGAGAAGAATGGGAATTCCAAAATACTTCATTGTGCTCATACAGAACTTGTCCATGCATCTAGAGGCAGTTGTGCATAAGAAACAAAGGAATTCTGCATGGTTTAAAACCAAGAAACGTGGTCAACAGGGTTGGACTGAAGGACTGCAGCCTTCAGTATGGATTGCGATTTAATGTAAAATAGACCAAACTCGAGGACGATATTCCCGCTCCGTACAGCCAATGCACATAGTGGACCATATGGCTGATCCCACTATGAGACACGAAGTCCCTTGTTGACCCATGGCCCTACGGGGGACAACACTAGAGACTCAGTGTAGGGATTAGCCTAGACTGACCGCACAACACCTAGGCAAAACACTAAAGGCATGCAGCAGATCAACAGGTGGAGCAGAGCAGGGAGCTCCTGAGGGACTGGGGGACACGCCTAGAGGTAAAAAATCAGACCTTAGTCTATTTACAGGTTTTTCTTTCTTCTTTAAAATTTTTAAATTTTTTCGTTTTTTTTAATGAATTTATTCTTTTCTGGGTCATTGGTTTTCTTTTTTGTTATCATCATTGTGGTGTCTTTTGTTGCTTTGTCTTGCTATGCCTTGTTTTTTGGGTGCACATTATTATCTCTGCAGATCTAGGTAGATAAGATAGGCTGGATGAACAGTCTGGAGGAGAAAATAACAATACTGATGATTCCGGGGAGACATGGGAGAGGGGGAGACAGGGGTAAGGAGGTGGTGTTGACCAACCCAGGGAGAAGGGAGCAACAAGTGACCCACAATTAGTGGCAAGGAGGATATGAGAGGCCTGGTAAGGGCAGTGTAACTGAGAGAAATTACTGAAACCCAAATGAAGGCTGAGCATGATAGTGGGACAAGAAGAAAGTAAAAGTAAAAGGAAATAGAGTAAAGAACTAGGATGCAAAGGATATTATAGAGGTCTAAATACAGGCATGTACAGATGTGTATATTTATATATGAGGATGGGGAAATAGATCTATGTACCATATATTCATAGGTTTAGTATTAAGGCAGCAGATGGACATTGGACCTCCACTCAAGTACTTACTCAATGCAAGAACATGATAGTTGCATAGTCTCAAATTATATCCCTACCAGAAAAAATATTAATGAGAAGAGAATTAATTTTACAGTGTAGAAACATAGCTTAATTCAAGTAAAGAAAGGTAGAATTACTAGTGATGGACAGTATTACATTGGATGCTAACTCATGGGATATAGTGAAAAGAGATCATTGTTCTGTGATATTCTTTCTAAAGATATATAAAGTGACTCTTTATATAAAAATATTAGGTACACCAAAATGGAGGGAAAATGGCAATATCACTCAACTGCAATGTTTAAAGGTGTTTAAAGGGCATTGAAGTCAAGAAAATATTAAGAAATTAGTCCAGAGAAAAGCATACTAAAAACATGATTACTAAAATATATGAATTTCTGTATATACTTGAGTATGAGCCGAGATTTTCAGCACATTTTTTTATGCAGTTTTTGTGGTAAAATTAGGTGCCTCTTTGGATATTCAAGAGGGCTTATACTCGAGTATATATGGTATTTTAGATTACATTCTTTTGCCATAATGAAAATGATCAGTATTACCAAAAGTTAAATGTAGATTGTTGACTAAATAGCAATATTAATCACCTACCTTTTACAATTGTTCTATGATTATATAGGAGCAGGTACTTGGTATATCAAAACTTATATTGAGTTTTACCAGGTTGTACTAATATAATATAAAATATTTTGTGGATTATATATTTTAATTTAGTAGCTATGTTTATTTTGGTAATATCTAAGTTTATAATCAATTGAACACACTTAGTCTCTAGACATTGTGTATTTCCTGAACATTTTATTCTCTAAACACAATGTATCTAATGAAGCAAACTGTAAATCTGCATGGCATTAAAGGGGTTAATATATTTTAAGTCATCTTTTGTCCATTAAATTAAAAAAATTGATTTTAAAAGAAATATGTTTGGAGTTTAGCATTTCATTATTCTTCATAATGAATTTCAATGCATTGTGCATGTTGTGAGTTAATATTTCTCGTATGATTTTATATTATTGTTAAAGTATACAACTAAGACTGAACCTTCTTTTGCTAGTGTATTTTTAATACTTAAAAATACACAATTATATTATGCATCAATGCGCAATTTAGCCACCTAGTCGAAAATTGCTTTTAAGCAATTCTAAGGAGGGTATAATTTGTCTTATATGACTGCATTTCTAAAAACAACTACTGTATAAAGGTTTTCATATATCATTACTTGTGAATCTCCACTGAGCCAAAAAAGATTCATGAAAAGCAAGCACCTGACTTGTTCATGCTGATGGAACAACTTTGGTAGATTCCCTGAATTTTCTGACAGTCCATTTCATCTATGTGTTTTGCCTTTGGGACCATTTAAAAGCAATAACTGTTTCTCTTTATATATGGGGAAATCAATTCTGCTAAGCTTCAACGTTCAGTTAGATCCACCTTCTGCTCTCTATTTCCTAAATAACCACCCTATTCATTAGCCATGCTTTGCAAATGCAGAAGCCAATGAAGTGAGCTCATATAATTTGTATTCAAATGGTAAAAATGACCTCCAATGTACAGTTATTTTATGATTCTTCTACATTTGAAGT
>NW_022111369.1:73126600-73135503 GCF_000313985.2 Echinops telfairi | reverse complement strand
AAAAATATGTTGGTAAATACTAAGTATAACAATGGTGGTTGAGACTTACTCTGAATTTAAAAAGTACATCACATTTGCAGTTTTTGTTTATGTAAGTCTCCACCAATATGCTAGGCTTAATTGAAAATATATTTAATGAGTTCTTATCCTGAACCAGCTGAAGGGAATAAAAATTAAGTCCAAGAATACACACAAATATATTTACATAGATTTGAAAAACACACACACCCGGCACGGTAGTTCTACTCTGGACTATATGGTCGGTCACCCTGAGTCAGAATCTAATTAACAGCAACAAGTATGGTTCTCTGTTACGCTAATAGGGTAAAAAGTGGGATGGATTTTGTGCCTCCATCTTACTAAAGGGTATCATTCAAGTCATTGTGCTTTGTTTTCTTAGGGGGATGGAGTGCAGAAAGCAAAAACCCCAACTCCATGAAAGCCATTTCGTGTGCATGTGACTTCGCCTTCCTGACTCTATGTGCATTGAAACAAAGAAGTTTTCTTTGACTCTGGACATTTTTACTTCTGTTTCTGGCTCATGTCTCTAACTTCTTTCTGTCTAACCTCTTTTCTTGATATTTGAGTTTTGGCCTATCATTTGACTGATTTCACCAGCTTTCAACGATTTGTGAGTGAGGAATATTTTCCAGACTGATATCACAATTTTGGATTTGGAACTCAACAGTAGCCTAGGTGTTTGTTGATTTCTTCATGCTTCCGGAGTCGGTGAAACATTGCAGTGAATTTCAGAACCCTGGGACAGGAGGAACAATGCTAATGGCGGGAGTAGTGTTTGATACCAGGAATAATGGAGTGGTAAGGCATTGGGGGAAAGTTGGACATTTGGGGATTTTAATCTCCATACCCTTGGGACTAGTGTTGAGTTTGTTTTTTTAAGAAATTATTTTCCTCTGAAACCTTAGAAGCCTGTTGGAGTGGGATAGTGCACTGTCCTTTCTAGAACTGAAAGTTGATGGCAACTTTGGAATATATAGCCTAATAAATTTGTTTGAGGAGACCATCTAGGTCCATGAAATGAGTGTAAATGGGGAAGGTACAAAAATACAGAGAAGGACTGTGTTTAGACATGTTCCTTTTATATTACACAACCTAACCCTGTGTAGGTAGCTAGGAGTGAGAGAGAAATGCCAACTGATCTGAGGAAAGGAAATGGTGCAGATTCCTAAACCTGATGACCTAGCTCTGGGTGAATGGCAAATAGAGGACCTGCCCCCAGATGAATTATGATAAGATAGAATGGCTTCATGGGTAGCTCCAGTCTGCTCTTTTCACCAAAGTGAATTCAATATTTCAAAGCTGTTTAAGTGTTAAGGCATATATTATCTCTCAAACATCTGTGTTAAAAAAAGGTCCAGTCTATCCTCTCTAGAAGGGAAAAATGATGAGACTTAGTCTTAATTACTTGAGATATGGCTAGTCTTTGGAGAAGAACAGCATTCTTGGCAAAATAGAGAGCCCATTTTTAAAAAAAGGAGGAAAGACACTCAAAGAGGCAGATGGACTAAGTGACTGCCACAGCAGGGCTCAAGGGTACCAGTGCTGGCTGCTTTGGGGCAGGGCCAGGAGGTCTCACATATGGGGACATCTTATCAGATGGAATAGATCTTAGCAAAGGGCATTTTGCCTGGTAAAGTGGAGGTTCAATGAAAAAAGAGGAAGGCATTCAAGGAGCTGGATTAACACAGTGGTTGCAACAATTAGCTCAAATATCACAACAACTGTTAAGATTGCAAAGGGTTAATTTGAACTATCAGACTCTATCCTACAGAGCCATTAGGAGTTGGAGTCAACTCACAGGCAAAGACTTTAGATTCTGTGTATTAATTTTATATAAAGTATGAGATTTTATGGCCACTGAAACAAATCATTGAACCACGCATAGAAATAGAGTGATGTAGGGGAAATGATTGGTGTCAGAATAGATATGTATACTTTATATCATTTCAAGTTCACTTACAATACCTAATGAAATGTAACCAAATCAATCACAATCAGTCCCACAGCCACGAAGTTGATTCTGACTCATAGCGACCTTATATTGGGTTCTGACACTCTTACTTGGTACAGGATCAGAGAGCCCCATCTGTCTTCTGAATAAATAACTTGTGGGTTTCAACCTTAGAACTTGGAGTTAAGAATCCAACAAGAAAATCTTATAGTGAATGAGGTGGGGAATGCGGGGTGGAGACCCAAAGCCCATTTGTAGGCCACAGGGCATCCCTTTACAGAATGGTCTGGGGAGGAGATGGGCCAGTGAGGGTGCGATGTAGCAATAATGAAAAATACAACTTTCCTCTAGTTCCTAAATGCTTCCTCCCCTCCCCACCTATCATGATCCAAATTCTACCTTTCAAGTCTTGCAAGACCAGAGGATATGCACTGGTACAGATAGGAATTGGAAACACAGGGAATCCAGGGCGGATGATCCCTTCAGGACCAGTGGTGTGAGTGGGGATGCTGGGAGGGTAGAGGGAGAGTGGGTTGGAAAGGGGGAACCGATTACATGGATCTACATGTGACCTCCTCCCTGGGGGACAGACAACAGAAAAGTGGGTGAAGGGAGACGTCAGACAGGGCAAGATATGAAAAAATAATAACTTATAAATTATCAAGGGTTCATGAGGGAGGGGGGAGCAGGGAGGGAGGGGAAAAATGAGGAACTGATGCTAGGGGCTTAAGTGTCGAGCAAATGTTTTGAGAATGATGAGGGCAATGAATGTACAATTGTGCTTTACGTGATTGATGTACATATGGATTGTGATAAGAGTTGTATGAGCCTCTAATAAAACGATTAAAAAATAAATTAAAACAAATAAAGTAAATGAAACATTAAAAAAAGAAAAAAGAAACCAACCCAATGCCAATGCTTACTCAACAGTACAACCAGTGTTCCTTCTCAGAAACAAGCAAACAAAAAATGCTCACTGCCTCCCAATTCTAACAATAGTGACCCCGAGGACAGAGAACTTCCTCAGAGGGGTTTCTGAGTCTGTAAATGTTTATGGGAACAAAAAACCTCATCTTTATCCCACAACGTGGTGGTGGTCTAGAACTATTCAGTTTGCCATCCTCAGCCACCAGGGTTCCTCAATGCAATGTAAATGCTAGGCTCATATAACTTTACACTCATTTTTAGCTTTAAGGGATAGCTTTGGCCATTTTATTGCTATTTTCCTCTCCAAATATTTGTCATTACTATTTGGTTGAATTTGTGTAGATAGAACCAATGGATACTTTTGCCAAGTATATTTTCTTTCATAAACTTGGCTGATATTTCTCATACTATATTCCAAATAGAATAGCTGTTGCTGCTAGGAGCCATCAAGTCAGCTCCAACCCACAGAGATAGTGCTGTACTTCTTCCAAGGCAGATCTTGTTTTGTGCTTCTAGCAGTCCATGGTCCTTCAATAGTCTTCCCCAGCAGTGCAATTCAAATGCATCCATTCTTCTTTGGTCTTCCTTATTCAATGTCCAACTTTTTTATGCCTATGAGGCAATGAGAAATCCCTACAAGAAATATCAATAATATAACCTTTATTCAAACTTATGCATTAATCTGTAAATCCAATGATGCAGAAATTGAAGAACTCTATTAATGTCTTTAATCTGAAATATATCACATATGCTATAAGATGCATCAATAATTATTGGTGAGTAAAATGTGAAAACTGAAAATAAATGAGGAAGATTAGTAGGTGGAATATATGGCTGTGGTGATGAAAATTAATCTAGACATAGAAATTTGTATGACTAAAGAGATCTTCACTAAAAAAAAATATATCCCTTTATCACCAACATAAAGAACAACTATATTATGGGATATGAAGGAATCAAATTAACCTCAACTACTGGGGAAACTCGAAGTCATCAGCCTAAATAGGATAGAAACTACCTCTGCACGAATGGATCACTGGCTCATTTGTAAATGTAGTTTGATGCTGAAAAATGTAAACAAGACCATGAAAGCCAAAATAGGACACTATGTGTGTTCAACTTGAACTTAGGGACCACCTAAAGAGCATATCTGCTGAATTGACAATAATACGAGGAATAAGTGAATTGTGGAATGACATCAAGATAGTCATATATGAAAAAAGAAAAAGATCATTAAAGAGAAAGAAAAAAACAACATAGATGTCAAAAGAAACTCAAACATTTACTGCAACTTCCTGTTGCTAAAACAAATGGGGGGAAATGATGAATTAAAGAATTGAACAGAAAATGTCAAAGGTTTTCTTAAGAAGAAAAAATCATTTAAATGAAAAGTGTAAATACTTTGAATTAGAAAATAAAAATGGAAGAACACACGCAGCACATACAAGCTGTAGCAACTGAAGAGCAGCCTTGCGGAAACCAGGAAGCACTTTCGCTTGTTCTCCAGAGCTGGCCTGTGTGACTCTCAGCGGTGAGCAAGTGTGTCACTCTCAGTGACTCTCAGCGGTGAGTAAGTGTGTCACTCTCAGTGAATTTCAGCGGTGAGTAAGTATGTCACTCTCAGTGACTCTCAGTGGTGAGTAAGTTTGTCACTCTCAGTGACTCTCAGCGGTGAGTAAGTGTGTCACTCTCAGTGACTCTCAGCAGAGAGTAAGTGTGTCACTCTCAGTGACTCTCAGTGGTGAGTAAGTGTGTCACTCTCAGTGACTCTCAGCGGTAAGTGTGTCACTCTCAGTGACTCAGCGGTGAGTAAGTGTGTCACTGTCAGTGACTCTCAGTGGTGAGTAAGTGTGTCACTCTCAGTGACTCAGTGGTGAGTAAGTGTGTCACTGTCAGTGACTCTCAGCGGTGAGTAAGTGTGTCACTCTCAGTGATTCTCAGCAGAGAGTAAGTCTTTGCGCGGAAGACCTGGTGGCCTCCACATTGTGTTGGATTTTATTTCCAGGGACCTCATCTTGTCCTCCACCTCTAGGCTGTAATTTCATCATCTGGGTGGTGGCTTCTGTGTTGCTGTGATGCTCAAAGCGATGTCACTGGTATTTCAAATGCCAGCAGGGTCATTCAAAGGGGACAGGCTTCTGCAGAGTTTCCAGACTAAGACAGACAACCAAAGGAGTTGGCTCTCCACTTTGGAAGAAAGAGCTGCTTGAAAACTCGCCTACCTTACTAAACATTTGCAGATACTGAAGGCCTAATGAATGCAAATAGAACACCTTCAGAGATCGTTTCAGAAGAGGGGTTCCTCAGGTGGGACAGCACTCAGAATGTGACCGAAAAGGAGCTGATTTCTCAAAGTGGAATTTAGTGTGTAATGTGAATGGAGAGATGCCTAAAAGAGTGGAAACTTTTGGATCTACATTTTCTGATGGGCTATGACTCAAAGTAAAAGTAAATAGCTACCAAAATATGTTAATGATCAAAATTAGGAATATGAGAGGTATGAATCTAGAAAAATGATGTGGTCAAAATGAAATGAACCACAAAAATATTGATATACTAAGTATTAGTGAGATGGAAAGTACTGGTATTGGAAATTTTGAATTAGAAAATTACATGATTTACTGTTCTGGGAATAACCCAATCTAAAAGAATGGTGTAGCATTTGTTGCCAGAAAGGACATTGCAAAATCAACCATGAAGTACAGTCTGTCTATAATAGGATTCTATGTACCCACCTTCAAGGGAATCCAATTAATGCAACTGTTGTTCAATTTTTTGCATCAGTCAGAAAGCCTACTGATGAAAAAAATTGAAGAATTCAAACAAGAACTTCAGTTAGGATTTGATCAAACATGCAATCAAGATGCATTGGTAATTACTGGTGATTGGAATGCCAAAGTTGAAAGAAAGAGGGAAGAAAGTAGCTGGAAACTCTGGACTTTGTGATAGAAACTACGCCGGAGGTCCGATGAAAGAATTTTGCAAAGCCAATGGCTTGTCCATAGCAAACAACTTTGTTCAACAATATAATAGGTGACACTTTGCACATGGAATCCTCCAGATGGAAGATACAGAAATCACACTGGCTACATCTCTTGAAAAATATGATGGAGAAGCTCGAAACAGGCCAGATTTTTATGGAACAGACCATAATTTCTCTCATGTAAGTTCAAGATAAAGATGAAAAAAATTAAAATGTCCACAAGAACCAAAACATGAATCTGAGGCTATCCAACCAAAATTCCCAGAACATCTCAAGAACAAATTTGATACATTAAACACTAAAGGCAGAAGTCCTGAAGAGTTTGGGGAAGACATTAAAAATATCATTAATGAAGAAAAAGATCATTAAGAAGACAAAAAGAAATAAGGATGGAGTCAAAACAAATGAATAGGAAATTTCAAAGGGCAGCTCAAGATGACGAAGGCAAATATAATAACAAAATGTGCAAAGACCAAGAATTAGAAACTCAAAAGGGAAAGCACTCAAGAAACAAACTAAGACTCAAGTTGCAATCTTGAATGATTCTATGGACAAAATATTGAACGATGCAGGAAGCATTAAGAGAAGATGGAAAGAATACACAGAGTCACTGTACCAAACAGTGTGTGTGTGTGAGGGGGCGGGTGCATAAAGGGAGACGATGTGAAGGAGTCCATGCAGAAAAAGAATGTTTGGAAGCTAATTGTGGAAGATATTTTACATTCTACTTCATGTGATTGAAATGTAGAATGGCATGATATATGTATTGAATCTCAACCTAAAATATAAAAAGAATTATTTGAAAGTCCACCATTTCAGGAGTTAGCATATGAGCAAGAGCAAACGGTGCTGAAGGAAGAAGTTCAATTTATACTGAATGGACTATCTAAAACAAGGCTCCAGGAATTGATGGAATACCAATCAAAATGTTTTAACAAGCTGAAAGCATTGGAAGAACTAATTTGTCTATACCAGGAAATTTGGAAGACAGTTACTTGGACAACTGAGTGGAGGAAATCCCATTCCAGCAAGAACAAAATTATTGACATCCCTTGCCAGTAAAATTTTGCTGAAAGTCATCAAACCAAACCACAGTTTCAGCAGTACATTGATAGGGAACTGCGAAAAGTTCAGGGGTTATTCAGAAGATGGCATGGGACAAGAAGTATCATTGTGGATCCTAACTCAAAGCAGAGAATACCATAAAGATGTTTATTTGTCCTTTATTGACTATGCAAAGTCATTTGACTATATGGACAAAAATAAACTATGGTTAGCCTTGAGAAAAATGGGAATTCCAGAACACTTCATTGTGCTTATGCAGAACTTGTACATTGGTCAAGAGGCAGGTAAACACAAGGGAATGCCACATGTATTTAAATCAGGAAAGATGGATGTCAGGGTTGCACCCCCTCACTGTACATATGCAATCTGTGTACTGAGCAAATAAACCAAAAAACTGGATTTTGTGATGAAGAATGTGACATCAGGATTTGAGAAGTACTTATTAACAACCTGTGATGTGCAGATGACCCAGCCTTGCTCCGTGAACCTGAGGAGGACTTGCTGATGAAAGTCAGAGACTGCAGAATGGCATCCTTTAATGGAGATTACAACTCAACATAAAATGACCAAAGCCTCACAACTGGACCCATAGGTAACATCATGATAAATGGAGAAAGGGTTGAACTGGTTAAAGATTTTTGTCTTGCTTGGATCCACAGTCAGTGCTCATGGAAGCAGCAGTGAAGAAATCAAAAGATGTATTGCATGAGGTAAATCTGCAGCTCCAGGCTTCTTCAGAGCATTGAAAAGCAAGGATTGACTTCAAGGACATAGGTGTGCCTGACCCAAGCCATGGCATGTTCTATCGTCTCATATGCACGTGAAATGTGGACACTGACTAGGAAAGCTGGATGGATAATTGATGTAATTGAATTGTAATGCTGGAGGAGAATATAGAAACTATCATGCTCTGCTAAGAGGACAAACAAATCTATCTCTTAGACAAAGGACAGCCAGAGCACTCGTTAGAGGCAACGATGGTAAGACTTCATCGTATATATTTTGGACATATTGTCAGGAGAGACCAGCCCTTTGAAAAGAAAATCATGCTTGGTAAAGGAAGGGGCAGAGAAAAGAAGAAGCTCCTTAAGGAAATGGAAGGACACTGTGCCAGTAACAATGGGCTCAGGCATAGAACAATTGTGAGGATGGGGCCGGACAGCAGAGCATTTCATTCTGTTCTGCAGAGGGTTGTTATAGGTCAGAACTGACCCCGTGATACTTAACAATAACAACATTTTGTTTTCACAATGAATGCAGGACAGCCATGCTCTTTGTAGCACCCACCATAGGACCTTTTCTGGTGGTCTGAGTAAGAGAAGGTGGGGAAAGAGACTGATAGGATTCAGTTGTGAGTGCTTGTTAACAGGATTTATTGTGATTGACATACTGCTGGGTATAAAATGAGCTATCTGAGAGAGGGGAGATTTTATGATCAACAAAAGCAAGGAGTGGAGGCTGCCCTGAGGATCCTGTGTCTGCTTTCTCTGCTGAATCTTCCATTATTGGCAGTTTCCATAGCTTTAGGGATAAGGAGGAACCTTCCTAAAGACATCTGAGTTTCAGATTAGGGATTTACCAGCCCCGACAGACATGAGTCATTTCCCTTTATGCTGTGGGTTCTGAGTTGCCAATACAGTAAATTTGAAAACCCTGGGATGTAGGGAATATAATAAGATGAGGAGGTGGTGGTTGATGTCAGAGGTGCCTGATAAGTTTGGAAAGGTGGGGCACTGTGGAATGTATTTAACCTCCACCTTCTTGAAATGTTATTGACATATTTTTTAGTACCATAACAAAAAAATCACCACCGTACAACAAATTGACTATGGACAGAGACCACAATACAGTCCACATCCTATATTTTGAGATCTATCCTATAGAAGTGATATAAAAATGTTCCCTTCCTTTAAAGAGATCTAATATATGGAATTCTGGGAGAAATACTAGGAGAAA
>NW_022111369.1:73122608-73126182 GCF_000313985.2 Echinops telfairi | reverse complement strand
GCACAGTGACTGCTATATGATATGCTTTATAAATATTGCTATTTATGCTGCTCAAGGGAGAGTGAGCACACATATTAGTAATCAAGTGACATGCCTACCTAAATATAGAAATTTTAACCTGTATTTCCATAAAAATAGTTATCTTTCTATTAAACATTAGGATTTAAATTCAGTAGGAACTGTGTACATTGTAGGACTACACTTACATTAAAATAAATTGCTTGTTTTTTATAAGTTAATTTATTGAATGAATACCAATATTCTTAGAAACAAAAGCAAATGATTTAGTTTAAAAATTAATATGATTTCTAAATTATTGTTTTTAATATGTTTATTTTGACAAATCTTTAGTTAAACTTTTTGTTTTAAAGACTGTTTTTATTTAGTCATCATATGTGATAACAGACACCAATATCTGACCAGGAGTAAGACAGAATAAATTCAAATGTATTATTATCATTTAAAGATATGCTAAATTTGTGTATGCTATGAAGAATGATGTCTATTATTGTTTCTGATCAAGTCAATGAATTCTTTTCAGAAGAAAAGCCCTTTTGTTAGAGGATGAAATCTCTACTGATTCATATCCCATGACCTGTGAAATGTTACTGATCCCAACAGGAGAAATACTCTTTTCTAACCCACTGACTCCAGCTCTTTAGCCTACACAAGTTCATTTGGATCTTTTGTTTTTTAAGTTTAGTATTCTCAATGGATCTCTGTGTTTGTGGTTATTATAGAAAGAATGAATTAAAAATGATGTAATGTTCCTTTCATGGATTTAAACAAGCTCTCTGACTTATGCAAACTCTCTCAAACATGTTTTTTAATTTATGAAGAAAATAAAGTCTCCTGAGAAATTACTAAATAATTGTTGAATATATTCAGGTATATAAATGAAGCTTTCTTATGGGAAAAAATAAGCTCAAATATGCCAACTGTTTTGGGTGGTCATGAATGAAGTAAGCAAAATTAATAAATATTAGAGTGTGGAGAAGTAGAACTAAGAGATTACCTTATTTGTTTACTGGATTCAATAATCTATTGCAATGGTCACATGGGAGTAACAGGCAAAACAATTGTGGAGTTTTATTATGAAATGTAACAGGTTGAAAATTTATAAGAATGTGATTATTTTTGTCCTGAACACCTCTTCTCAGACATACTGGCAGGAATGGCTCTTGTCCTCTGCCACACAAATCCTTGGCATCTGCCCAGCTCCAGCAATTGCAGCAAAGCTGCTTTTGTATGTAGGAATGCCCACAGGGCACTTTACTCTGAAACCCAGCCTCCTGACTAACAAGAGACTCAGATTTATCCCTGTTGTGGGCCTGGGATCCCGCTGCTGTTGCATCTGCTGCCTCTGTCACTTATGAAAGGATCTCCCATGTCTTCTTACTTCTTTCTTGAAGATTGTGGAGTCTCTATTTGTGTTTCTCATATGCCCAGCAAGTTAGTAAAACTGACCAATTCCCAAATAAGAGATGTGTATACATTACTTCCTGCTCACACTAAGTCATTTGGTGGGAGTTACAAAGACTATGGATAGAATAGCCATATCAAGTAATTTAGCTGCACCACAAACAAACCTGGAAAACCTCTGACAATGAGTAAAGATTTAGTCTTAGAAATCTTCCAATATTTGCACTATGGAAACTACCTAAAGAGATTACTCTTGAATATGTATAATAAAACTGTGAACAAATAAAAAATAAATATAATTTTCTTACCCATAAACCTTCCAAAAATATTTATTCTTATATTTACTATATTCACCATATATACAATGAAGATTATTTGCTTCATTATTTGCTTGGAATCACTATTTGTCATTTTGTCATACTATGGTGGCTTGCATGTGGCTGTGAAGTTGAAATTTAAATAATTGGTATTTCAAATACCAGCAGGGTCCCCCAAAATAAACATTTTCCATCATAGCTTCCAGACTAAGAACAAACGATGAAGGAGGAATAGGCTGTACACTTCAGAAGAAGTAGCCACTGAAAATCTTATGGATACCCGGTTTTTCTGAAAATAAGACAGTGTCTTTTATTACTTTTTGCTCCCAAAGATGCGCTAGGTCTTATTTTCAGGGGATGTCTTATTTTTCCATGAAGAAGAATACGGTACACATTTATTGTTTATTATTTTATTAAAAGAGACCTTGCAGCACCTGTCTGCTCTGGCTGTGCTGCAGCCAACAGTGAGCTGCTCAGCGGCGCCTGCCACTATGGTCTAGAATCCAGAGTTATGGTTGCTTCAGGGGGCCTTATTTTCAGGGAGGTCTTATTTTGGGGGGAATGCCTTATGTTTCAGCAAGAGACAAAACTGTAAGCATGTCTTATTTGAGGGGATGTCTTACTTTCAGGGAAACAGGGTAGCAGCAGAAGATTGTCAGATGCAAAGCACTTCATGACTAGCAGCAGCACATTGTCAGAGATTTGTCTCTAAGATCAGAAGACACCCAAAATATAACTGGGGAAGAGCTTGCTTCTCAAAGTAGAGTTGACCATAGTGAATTGATGGAATAAAACCTTTGGGAGAGAAGGGCTTCAAGTCCTTCATTTTTTGATGGGGCATGACTCAAAATGAAAAGGAACATCTGTAAATATCTATTAATAATGAGAACATAGAGTATAGGAAGTATAAATCTAAGAATATTGGAAGTCAGAAAAATTGAAATGAAATGCATAAAGAACGATATTCTAGGCATTATTGAGTTGAAATGGACTAATATTGAACATTTTGAATCAGACAATCATATGGTTTACAGATTTCAAAAGAATGACATCACATTCATCATCAAAAAGAACATTTGAACATCTGCCTGGAAGTATAAAGCTGTCTCTGACAAGATAATATTTTTTTGCATACAAGGAAATCCAGTCAATACAATTAATATTCAAATTTAGATACTCTCCACTAAAGCTAGTGATGCAGACCTTGAAAGTTCTTACCAATATCTTCAATTTGAAATTAATTGAACATACAATTTGGATTCACTGATAATTATTGACAATTGGAGTACAAGCGTTAGAAACAAAGAAGAAACAACAGTTGGAAAATATTGTTTTGATGATAGAAATGAAGCTGGAGATTGCATGATAGGATTTTGCACCATTGATTCCTTCATTGCAAATACATTTTTTTAACAATAGAGTAGGCGATCATGCACGTGGACTTCTTCAGATGAAATACACAGAAATAATGTTGCATTACATTTTGGGGAAGAAATGATGCAGAAGAAGCTAAAACAAAGGAAAGACAAATATAGAAGGAGCCACTAATTGTGCACATGTAAAGTTGAAGTTGAAGAAAATTAAAACAAGTCCAGAAATATAACATACTGCCTTGAGGATATCTCACATGGATTTTCAGAACATCTCAAGAATAGAGTTGATGCACTGAACACTAATGTTGAGTTGTGGAATAACATCAAGAACATGAAGCAACCCAAAGGTCTTTAAAATGACAGGAAAAAAAGAAAAGATCAAAGAGGAAGTCAGAATAAACTCTGAAACTTGTTTTAACTGTAGACTAGCTAAGGCAAAAATCATACATTACAAAGCAAAAG
>NW_022111369.1:73120402-73121645 GCF_000313985.2 Echinops telfairi | reverse complement strand
CTTTATATAAATCTTTATGTATTCCATTTTGTTTGTTATTATTTTAGTTGTCCTAGAATTGTTCACTGTGAATTCCAAGTTCAAATTATTAATGGAAATTTACAGTTGCTCTTTTATATTTTGAGTCATATTACATGAGCAAATGAAAATTTCAAAAGGTTTTCTCAAACTACGTCATACAGTAGCCTGCACAGTGAGGATACAGCACTTCCCTGGTTGCATTCTGAGGGCCCTCAAATCTGAGAGGCTCATCTTCAGAACTGTATCAGACCATGTTCTACTACTATTCATAAAGTTCTAACTTCCTGTAGTAGTAAATCAGGTCAAATTTCCTATCTTGTCAGTCTGGATTCACCTTGAAATTTTTTCACCTTGAGGGACTTACTAGTATTTGAAATACCAATGGCAGAGCTTCCAGAAACATAGCAATAGTCACAACAGTGTAACAAACTGTCAGATTAAACTAACAAATTTTAAAACAATATATTCTAACACCTATTCCTCAATTTAAAGTCTTGTAGATGAATTTATTTTGTAATACAAGATAGCTAAAGCATTGAAATTTACTTATAAACATCTATGCTCTTGTGTCAATTTGATTACCCGTTGGGTGAAAAATAACGTTCTCTGCTCCTATGAAGAATTACATCCTTGGAAACCCAAAGGAATTTACACTCAGTTATGTAGGTTCTGCATAAGTCAGAATGGACTCCATTGAAGTGAGTTTTAGGCATTTGTATCTGCAAGTATTTCCAACACTAATTTTACTATTATGCATTTATTTAGATCACTTTGGCTTCCCATAAATTGGCTATTCATTGTTTACTACACAGAAAATTAGGCATAACTTCTTATTTCAACTAATCCATATTGTATAATCTTTGCTCAAATGCATTTGGACTTCTAATATGCTATTGAACAGGATTGAGAGGTGAAATTGTTGGTTTGTTCCTGATATTATGAGAAAAATTCCTAGTCTTTCATTACTAAGCATTATATTAACTACAGGATTTTTGTAAATTTCCTTTATCAAGTTGAAAAAAGTGTTTCTCTATTTTCAGTCTGCTATTAGTAATTGATTATACTTTTCTCAATTTTTTCTGAGTTAATTATTATGTCATTTAATTTTCTCCTTAGCCTGTGGATTGCCTAGATTGATTTTTTAATGTTAAACTGAATTTCCACCTGGAATAAATTCCACGTGATTGTGATAGATAATTCTTTTTATATATATGTTCATTTC
>NW_022111369.1:73117812-73118916 GCF_000313985.2 Echinops telfairi | reverse complement strand
TTCTACAACAGGTCCCCTAACTAAAGAAAATAGTCTTCATGCCATTTCTATCAATAACGTTTTACTGTAGTACAAGGAGGCACATTTTTGTTACTAAAAACTGAAGTATAAACTACAAGTTGGGAGTTTTGAATATAGGAAGACAGCATAGCAATTTGGTCCCCAAATCTCCAGCTCTGAAAGCACCATGAAGAGCTGTTTGAAGAGCAACACATGGAGTTGACAGTCCTTAAAGTCAATTTGATAGCAATTTGTGTTTGTTTGTTTTTTAATGATTGATTTTACCCTTTGACAACGGAGCCAAATTTTTGTGAGAGGTACTTTTTGACTTCCAAAGCCTAAAATAGTTATCAAAATGGCTTTAGAAGGAAACATGTATTGAACCCCAAAGGTAATCTGCAAAATATCAAAATAACTATCAGTTTTTGATTAAAAAATACTAGTTTTATGCAATTGAGATCATGAAAGTCAATGGGTAATATTTCACGAAGATTTGCAAAAGTGTTGCTGAGTTTAAGCTGTTGTGCAAGTAATGATGGAGGAAACAGTTATACTTGTTGATGTGATGCATGATTTGCCAATCTGTAGGGAGTGGAAGTTGTGTATTATTTATTAAAAGAAATGATTAGAAATTGTTAGGCATTGCACGTGTGAGTGATTTCAAAGACTCAATTTAACAGAAGTTTCTACTACATGTTAGTGACTGTGGCTCTGGCTCTGGCAGAAAAGATAAGCCTTATCCCCAGCATCCAAAACTAAGCTGTCGTTGTCAATAGTGCACAGATTCTGGATGGCATTAACAGTTAGTGACTGTGAATCCCAGAAAGGTTATTGGTTCAAATTCTCCCTGAAAGACCTGAGCATAAAGGATTGGCAGTTTATTTTTTAAAAATCATGACAACCATTGGAAATCCTATGGAGCAGAAGTTTATGCTGAAAGCCAGCAACACACTCTGATGTGGAATCAAATTGTCACAAACTGGAGAACAACCCTACATCTTATAACATTTTTAAAAATTATTTTATTGGGAGCTCATACAATTCTCATCACAATCCATACATGCATCCATTGTGTCAAGCACATATGCACATTTGTTGCCCTCA
>NW_022111369.1:73114909-73115824 GCF_000313985.2 Echinops telfairi | reverse complement strand
CTTTTCAACTGTATTGTTGAATATTGCATTGATTAAAAGCAAAGAAAAAATATGTTTTCAAAAATATTTGTTATTTCTAATAAACACAAACCCACTGTCATATCATCTTAATGACAGGAATATCCCAAACAATTACAATTTCTTGATAACAATATTACCTATTTCAATAATGAAACACATTGCCCTAAAGTCATTTCTGACTCATAGCAACCCTTTAGGACAGGTTAGAATTACACCCCAGAGATTCAGAAAGTGAAACTCCTTATGGAAGTTGAAAGCCTCTTATTTATCTTGCGATGAGGCGGGTGGTTTTAACAGCAACCTTGAGGTTACTAACCCAAGGCGTACTCCAATACACTCTTTCTACCTGGAACTACCCCACTTGGGTGCTCTGTGGGTTCACCAGACCTGCCCTCCAAATAGGAACCCTAGGTGTCTAAGGAGAGTAAAATTCTTTTGAGATAAAGAAGTAGTCCAACCCTCCAAAGTAATTAGTTTTAGGCAGCCCGCAGAAGCATTCCTATGAGTCCCAAAAAAGAGAGAGTTCAGGGCTTTTGACTCCCTGGAATGGTGCCAAGCTCTTCAAAAATAAGACACATCAACCATGTGCAACATCCTCAAAAACAAAAAACAAAACAAGTGAAACAAAATGCATTGTCAGAAGAAGTCTTGGATCTAGCAACGTGCATAGAACAAATAGGAGTTGAGCTACCACAGAAAGAAATCTTCAGAATGCTCTTTGGAGTCATACAGGGCATAAGGGAAGCATAAGAGAAAAAAGATGAGATGATAGAGGAGATAAAGGCCACACACCAAAGGGAAATACAGAGACTAAGGGGCACAGTAACAAAATAAAATAGCAAGTTAACAGACTGCGACAACAGATTGGAAGAATCTAAAAATCATATCAGGGAC
>NW_022111369.1:73102041-73102822 GCF_000313985.2 Echinops telfairi | reverse complement strand
ATAATAATAATAAAACCGGTTTAATTCACACTGAGTTCATTTCCTTCTTGTTTTAGAGCATACTACAGGACTATGGATCTAGTCTTTCTAGGGTCCTGATGAACTGATAAGGATTTAGTGTCCATGGAAACCATAGTAATGAAATCATACATTGGAATTATAGCCAAACAAGACCTCTTTGAAGTTCTAAAAAGCAAATACATCACTTTGATTAATATGGTGTACCTGAATCAAATTATGATCTTTCAAACTGTTTATGTGCATGAGAAAGTTGAACAATGAGGAGAGGCAACAAAAGAATGAATGTATCCAAATTATGGTGCTAGAAGAAGGACAACCAGAATACTCCATACCAGTGAGGATGGACAAATGATACTGGCTTATGTTGTGCACACTATGAGGAAAAAAAAACTTAGAAAGTATCACATGTATTATAGTTGTTTTTAGGTGCCATGGTGTCGGCTCTGACCCACAAGCCTGTGCAGAACAGAGTGAAACACCACACAGTCCTGTGATGTATTCACCACTGTTGCTATGCTTGAGCCCATTGATATAGCCACTCGATCTCCTCTATGAATAGATGTGCTTGAATTGTGTTGCTGCAAAAGAGTATTGAAAGTGCCATGGACTGCTAAAAGGAAAAATTGATCTGCATTGGAAGAAGTAAGGCCAGAGTGCTCTTTAGAATCAAGGATGGCAAGATTTCATCTTATATATTTTGGACTTCTTAAATACTTTGGACATCTCTAGTCCCTGGAATAGGACATGCTGTTTATAAAAT
>NW_022111369.1:73090153-73101486 GCF_000313985.2 Echinops telfairi | reverse complement strand
TGCTTTCTTAATATACAATTACTCTTTAATATAAAGGTCTCCTTTACACACATATGAGTGTCTATGAATTAGTTTATCAGCGAGTTGGAGGAAACAAATAGTTAATAATAATGAAAGCTATGTCTTTATTTTATTAAGCTCAAAGGATTAAAATAAAATTCTAACAATCTACGAGGGGCTGCCCTTCTCAAAGCAGATTTTTTTTCAAAGATATATATTTAAATTGTTTACAAAATAACTTATCACCTTTAATGTACTTTCCATTACACTTAATACATTTGTCAAACATAAGATTCCATTCTTGGAAACATTTTGAAAAATCTCTGTTTGGATATCTGACAGGACCTTCCTTGTTTCAACTCAAGGTGGGCAGCCTCGCTTAGCCACATCAGGATGCTCACAGGCTATTGTGCTTTTCAACCATGGGCCCCTTCACAAATTCTCAACAACCATATCTCCCTACCTTAGATTCCTCACAACTTTGTAAACTTCAGACTGGCCAACCTGCTCTCATCTCTCCTCTAGTCCCTGTGAATCAACTCCATGGATTTCAGTGGCCAGGCTCAAACCGTCTCTCCATTGCTATGTTTCTCCCACTTCTACTCAAAAAGTATCTAGGTGGTCACCTAGGGAGCACTTCAGGCTGCTCTTTGGCTCCCTTTAACATTCAGTTTTAGAGAGAAGAATTCCTTAATGGTTCCAATTTTTTCTAGTTCCAGGTGCAAACCCCTAGATCAAAATTCAAAAAGCCAAATGAGTTTTTTTTTTTTTCTCCCTTCAGTCTGCCAACAACTCTCATAGCAAGTCTTTTCAAATGTAACTGTCCTGAGCACTGGTAGCACTAGGTTGGGTTTACCTTGTCTAATCCTTTGCAGGCATTTCCTACTAACCTACATAAAAGATCCAATTTAATTCTGAATGCAGTGGGCTTATAAATTCTATTCATACTTCTCAATAACCATTTCTATCATATAGTAATCAATAACAATAGGTAGAAAAAAATCAGTATCATCCTACTACAGCTAGATTCTAAACTCAATTCTTGAAAAGAGTCAAATTCAATCTTTTCTTATATAAACTATCCCATTCACAAGCAATATGGCCTTTAGCCTCTGGCAGCATCAGCCAGGGCCAGGCCTTCAGTCTGCCTTTTTGGCTAAGCACCATGGCATCAGAGAATTTCAAAGGGCAATTTTGCCCCCTTGACTCAAGATTTAAATTGACCACATTAATTTTAAACATTTGGTTAGGAATAACCAAAAATAATTTCTAGGAATCAAATTCTTTATTTCCCATGTTCTTTCCAGAACATCCGTTAATCAATGTGGCCCTACTTTGGCCTCGCCAAAGAAGAAAAACTACCTTAAGGCAGAAGTTAGACAAACCTCCACTCTCCATCTTCATGATTTATTTTTCTAGCACCCCACTCTTGGTACCATGATGTGTTCCACTAGGTTGACTAGGGAAGCCAATCTAGTGACACTCGGATATGGATAAGAGAGAGTTCTCTATCAATAAGTAGTTATATATATCAAAGAAAACTTCCCATTCCAGTTCAACTCAGGTCTGTATGCCTAATACTGGCTCATAAGTCCCTCTTCAGACTCAAGCAGCCCCAAACTTGACGAAGCATGCAGGAATGTCACCGTTTGGTGGGTGCAGAGTCCTTTAAATCCAATGAGGGTGGATGCACCACAGGGCTCTGGCAGCAATCACGGTTACTTAGCAGAAAGCTGAAGGAAGAGAGGCTGGGGAGGGGGTGGGGGATTCCCAAGCCCTCCTTATAAGAAAGTAGGCACTACCAGGCTGTGACTTGATTGACAGTTTGAATACCACCCCTACATTTTTATACATCTTCAAGTTGACATGAAATTATGTAACTACCGCAATATTTGTCTCATAGACTCTAAAGTGGAAGTTTAAGATACCTGTAGTATGTTCTAATTTCATTGAAGAGATCTTAGCAATGAGAACATCTTTCTCTTGAGTCAAGTAATAAGTACTATTTTTAAAAAACAAAATAAAATAAATGATTATGTTCTTGTGTTCCTATTTCCAGTAATGAATCTCAAGAGGAACCTTAGGGCATTAAATTTTCTACTTATTGGTAGGGTCTAAAACCAAATTCAATGTCATCAGTGTAAAGGGATTATATCTGATCAGAAGGGACTTGGAATTTATGAAGGATAAGTGTCTGAGAGTAATCTAGTGTTAAGAAATATACTCATATTTATCTACACATAAAAGAACATAAGGATAATGCAAATTATTTTATTGACTAGGAGGAAAATTCTGTTTCTGGGCTTTGATATATTCAAGTTCAGATTTAATTGAGTTACTAAGTGTTGGAAAATGTCCATGTATTTGGACATCAAACATCAAAATGAAAAGTTTTAATAAGAAGAATATTATTTTGGCAATGACTGATTCATGTGTAATATATTTATCTAGGAATCCAAAAGCTACAAATGGATTAATTTAATTTTATAAAGAGAACTATCTATCTTCTTATTTGGAAGATATATTTAAATATTTAGTAAGTTGCTTAAGGAATAATAATACTATACTGAGAAGCATAGAGAATGATTTTGTGTTTATATATAATTCATTTATCTTCAACACAATGAATCAATTTGAGTATTGTTTAAGCAATTCTGAAAATAATCTAATACCTTTAATGTAATATGTTTGGTTAAAATGATTTTCTTAAATATGAAAACACAGACTATCAATTTTATACATCATTTATACATTTATACATCTAAAACTTAGAACATTTCTAAGTTTATACATTAAGGTGCAACAGTGCATATGATATAGCAATAAACTTTAGCTCAGAAGATAATTACTTGACAACAATTTATTTTTATATCTAATTTTTACCTAAGTTTCTAGCTAATCTATTTAATAGCAAAAGCATACTATCTTACATAATTGGATCTTTCATATTGTGTATTGTCTCTGTGTTAATCACCAAAGTCATCGCATGACCAAATGTATCCTTATAGCCTCATTTCCAACTGCTGGACATTTTAATTTAATTTACCTCGCAGTACTCTCAAGCCATGTTTTCAAAAGTCAACTGATAAAAAGAAAATATTGGCCTTTTCCAGTGTTCCTAGTTATCATCCACAGATTGCTTATGAGAAAACAGCATAACTAATATTGCCTTCCAAATGTCTTTTCTTTCTCTCTCTGTTTATTGAGGTTTTCATAACCTACCACAACTAAATTTAGATTTCAGATTAGCCATATCTTGCATATTGTTTTATTGTACAGGGTCACTGTGATTTGGAATAGAGTACATAACAGTAGGTGGTTAGTTAACTAACTACATAAAGCAGTTACTACAGTTGGTTAAGTATTTATATTGTTCTTGTTTAGCAGCAGTTAAATAATAATATAATGTGGAAAGAATGCATTTTCAAAAGCAATGAAATATATGAGAAGAATATCTTGAATAATGGAAACAGTACAAAGCAACAGAAAGGAATAAATCAAAAGATTGATAAATGTATAACTGGAAATGAAGTAAAACAATATGAACCGTGCAGCTACAAATATTAAAATATTAGATCTCCATGAACATGAGTACTTTGGCACAGTTTTGTTCAAAGACAGTAAAATATAGTAGATCCAATCCCATTCTCTTTATGAACAACTAACTTCTCCTCTCTGTAGGAGACAATAAAATCATTGTCTGAAAAGGGTGTTCGATAGAGACCTTGGTTTCTGGAATTGTCAGTCACACTAATAGGTCAGATGTAGTATTGAAATTTCAGAAAATAAGTAAACTCATGTTTTTCAGCAAGCAATTATCCAGGCTCATTTAGCACAGAGAAATACTTCCTGTTAAACTGAGGGCTTAATCATCCTACCCTACTTAACTAAGGGATAGAATCTTCTTCCCAGTAATAAATGACCCACTCAAAATAAAATGTATATAAACTATAACATCAAGGAGTTTTCTGATGAAAGGATTGTTGTTTGGTGCCATCGAATTGGCACTGACCCCCAGTGAAACTATGCACAACAGAACTAAACACCGTGCACTCCTGCCCCAACCTCATTATAGTTCCTGTGCCTGAGGCCATTGATACAGCTGCTGATGGCCTTCCCCTCCTTTGCTCTCCCTCCATTATATCAAATATGCTGACCTTCTATATGGAATGACCTCTTATTACAATATGTACAAAATACGTAAAACAAAATCTTGCCATCCTTTCCTCTAAGGAGCCCTCTGGCCTTACTTCTTCCAACACAGATTGATTTTTCCTTTTAGCAGTCTGTGTTGGCCACGGTTGACTAGAGAAACAAAGCCAAGGATACTCATATGTGGGCAAGAAAGTGCTTTATATCAAAATAATTGTCTGTCAAGAAAACATCCCAGCCCAGTACAGATCAAGTCTGTAAATCTGATATTATACCATAAGTCTAACCCCGCTTCAGACTCATGCAGTCACATGCAATGATGCAAAATGCAGGAACACCACAGGCCAGTGGGTGAAAAGTCTTGGTGATTAAATGGCCGTGGTAGGATCTCAGGACTAGTGTGGGTCTCCATGTGGCTCCTACAGCTCTCCCAGTGTTTCCTCCACAAGAAGGTGAAGCAGAGAGAGTGTGTGTGGCCTGCCTCCAGGAGAAAATTAGGAAGTTCCCAGAATCCTCATGAGAAAGTGACACCCACCAGGTGGCATCATCAGGTTATGAACTGATTGATAGGCTAACCTCCACTCCTTCACTCTATTTATCAAGTTGACATGAAGTTATGTTACTACCACACAGTCCATGGTAATTTCAATACTCTTCTTTAGTACCACAATTCAAATAAGCCTATTCTTCTGTCTTCATTATTTATTGTCTCAATTTCACATATATATATCATGCAATAGAGAATACCATGGCTTGGATCAGGCAAATATTAATCATCAAAATAACATCCTTTCTCTTCAGTACTCTACAAAGGTCTTGTAATATAATATGTATTTTCATTTCTTGACTGCTGCTTCTATGAACATTGTTTGTGGATCCATGTAAGATAAAATCCTTGACGACTTAATACTTTTCTCTATGTATTATGATGTTACCTATTGGACCATTTGTGAGGATTTTGGTCTTCCCTACATTGAGTTGTAATCCATACTGAAGGCTAAAATTCTTGATGTTATCAGCAAGTGTTTCAAATCCTCCTCTTTTCAGCAAACAAGGTTGTGTTTTTTTCAAACTGCAGGCTGTGAATAAGCTCTTCTCCAATCCTGATGCCACAATCTTCTTTATGGAATCCAGCCCATCGGATGATTTACTCAGAATATATATTGAACAAACATGGAGCGAAGATACAACCCTGATGCAAAGCTTTCCTGATTGTGAAACATGCAGTATTCCTTTGCTCTGCTTGAACAACTGCCTCTTGATCCAGGTACAAGTTCTCAATGAGCACAATGAATTGTTCTGGAATTCACATTCTTCTCAAGGCTATCCACAGTTTATTATGTTCCACACAGTCAAATGCCTTTTTATTGTCAATGAAACACAAGTAAACATCTTTCTGCTATTCTTTGTTTGAGCCAAGATCCATCTGACATCAGCAATGATATCTTTTGTTGCATGTTCTCCTCTGAATCCAGCCTGAACTATTGGCAGTTCCCCGTCAATGCACTGCTGCAACCAGTATTGGATGATCTTAAGCAAGATTGTAATTGTGGGTGGTAACAATGTAGTTCTATAGTTTGAGCATTCTGTTGGGTCACCATTTTGTAGAATGGACACAAATATCAATCTCTTACAATCAGCTAGCAATGTAGCTGTTTACCAAATTTCCTGGCATAGATAAATGTGCTCTCAGTGCTTCTTCAACTTCCTGAAACACTTCAATGGGTATTCCATAATGTCCTGGGTCCTTGTTTGTGGATGATGCATTCAGTGAAGCCCGGATTTCTTCCTTCAGCACCATTGGCTTTAGTTCATATGCTACCTTCTGAAATGGTGGATTGACAGTGGTTATTGTTGGTACAGTTAATCTTTGTATACTTTCCATCTTCTCTTCACGCTTCCTGTATCATTCAATATTTTGCCTGTAGAATCTTTCAAAAAGGCAATTTGAGGCTTGGATTTTTTCTTGAGTTCTTTCAGTTTCAGATATTGTTAGTGTGCTCACCTTTGGTTTTTCTAATTTGAGGTCCTTGAACATTCATTATATTTGATTTTGTTTGCTTATCTGCCTTTGACTCACTTTCAAAACCTTCTTGTTAATTTATGGTGGAGAGTCATATCAATCATCTCACTAGGGCATAACAATCTTTTGTTAATATTGTCTTTGATTAGCCCCTGGTACTAATTTTTTAAAGCCCTGTTGAGAAATGGATATTGGGCCGATGTAAGCTAACTCCATATCACAGTACCTGAATTATTCACTTGTACAGAATCAATCCATTCATGACTGGACCCTATTTACACAAAAAATGGGGGTTAATTGTCAGGGAAATTTAAAATAATAATCACTGAGAATATCAGTCACATGTGTGCCGGAATAGTACATATCTTAGTACAGCATCTAGGGCATTGATGTAGCAAAGCCACCTTTGTCTGCCTACCAGCAGTTCAACAATCTTGGTCCGGCTGCTTTCTCATGTACCATGATTTTCTGACCTAAGTTCTCAGGTGACAAGTGTACTATGAGGTAGAGACCAATTCACCCAAGGGAGTTTCCGCATAGGATCTCACTGATGCAGCCTCTGGAGCACGCTATGGTCCATGAACTTCCAGGATCCTATGTCCCAACATTTCATGGCACTTGGCCTGGGTCGCCAGGATGCACCCAGAAAAGGCATTTTTAGTCATTCTTCCCCTCAACCGGAGGTCAGTCCTCCTTCTTTTCCTACCAACAGATACACAGGCGTGTTCCCCCTAGATGGAATCACATCGTTAACACTTCACTAATTTTATACTTTCTTCTCTGTGTCAAAATATTTCTAATACAGAAATTATGATATATTATCTATAAAGCCCTAAAATGATAATTATCAAATATAAGTGGGCATCTTGATACCAATTACAATTTTAAATTTACAAGATTAAATCTGTAATTTGTCCACGTGGGAGAAATCTGAAAACAATACAGTAAAAACTATTTCAGAGGCAAGCTAATTATAAATGAATTAAATTTCATTTAAATTAATGGATTCAGTCTGCCAGAAGTACTCCCAAGAAGACAAGGAAGTTAAGTGTTTCAAATGGCAAATAAACTACAATTAATAGCATGGGATATTATTAAAGTTATTATGGTAATTTGAACAAGATAAACATATTACATATATAATGAATTGTGAAGTTAGGTTTCAGGTCAACTTGGCTCGACCACGCTGCTCAATAGATTGGCAGTAATACCCCATGATGTGATCTAACACAACATAATCAACTCCATGATTGGAGCAAGACCAGCACAATCAGATCTGTGAGCAACCAGCAGTTGTGGAAGAATATATTTCCCTTGATTAGTTCATGGCTTTGCTTTCCTAAGAAGTTAGACTCCTCAGAGTTTTGGCCTTTTCCATTTTAAACAGAATCTGTGGGACAGCGTGTCCCTTCGGCTGGATCTAGACATTGTACCTGGTTCTTCAGTCCTGCTCATCTCAGAAGGTGTAAGTGCGTTGCTCTTCTTGGATTCATGTAATCTGGCATCCACAAGCCGGTGGATTTCTGTTTCATCTTCCTACGTGCTGAACTGTCAGGCCCCATATCTGCACTACTACAGAGAAGCCTCCAGCACACCAGCTGAACCACAGGCTGGAACCAGACTGGACTCACCTGCTTCTGCAACTGTGTGAGCCATTTCTTGATATAACTCTCTTTCTCTAGAGACGCTTGTCTAGGGGACTCTGGTAATTACATAATTTGATGTCAACTTGAAAGTATATAGAAGTGTAGGAGTGGCATTCAATTTGTCAATCAGGACACAGCCTGATGGTGCCTCCTTGTAGGCGTGGCCTTCTCAGAAGGAGGGCCCTAGGAACCTCCCCTTCTCTCTGTGCCTTCACCTTGCTGGCTGACCCTGATTGAGGCCAGTGACGCCACCATAGGATCCACTCACCGGTCTGTGACCTTCCTGCTTTCCGCATCACTGCATGCAACTGCATGAGTGTGAAGAGGAGCTTATGGAATAGTATCTGACTTATGGACTTGGGTTGACCTGGGCTGGGATGTTTTCCTGATATATAACTACTTCTTGATCGAAAACTCTTTATTAAACATATATGAGTGTCACTGGATTTGTCTCTCTAGTCAACCCAGCCTAACACAGGAACCTAGCCTAATAATTTGAAAGAAATAATAAACTTTGATTTCACGTAGTTTTGGAAAAATAATTAATCAAACAACAGCTTCCATTTTGCCTGAGTTTATCTCACAGTACATTGACAAAGCTACTTCCACAAATTTCATAAGAATCATTTCCATTTTATTTAAATCATTATTTAAAATATTTAATATGTATATTTTCCATGCCGATTATGTGACATATAAAATAATTCAGTGTATTATGTTCAAAATAAAGTGTATTCATAAATACTAACAGTTTTAAAACCCAGAAATAAATACAATTTGTCAGGATTAGGACTGAAGTTTTCAGTTTTCTACTCGTGATTGGAGGGGAAAATTTTAAAACACAAAAAGGATGACAACCCAATGGTTAGAAAATATGGGCTTTAGGAAGAAACAAAACTGACAACCATATTACCAAATATTGCGGGACCAATGAATTAATCACTACAAATACTTTTGTTCAATATAAATGATCACTCTACAAGCAAGAAAAAGCAGATTGTCTGAACCAGGGTAATTTCTTGTGGGGAAAAACAGGTTTAAATGCAAGTGAACCGATAGACACCGGAAGTATGAAGTAGAGAATTGAGGGGGTGGAAAAGGAAAAGGGGGGAAAAGCCCATCTTCTTTAACTTGACCGTTTAAGTGTTGTCATCTGAGGATCTTTATTTTTTTAGAAATTCATCAAAAATCTATGAATCTGTATTTTTAGCTTAATAAACCAACCATGCTTCATTCCAAAGACTTTACATATTTTAGGACGAGCATTGCAGAACACAGCAGAATAATAAGCAGGATGACAACAGCAATAAATTTTTTAATTGGGTTCATGGGGCCCATTTATTCCATCTGTTATTTCAGTTAAACTGCATTTCTGCCTTGAAAGTGTGTTATGAGACTCCAGTGAAAGAGGAGCATTTGTGATTCATTTTAAGACCAGAATATTCTAGAATAATTGACTTTTAGTGGAGAGCTGCATCATGAGCCAAGTTTTAAAATATACTATTTTGCTGAATTTTGTGGCCATGAAGGGATACTTTGAAAGTATATTATATTGGCATGCATTGCTACTAAAATGTGATTTTACTATATTCCTTATTAGAATATATTATAGGTAATAGCACAATCTTAGGGACATTTTTCTTGTATTATTCTTCATGACAAAAATATTAAATTATGGTATACATAAGTGGCATGTAAAAATGGTATCATTAAGATTTTAAAATGACTCATTATATACATATGTCTATATACATATATGAGGGGGTACCTCCAAAAATGGAATTTTTTTTCTAAGCTATGTTTTATTTATTTTTTTATAAAACAACCTTATACCCATCAACATACTTTCCATTACACTTACTGCATTTGTCAAATCTGTGATTCAATTCTTAGAAACATTTTTCTAACTCATCTGTTTGGATGGCTGACAGCACCCCCCTTGTGTTTTTCTTCACCTCTTCTTCATTGTTAAATCAATGTCCTTTCCAATGGAGCAAGGAGGTCAGGTTAGTAAGATGTGTGGGCAAGAGAGGCATGGGGTGTTTTTTGCCAAAAACTGGTGCACTGAGATGGCTGCGTGAATGGGTGCATTGTCATGTGCCAAAACCAGTTCCCCATCTGCCACAAATCAGCCCGTTTTGGTCACACACTGTTTGTGCTCTATTTTCAGAACTTCTAAATAGAAAACTTGATTAACATTCTGTCCTGGTGGAACAAACTTCAAATCCCCCTCAAATTAAAAAACAAACAAACAAATAAACAAAAAATTGAAAGAGCATCGTCTTGATCTTTGAATTCACTTGACAAGTTTTGGGGGAGCAAGGTGAGGATTGCCTTTTGCACTGGCTTAGATTTATGTTAGCTTTTGGAGTCATAAGAATAGCATCATGTCTTGTCAGCAGTAATGACCTTGCAAAAAATGTCTGGGTCACTTCGGATTTGTTCTTTCAAACCATGGCGTATTTCCACACAACTCTCTTTTTCCTTGATCAATCAGAACCCAAGGCATACATTTTGCAGTAACTCTTCTTGTTTCCAAATCTTCAGTTAAAATTCATTGAACCAAGCTTCAAGATAGTCCAGATAACTTCCCCATTTATCAATGCTCCATCTTTGGTCTTTGATCACGAGTGTAGGAATTTTGTCGATATTATCATCCGTTTGGGAAGTTGATGGACGTGCAGAATGAAGTTTATCATCAATTGACACGTCACCTTTTTTGAAATGAGAAAACATACACTTGAGTTTTTCCCATACCACTGTCCTTGTAGCTATTTTCAACATTACAACAGTTTCTGTGGCATTTTTCCCAAGCGGGAAACAAAATTTCACAGTCACACACTGTTCCCTTAAATCAGCCATCACAAAAAACGAGGTTTGAGTGCAACTGGGTTTACAAAAAAAATTCCCTGTGATCATGAGGACCTTTCCAGAGGATGCCACTGGGTGCATTAACTCAGAGCCAGTTGCTCAATGCTTGCCTAGGGGGTAAAATACGTACTACAAAAGTTCCACCTAGTGGAGCTTTTTTTTTCCTTTTTTTTGTGTGAGGAGGGAGTGCATATATAATGCATGGTAAATAAATGCATATATTATAAGTGAGAAATACATGATAAGGAAATTATCTGCATGAACTCCTAGTCATCATATGTTGTTGTTTGGTTCTGTCCAGGCAATTTCCAAAACTAATGACCCTTTGTTTTGTACCACAGAAGAAAAGAGTCCTGCCCTTTGACATTCTCACAATTGTTTTGTTTTATCCCATGGCTGCAGTTATTATATCAATCCATATTTGATAGTCTTTTTGCTTGATCTTCTTCTTATTAAGCATGATATATTTTTCTTGAAAGTGGCCTCTCCTGATAGCATGTCCAAATTATGTAAGACAAGCTCTCACCATACTGACTTCTGAGGAGAATTCTGGCGGTGCGATTTCCAAGACATTTGTTTGTTGTTTCAGCAGTCCATGGTAGTTTCAAGATATCTTTCCAACTCAGTAAATTAAATGTATG
>NW_022111369.1:73087841-73089774 GCF_000313985.2 Echinops telfairi | reverse complement strand
AAAAAAGCCTTGTGCAACAGATTTGCCAAATGAAATGTGCCATTTCCTTTACTGAGCCTGATTACTATGTGCATTTAGTAATGTAATCCAAGCAAAATGTAATCCTTGTCAATGTTGATATTTCCTCAGTTTATCATGATGGCATCTGTTGTCCAATTGTGAGATTTTTATTTTCTTTACATTGAATTGTAATCCATACTGAAGGCTGTAGTTCTTAATCTTTATTGGCAAGTTCTTCAAGTTTTCAGCAAAAATATTTTGTCATTGCATATCTCTGGCTGTTAATAAGCCTTTTTCCAATCTTGATGCTGCATTTTTCTTCACATAGTACAGCTTCTTACATTATTTTGGTCTCCATACAGATTGAATACATATGGTAAAAAATACAATCATGAGACATTTGTTTCCTGATTTTAAACCACTTGTTATTCTTGTTCTGTTCAAATAACTGCCTCTCGATCAACATATAAGTTACTCATGAACAGAATAATGGATTCTGGAATGAGAATCCCTTCTCCTCAATTTTATGAATAGTTTGCTAGGTACACACAATCAAATGCCTTTTCTCGGTCAATAATACACAGATAAATATCTGTCTTATGTGCTGTGCTTTCCAGTCAAGATCTATATCATATCAAGAATGATATCTCTTATGACACATCATCTTCGGAATTCAGCTTGGTTTTCTGGCAGCTACCAGCTTATGGCCACTACTTCTTGGTCATTTGTCATACTGTGGTGGCTTATGTGTTGCTGTAATGCCAGAAACTATGTCAATGGTGTTTTAAAAACCAGCAGGGTCATTGAAAGTGAAGATGTTTCAGCAGAGCTTACAGGCAAAGAACAGGCAACAAGGAAGAAATAGATTGTCTACGTCTAATGACTTGTCCAGTGGCTAGCATAGAGACATTATCAGAGAGTGACAGACTCAGCAAGGGCAGCAGAATATTGTCAAAGATAGTGTCCGAAGATGAACTTTTGTGGTCAGAGGGGACTCAAAGTGACTGAGGAAGAGTTGCCTTTCCATTTACAACCAATTGTAAAGATGTGGATGGAGTAAATCCTTTGGGAGTAGAGCCTTCAGGACCTTCATTTGCTTATGGGGCATGACTCAAAAATGAGAAGTTCAGTGTTCAAACTTTATTAACACTTGGAACATAAAGTTATGAAATATGAATCTAGGAAAATTAGATTCATCCAAATTCAAGCAGGCCACATAAAGGTTAATATCCTGGGTATTAGTGAGCTGAAATTTCTGACATTTGTCATTTGAATCAATCATGTGGTTTACTATGCTAAAAATGACAGATGAAAGAGGAGTGGCATCACATTAATTGTCTAAAAGGATATTTAAAGATCTATATTGAATTTCAAGGCTGTCTATGTTAAGCTAATATCTATCCACACACAAGAAAATACAATCAACTTGCTTTGCACCAACCATGAAAGCGAGTGATGACAAATGGATGACATTTACCAGTGATTTCAGTCTGAAATCAATCAGCCATGCAATCAAGATGCATTGATAATTATTTGCGATTGGAATGCAAAAGTTGGAAACAAAGAGGAAGAAACAATAATTGGAAAATGTGACATTGGTTAATGAAATGAAGCTGGAGATTGCATGATAGAATTTTGCAAGGTTGAAGAATTTGTCATAACAAATACCTTTCTTGAAAACATAAAAGGTGACTATATGTATGGATTTATTCAGCTAGACTAGGTAAAAGTAAAATTGACTACATTTGTGGAAAGATGTGGTGGAGGAGAAGGTCAGTGTCAACAGCTAAAACAAAGGCATGACCTGACTGTGAAAAAGACTACCACTAGCAACTTACTTAACACATATATAAGTTCAGATTGAAGCTGAAAAATAAAATAAATCCACAAGAGTCAAATACTACCTTGAGTATTTGAATACTACTTTGAATAC
>NW_022111369.1:73083096-73087203 GCF_000313985.2 Echinops telfairi | reverse complement strand
TTGGAAGACAGCTCCCTGGCCAACTGACTGAAAAGATTGATATTGTGGCAATAATTTGTTTTTAGAGGAATTAATAGCACAATTGTCCCACATAGATGGAGAATAAATATGTTCAAATTTCTAATCTTGTAAAACATTATTATGCTTCATTTTTCCTCCATGCCTCCATTTAGTATTCTTCCTGACATCCCTGGGTTCTGTAATCACTGCAACATCTCACAGAAATTCATGAAACTTTTATGTAATTTCTCATGTGGTGGTGGGTGCTGGTCAGTCCCAGATCTCAAGGTCCCAAGTGGTGAGCCAAATGCAGGGTCCAGACTTTTACTTCTACTAAATCTCATTCAGGAAATAGGTGGTCTGATGTGTATTCCAAACAATTCATTGCCAAATAATCTATTCTGACTCATAGTGACAATATAGGACAAGATGGAACTGCCCCTGTGAGTTTCTGAGAGGGTAACGCTTTACAAGATCAGAAGGCCCCAACTGTTTCCAGTGGCTGGGGTGGTGGTTTCAAACTGCTGACCATGTGTCTAGCAGCCAACAGAAAATTACTGTGCTACCAGAGCTCTCCTGGTGTGTGTTACATATACCACAGAAGCAATATATTTGCCCCATTGAAGATAAAATCTTAAGTCACAACTTCTACTAAGAATGATAGTTACTTAATTTTATGTCAACTTGAAGATATATGAAAGTGTAGGGATAGTATCCAACCTGTCAATCAGGTCACAGCCTGATGATACCTCCATGTACGTAGGCATGACTTTCTCATAAGGACGGCCCAGGGAACCTCCCTTCTTCTCTCTGTCCTCACCTTCCTGCTTGGTGAACAACTTGAAATCTGCCGGAGTCCTGCCATGCTTCCACCAACCTTGGATGCACAGGACTTTGCAACCACCAGCTTGTGATATTCCTAATTTCTGCATCATTGCATATGACTGCATGAGTGTGAAGAGGAACTTATGGAATAGAATCTGACTTATGGAATCTTGAGTTGGATTTGGTTTGGATGTTTTCTTGATATATGGTTACTTCTTGATATGAAGCTCTTTCTTATATATATATGAGTGTCACTGAATTTATTTCTCTGGGCAATCCAACCTTGAATATAGGCAGTCAATGGTGCTTTCAAGGAAACAAGGAGTGTGGCTTGGTTCACACTCTCTTATAAGCTGGAGTCTTACACATAGCTTCAAGGAAACAAAGAATGGTTCAGATGCTCTAAAGTCAACCAATACTTCTCTATCAGTTTGTCAGAAAAGTTTCTCCCCAAGATTGGTTCCCATGCCTATATTCCATCAGTAGGCAAACCAACAATAACTTGGACCAAACAAAAAGGAAACAAAGGATTGAAAAGTAAACAGCAACAACAAAAATGCATTATTTCAGGTCTGACAGCTGACCTGTAAAACTATCTCCCCACTCGTATTGGGGGTGTTGGAGAAACAGCAATCTAGCTTAGAGAAATTAATAAGAGACAGAAATAGAGCAAGCAGATGGTGGGGTAGGAAAAAGGTAAAAAGAACAGGTATGATCTAGGAAGCAAAGCTATGGATAAGGTATAAGCATAGGTGTGTACAAATGTAAATACATTAATTCATAAAAATAGAGGTATTGGTCTATGTATATATATTTATATGGCAATACACTGAGGTGGTGGATGGACTTCAGGCCTCTACTCGTACCCTCCCTCAATACAAAAACACTTTGTTCGAACAAACTGGCAGTCTGTGATGCTCACCCTCCTTGCACAATCACTGAAGACAAAATGAGCATAAGCAAAGGTGGTGAAGAAAGCTGTTGATGCCTGTATATTAAAAGATATAGCACTTGTGGTCTTAAAGGCTTGAAGATAAACAAGCGGCCATCTAGCAGAGAAGTAACAAGCCATATGGAAGAAGCACATGAGCTGGTACAATCATGAGGTGTCCTAGTGACTGGGTAACAGGCATCAGAAGACCCAAAACAAACAAACAAAATTATATTGTTGAGAATGAGGGAGATCAGAGCAGACACCCGAAGCCCATCCATAGACAATGGCACATCCTTCCACCAAGGGGTCTTAGGGAAGGGTTGAGTCAACCAGGGTAGAGTAAAGCACCAGTGAAGCACACAATATTCCTCTGGTTCTGTGAGGCTTTCTCACCACCACCACCACCCCACTATCATAACCACATTGCTGCCTCTCACTTTGGACTAGACCAGAGCATGAGCTCAGATACAGATAAGAGATAAGAGCTCACAACACACGGAATCAAGGAACAGTAATGGGAATAGGGACACCCGAAAGGTAGGGGAAAGGTGGGGAGAGGAGGGGAGGAAGGAGGAACCAACGTCAACGATGGACACATAACCACACATCACCCCCTCCAGGGGGACGAATAAAAGGGGGAAGGGAGACAGAGGCCATTGTAAGATATGAAAATAATTTATAATTTATAAAGGGGTCACAGGGTGTGGGGGGAGGGAGGGAAAAGGAGCTGATACCAAGGGCTCAATAGAAAGCAAATGTCTAGAAAAGAATGATGGCAACATATGTACAAATATGCTTGATAAAATTGATGTATGGATTGTTATAAGAGCTATAAGAGTCCCCAATAAAATGATTTTTAATAAAATTTTTAATTAGTTTTTTAAAAAGGAACTTGTGATGCTGGAAGCTATATCACTGGTATTTCAAATGCCAGCAGGGTCACCACAGCTTCTATACTAAGAATAGACAATGAAGAAGGACTGAGATCCACACTTTGGAGGAAGTAAGTACTGAAAACCTTATGCATAGCTTTGAAAAATTTCCAGATTCTGAAGGCCTAATGAAAGAATGCAGAACATGATAAGAGAGAAGGCCAGAGGATGGGCCCTCAGCTCCAAGGGCATTCACAATGTGACCGAGCAGGAGCTGCTTCCTCAAAGTGGAGGTAACCACGATGAATGGAATAAAGTCATTGATAATGGAGCCTTTGGGATTTTCATTTCCTGGTTGGAAACAAGTCAAGGGAAGAAATAGCTGCATAAATATGTTAATGATCAGGACTTTTAATGTGCAAAGTATGAATATAAAAAAATCCAAAGTCATCAAAAATGAAATGGAACACATGAAGATCAATGTCCTAGGCATTAGTGAGCTAATATGAAATGATATTAGCCATCTTGAAACAGATTTACAATGCTAGGAAGGAAATAATCAAGAGAAATGGCATGACATTCATTGTCAGAAAGGATATTGCATAATCAGTCTTGAGTACAGTGCTGTCTGTGATAGTATATTTACTTGCCTTCAAGGGAACACAATTAATACAGTTATTCAAGTTTATATACAAATCACAAAATCTAGTGATAAATAAGTTGAAAAAATTGTACCAATGAGCTCAGTCTGAAATTGACTAAATATGCAATCAAAATGCATTAATAATAATTGGTGATTAGAATATAAAAGTTGGAAACAAAGAGGAAGGAACAGTAGTAGGAAAATATGGTCTTGAGGGAAGAGATGAAGCTGGAGATACCATGATAGAATTTTGCAAAACTAAGGATTTAGCACATGCTTTTTGCAACAACACAAAAGGCTACTATACACATGGACTTCCCCAGTTGACACATAACAGAAATCAAATTTACTACACATATGGGAAGAGACTCTGGAGAAGTTCAATATCAGCAGCTAAAACCAGACCATGGGTTGATTATAGTGCAAACCATAAATTTCTTATAAATAAGTTCAGGCTAAAACTGAAGAATATTTTTAAATGTGCACTCGAACAAAACTACAATCTGGAGTTTATCCCAGCTGAATTTCAAGAACATTTGAATATAAGGTTTGACACATTCAACACTAACATCAAAGACCTGAGAGCTGTGGGAGGATCAAGAACATCATTCATGAAGAAAGCAAAAAGTAATTAAAAAGGTACCAAAGCCAAAAAAGATAAAAGCGGATGTTAGAAGAGACTTGCTCTGAACTGTAGAGTGGCTAAAGCAAATGGAAGAAATGATGAAGTCAAAGAACTGAATAGAAAATTCGGAAGTGCAGATGGAGACGATAAAGTCAAATTTAAAAATGAAATGTGCAAAGACATAGATTTAGATATCCAAAAGGAACAA
>NW_022111369.1:73078261-73081993 GCF_000313985.2 Echinops telfairi | reverse complement strand
TTGCATTAGGTAAACGTGCTGCACAAGTCCTCTTTAGAATATTGAAAGCAAGGATGGATTGGCACAGTGGTTGCAACAATGCACTCAGGCATAGAAGGACTCCTGAGGTTGGTGAAGGGCAGTTCAGGGTTTCATTTTGTTGTGCGCCAGTTCACTATGGGTCAAAGCAGACTCTCTGGACTTACCAACTACAAAAGCATCAATAGAATTATGCCTTAGGTCCTAGGGGATTAATTTATATTTTTCTCTATCATAAAATGATAATGACACCTCTACACTGAACCAGAGATATATATAAACCAAAATATGTAAATTATTTTAATGCTTACACTTAATTTCAGACCCAATCTAAAACCGTCATTCCATTAGATGTAATTCCATTAGCTGTGGATAGTATCATAGCACTTATTTGTCTTCCTATAGTATGGAAAATAACTAACTCATAGATCAAATTACTTTAACATTTTTACCTTCTGTCCAAAGGTCTAGCATAGTTTGCATAACATGTTTCCCATGATATATAAAGTTTGTATTATTAAAAATGGAAAGCCATTTCAATTCTGCCCTTTATTTCTAAATTATATTTGCATCACGATATTCTGAGGCAATTGGATCTGATATAAAAAAGTCAAAAAATATGTTCAATTTATTAACATTTGCTAGTTTACATGTATTCATCTAGAATGCTATTTATTTTGAAATGTGCCTATTTATTCACTCATTCAGTTACATTGAATTATATCAGTCTAAGAGTTAGATAACAAGTAAAAATTAGCATTTGTAGCAAATATTCTGAAACTAACACGTGAATGGAAAAAATGATTATTTGAATGGAATTAATTGTCAAAAGAACTAAAATGATTTACACTGTATATGGAACATAACAATAAAAGTTTAAAAGTAAATATACTAGAATATAAATTTTCCTTTTAAAACTGTTCAAAAATATTATTTGACACTTTTTTCTAAATTTATGGGCCTTCAATTTGGAGTTTTAAAAATAACATTTCTTCTTAGAAAATATTAAATAGGAAGATATATCAGAAATGCTGTACAGACATAAATTTGTTTCAGAATTGATATTTTTTATCATACTCACTAGGCAGAAAGAATGCTTTAAAGTTTTATTTTGACACTATCTCTACTAAAGGCAGAGCTATAAATTCCAAGTAATTGTCTTCAAAGCTCCACACTCAAACATTTTTCAGGCTTCATATATCAATATGTTTTGCACTTCAATCTTGTACTGTGTGGTAACTGCATCATCATAATCCCTTTTTCATATTTTCACCCAGTGGTTATATTATGGACTTCCTCTTTTACTTGAGAGATTATAGTCTATTTTAACTTTTCTTTTGTTATTTTGGAAAATTAAAATTCCCCAAACTCCTTTTAATATCTAATAACCCATATATTCATCTAGATACTCTAGTATCTATTGGATTGAAAATTCTTTCTCTTTCCTTAGGAAATCTATTTTATACTTAATTTCCTAAAACATATAAATACTTAATTATCATAAAGCATTAATGTGGTAGATTCACACTCTTGTTACAAAACTATGGGGCTTCTAACATGGTAAATGTCACCTCAGAACTCTAGTTCATAAACTGCATGGCTCACACCCTCACCCTGAGTTCATTACATGATTTTCTCTGACTTACTCCAACTTCTTCAATACTAATAACAATAGAGGTGTTAAAGAAGTATATTTTCATTTAATCATTAATAACTCCCCATAGTTAAGAACATATCACAGCACTTTAATTTTAAAATCCACTGCTATCAAATCAACTTCATCCCATAATTACTCTCTCTAGGATTTACTAGGCTATAAATCTTTACAAGAGCAGATGGTTTCTTCTTTTACCCCCAAGAAGCAACTCCTGTGTTTGAACCACTAGCATTGCAGAGAGTAGGCCAATTTGTAGCGCACAGTGCCACCACTTTTATTGTAATTACAACAACCAAAAGTTCCAAAGTATAAGTTGCACAGTGATGAAGAGTTGGTATTATTAAATTATGATGTAATTGTTTCAACAATTTAATTTTAGATAAGATGAGACTATAAGAAACCTCAGAATGAACTCATGTATGTATAAGAATAATCAATACATAATGCAATATCATGATCTGCTCTCTGATTTCTCTTCCTGATAGGTCCTAAAGTAGTCTTTACATAATTGATTTCTTAACCTTGGATGATTGAAAGACAAATCCTGGATTTTTACAGTGTCTTAGGGACAATGGGGCATCTTAATATAAGATTCTAAAGATATCTTGCCTGGATATATATCAAAGACTAGGCATTGAGTTTTTAAACAAATTTAGCTAAATTTTTTGTTAAATCTTATCTTTATCTAGTGATAATCCAATTTAATTGATTTAGGTGATAAACTACTCTTCCCTCTAATCTTTACTTTGGTACAGATTGTTACCACAATATAAGTGGAATGGGCTGCCAGCCACTAAGAATACGCCAAATATTTCAAGACAGGGTGTGATGACATAAAAAATATATTTATATAATATATAAATATATATATAATATACTGTGTCTCCTAAGATATATATTAGGTATATAATAGAATATATACATATATACAATACACTCTTTCTCCTAATATATATATATGTGTGTGTGTGTGTGTTAGAATTTATTCAGCTTTTTTTTATTATTTTGTAGGTGTTACATGAGTCATAAGGATGTTTTCCAAATATATATCAAGAGACAGAGTAGATTGTGTATATTCCAAAACCCTGTTTCCCTTTAAGAAAGTGACTTTAGCGCTCGGGTGAAAAAATGTGGTCTGATACCAGGACTCTGGGCCTCCAAGTCTATCCCAGCAAGTGTTGCATAACAATGACTTAGCAAGCAGAAGTGATCTGGCAACAAGTAAGAGTGTAGCTATATTGCACCTTACAAAAACCTATTCCACTATAAACAAACAAACTCTCTGCCATCGAGTTGTTGTCAACTCAAAGAGACCCTATAGGGTAGGGCAGAACTATGTCTGAGAGTTTCCTAGGCTATAACAGCTTACATGACAGAAAGCCTGTCTTTCTTCTGTAAGGGAGCTGGTGATTTGAACTTCTAACTGATCACAGGCCAACACAAAACAACTACATCACCAGTTCTTTGGAGAGGCACTTTTTTTTTCTTTATTTTATTTTTAAAATCATTTTATTGGAGGCTCATATAACTTTTATCACAATCCATACATCCATCCGTGGTGTCAAGCACATTTGTACATTTGTTGCTATTATCATTCTCAAAACATTTTCTTTCTACTCGAGCCCTTGGTATCAGCTCCTCATTTTTCCTCCTCCCTCCCCACACCCATCCCTCACAAACCCTTGATAATTTATAAAATATTATTATTTTACCATGTCTTACACTGTCCGACATCTCCTTTCACACACTTTTCTGTTGTCTGTCTCCCAAAGAGGCGGTTATATGTAGATCCTTGTGATTGGTCCCTTTTCTGCCCCACCTTCCTTTCCCCTCCTGGTATCACTACTCTCATTATTTGTCTGGAGGGGTTTATCTGCCCTGGATTCCCTGTGTTTCCAGCTCTTATCTGTACCAGTGTACATCCTATGGTCTATCCAGATTTTTTTTATAGCATACTTTAAAAAATATTATTTTATTGGGGGCTCGTACAATTCTCATCACAATCCATACATACATCCATTGTGTCAAGCACATATGCACATTTGTTGCCCTCATCA
>NW_022111369.1:73074361-73076691 GCF_000313985.2 Echinops telfairi | reverse complement strand
GCTGATGGTGGAACAGACCATCAATCGTGTATAGGTCAGTTTAGATTGGAGAAAATGAAAACATGCCCATAAAACCCACAATATGTCTTGATTCTACCACATCTAAATTTGGAAACTTTTCTAAAACAGATCTGCTGCATTGAACACTACGGACAAAAGACCTGATGAGGAAGAGGGAAGACCAGGCAGTGTCTCATCCTGTCTTAGGGTCACTGTCGGTCAGAACTGGCTGGAAGGCACCCAACAAAAACAACAGCAAAAGGTCATGGTATTTGAAGGTAAATGTTAGCATTCCTTTCTATAGTTTGTCCACTGCTAATTTTTGGTAACAGAAGTATTTTTCATTCTATACTTATGCATATGAAATGTATTTACCTCACATCTAGGGAAACTATAATAGTATTCTTTACCAAAATAAATAAAACTCCCAATACTCAAAGTAAAATAATTATTATAGTGTATTAATTCTAGAAATTTCCTTGGCCTTGGCTTCTAATTCAATGAGAAAGTCAACTGGGTATTAAGCTTCATCTGTCCATGTTTTTGTCCCCTAAACTATTCAATATCCCACCATTTCTGGAGATACATAGGAGGAAGCACCAATGGTGCTGAAGAAAGAAGTTCAGGCTCCACTGAATGCAATAGCCAAAATCAAGGTTCTTGGAATCGATGGAATACACACCAAAATGTTTCAAAACGCTGAAGCTGCACTCAGTCACCTATACCAGGAAATTTGGAAGACAGCTACCTGACCTACTGATTGGAAGACTTGCATATTTTTGCCCATTCCAAAGAAATTAACAGATTGCTTAAATTAAAGAATGACATCATTGCTATCCCAAGGAAGTAAAATTTTGCCTAATATCATTCAACTAAGGTTTCTGCAGTGCATTGACAGGGAACTTCCAGAAATTCTGGCCAGATTCATAAAAAAATGAGGAACAAGGGATATCATTGTTGATGGCAAATGGATCTTAGCTCAAAGCAGAGACTACCATAAAGATGCTTACTTGTGTTTCATTGACAATGCAAAGACATCCAACTGGATCATAATAATCTGTGGATAACCTTGAGAAGAATGGGAATTCCAGTGTACTTCATTGTATTCATTATGCTCAATTGGAACTTGTACATGGATCACAAGACAGTTGTGTGAACAGAACAAGGCAATACATCAGGGTTTAAAATCAGGAAAGATGTGTGTCAGGGTTCTATCTTTTTACCATACTCATTCAATCTGTATGCTGAGCAAATCATCAGAGAATCTGATTATAAGAAAACTGTGCCTTCAGGATATGCAGATGTTAAAACCTTGATTGTTGAAAATGAGGAAGACTTGAAGCACTTGCTGATGAATACCAAGGATTGTAGCTTTCAGTACGGATTACAACTCAATGTAAATAAGACCAGTATTTTCACAGCTGGATCAATAGATAACATCATGACAAATGGAGAAAAGTGCTGAAGTTGTCAAATATTTTTGTCTTACTTGGATCAAAAATCAATGCTCATAGAAGCAATAGTCAAGAGATAAAAATATGTATTCCCTTAGGTAAATCTTCTGCACAAGACCTCTTTAGAGTACTGAAGGCAAGGATGCTACTTTAAGGCAAAGGTGCACCTGAGCCAAGCTACGGTATTCTTTGTTGCATCATATGCTTGTGAAAGTTGGACGTTAAACAAGGAAGACAGAAGAACAGCTATATTTGAATTGTGGGGCTGAAAAAGAATATTGAAAGTACCACGGACTGCTAAAAGGATCACCTAGTCTGTGTCGGAAGAAGTAAGGCCAGAGTGCTCCTTAGAGGCAAAGATGGCAAGTCTTCGTCTTACCGTCTCATAAGAAGGAGATCATGTTTGGTAAAGTGAAGGGGTGGCCAAGAAGAGGAAGACCCTCAGAAAGATGGGTTGGCTCAGAGGCTTCAAGAATGGACGCAGCCGTAGGAGCAACTGTGAACATGCCACAGAGCTGGGCAATGCTTCCTGCGGCAGGGTCCCAGTCGCTCTGAGTTGGAACTAACTCGAGGACAGCTACCAGCAATCACCCATGCTCTTGGGGTACTGTAACCTGAAATCAGTTTATTTGAAAGTTATAAAAGGGTAGATTATTTATTTTTATAATGCCAATTATTGTGGGTTTAGACGTTTTTCAACACAAAAAAGTAATGTTCCAGTTAATAGCACTGTCCACGCTGATGGCAATTTGAAACATTTTGATTAATTTGATTACTGTCATTCTGCATATTTCCATTCATGAATAATTTTTCTTGTCTCAATTTCTCAGAAAATAAAGTGGTTATCTTAGTTAAGTTACTGTTTTGGGTATATAT
>NW_022111369.1:73013358-73074261 GCF_000313985.2 Echinops telfairi | reverse complement strand
TGTTCCTTCTTATTGAAGCATGTAGGTCTCCATTAAAATGTGATTTCCAGAACTCTTCATATCAAATAAAATTATATTGGATAATCAAATGAAGTTACCAGTCCCAGATTATTTATTTAATTAAATTTGAAATTCCTCAGAATTGTAATTGTGCTTTTCTTAGTTAACTATCTTAGTTACCAAAAGCCTATGCAAATTGGCATGTGGATTGATACACAAATTTGTGCTGAGAGCAAGTATTTATTGAATGATATATATTTAAATTTCAAGATTAGAGCATTTCTTTAAAAGAAGAAAAATATTTCAAATATGTGTATGGATTTGTTTGTTTTAAGTCCTGCTTTCCATTAAATGTGATAAGTGTGTATCTTCACTGCATTTTAATCATCACACCACGGAGAATTGCTCAACAATCTACATCTGTGAGTTTCACACACTCCAAATCACTCGTCCTATTGATCTGATTGGCTTTTATCAGTACCTATATCAATAAAGAGCAAGTGTCATTTATGCATATTTCAGGGGAAACGTGAGATTTATATGATTTTTTTTAAAATGTCCTAGTTTTTAATGTTATTTCCTTAATATATAAGTTTAAAATGTTTCACACTTAACTCTGAATTATTAAGATTTTCATCCTATTTATTGAATGAAGAAAAATTAACCTGTGTAATTGCATGCAATCTTAAAACAAGATTTTGAAGTGATAGAAATTATTCTGTAATATTATAAATGTTCATAAATCCTTTGCTTGCCATAACTAATCATAATTTTGTTCTTTACTAGGTTCCTTAAGCACATGCACTATATTTCCCCACTAGGCCCCTAGAAATATCATTGTCTGAAGTTTTGTAAATTTAATTTCCCACTCTCAGTGTTCATGTATCTTAATAAGTCTAATATATTTGCTACTTTTTGCTTACTAAGTCCAATATTCCTCATTATGTATGTGGAAGGAAAGACGATAAAGATTCCTGGAGATTAAATTATAACATTGGTCTGGAAAGTTGATATATGCTTGAGGTAGGACAGTGTATATGTGTTGGTGGCCTTGCAAATATAAAACAAGTGTCAAGAAAAAAATAAAAAGCATTGACCAGATCAATATTGCATAGCAGATGCCAAGATATTTATTGGCTTGCTCAAGTAATAAGTTATATCTGGAATAGCATCATCAGTTGAAGTAGCCATCTAATTTGTGATAACCCACTATATAGTTATAGTGAATAATCAGCAAAATAGGTGAGTTGAATGGAGAAAATACCAACCCCTGCTTCAAGTCCTTGTTGGTGACACTAATCTCTAGAATCTACCCAAGAATGTGGCATTGCCTTCAGTTCACACTTATCTATAGGAAAGATATTGTAAGGGTTTTCCCTTGGCTTTTCCTACCAAGATAACCACATATAAGGGTGGGGATTCTTTTGATTGTTGAGTAATTTTTTTTCAGTCTCCAAGGTCCACAAGGATGGTTGCCATTTATGGTGTTTTTACAAGGAATTTACATGTTTTTAAAAACATGGTGTTTTTACAAGGAATCAATTGTTTGTTGGTTTTCATAATTCTATTACGTGAACTCCAGGTTTTTCTCTCTATAAGCAAGGTCATATGTCTTTTTTTCTTAGCTTTTTCTTTAATTCTTATTGTGAATCAGTTGGAAGGATTTATTTCATATTACCATTCCATTTTTATATTCAACAATTGAAATCAACTATCAAATTCCCCAATAGCTTGTCCTGCCTCCTTTTGGGGCCCTTCTGCCTCTTGTAGAATTTTAAGTTCCCCTTCACAAGAGGGAAAACCTATCCTCTAACTATTGCTTCTATTTCTTCTCTTCTGCCCCCACCCTTGGTAATTATCAATGTCTGTGGGGTTTTTTAAGAAAAAACATTGTCTTATTTTATTTCTTTTATAAAATGGTTTCATGCAATAGTAGCCTTTTGTGATTAATGAAGTTCACTCAGCATAGTATCTTCCAAATCATCTGTATTTTGAGATGTTTTACAATTTCATCATTATTCTTTAGCAATGAATAATATTCCAATGTGTGTATGTACCAAAGTTTATTTATTCATTTTTTCAGTGATTTTAGGTTACTTCCATCTTCTTGGTATTGTGAATACTGTTGCAACATGAATGCGTGTGCATATATCTGCTTGTGCTACATGTCATATCTTCAAGGCATACACCACATGAAAGGACTTCCGGATCACAGAGGATTTCTAGTCTCAGTTAAGGAAGTACCACGCATTTTATCCTGTAGTTGTATAGATATATAATCCCAACTAACAATGCATAAGGGATCTATTCTCTCCTGATTCGCTATCAGAATTTGTTATTTTCTCTTTTTTTGAACCTTGCTATCAATGTCTGTGGGAGGTGGTATCACCATTTTGTTTGGATTTGTATCCCTCAAATAAGAAGTGATCTTGAGAACTTTTTCATATTTATTGGACACATGGATATCTTCTTTGGTGAACTTTCTGTTTAAACTCTTAGTATATTTTTCATTGACTTATTCATATTTTTCTTGTTGAGAGTTTCAGTGTTCTATAGATTTTAGAGATTATTTGCTCATTTGATAAATAATTACCAAAAAACTTATGAACTCTGAATTTTCTATTAATTCTTTTGAATAAGTAATTTGATACACATAAGAAAAAAGAAAAAACTCACTGCCATTGAGTCAATACTGACCCTATAGGACAAGGTAGAACTGGCCCCATTTAGTTTCTGTAACTCTTTACAAGGGTAGACAGCACCATCTTCTTTCTGCAGAGTGGCTGCTGGTTTGGATCCTATAGTGTCTTATTTTAAGAAGTTCCCAGTCCTCTCTCTATTTTGTCTTCTGCTGTGACTGTGCTTTCAAATTTTGGAACGTACTTGTGCCCTGTCTTAGGGCCATTAAGTTTGTCCCTAATTTTTATTAATAATATTTATAGTGTTAGGGTTTGCATTTAGGTGTCTGATCAATACTAAGTTTATATTTGTGTATAGAGTGAGTTTCAGATCCTCTTTCATTCTTCTGCAAAGGGAAATATAATGCGGCCCATGTAAGGAATTACAGCTCTAAGACAAAAACCAATAGTCTGTGGATGGACAGATTTATTTCTAGGTTCTCTATTCTGTTCCATTGATCTACATATCTATCTTTGTGTTACTACCAGTCTGTTATTACTGTCATGCCTTTGAAGTAGGGAATAGATTTTTGAGGTTGGGAAGTGATCGGTCCCATGCTTCTCTCTACTTCTTAAGTAGCACTTTGCTTATCCTAGGTCTCTTCCTTTCCTATTGGTGAATAGTTTTTGTTGTTGTTTTTCATATTCTTAAAGAATTATGCTGGGATCTAGATTGGAACTGCATTATTTATAGATTTCTTTAGAGATCATTGGCATTTTCACAAGTTTCTTTGGTTTCTTATGGTAGTATTTTGTAATTTTCTTTATTCAATTCTTTTCTCTGGTTAGATTTATTCCTATTCCATCTTTTTGCGTGACTATTATAAATGATAATGCCTTCCTGATTTCATTTTCAGAGCTTTCTTATTAGTATAAAATAATTTTATTGAATTTTGTATATTGATTTCATACCCAGACATGCTGCCTGAGGTATTTAGTTATTGTGCCAACCTGGCCGATAAACACATGTGGGGTTAATTGAAGGGCGCAGAGATAAATTGCTCAGTGAGGCTCACCTATCTAGTTCTCGGGTCTGTGATGGCTGGACCAGGGTGCAGCTATCTTAGCCAGTTCTCTGCTTCAACTGGCAAGGTTCACTTCCTGCAAGACATCCCCAAAGAGAAACCACATGGACCTACCCCAATGCAGCCCTGGGTGCTGGAGCAGCCTCGTAGAGACCCTTACAAGTGCTGAGATGCTTACACACTCACTGGTTCAGCTTTCCTCCTGCAGTTGGCATCACAGTGTGTGTTTTATGAGATGGAGGAGGACTTTTAGGACTGGTGTCAGACACATGGGTTAATGTTGGACTTGTAGGCTTGGACAACAATGGGTTGAGATATTTTCTTGATGCGCACTTAACCTTTATATAAACCTCTCTCTCTTTTTTTTTAAAATCAATTTATTGGGGCTTATACAATTCATCACAATACATAGATCAATTGTGTAAAGCACACCTATACATTTGTTGCCCTCATCATTCCCAACATTCGCTTTCCTTTTGGGTTCCCGGAATCAGCTCATTTTCCTTTTTCCCCCTTCCCCTCCCTTTCCCCACACCCCCATGAACCCTTAATAATTTATAAATTATTATTATATCTTATATTACACTGCCCGGAATCTTCCTTCACCCACCCCTCTGCTTCCTGTCCCCCAGAGAGGAGGTTATATGTAGATACCTGTGATCAATTCCCCCTTTCTTCACACCCCCTTCCCTCCTGGTATCGCCACTGTCACCCATGGTCCTGAGGGGTTCATCTGTCCTAGATTCCCTGTGTTTCGAATTCCCATCTGTACCACTGTGCGTCCTTTGGTCTAACCAAGTCTGCAAGGCAGAATTGGGGTCCTGGTAGTTGGGGTGAGGAAGTGTTTAAGAACTAGAGGAAGGTTGTGGGTTTCATTGTTGCTATACTAAACCCTAAGTGACTCATCTCCCCACTACCCCTCTGCAAGGTATATCCAGTTGTCTAGAGATGGGCATTGGGTCCCCATCACACGCTACCCTCATTGACGAGGATATGATTCCCCACCCCACTACCCCCGCCTTTGGTGTTCAGGCCTTCATGATCACACATGTTGGTGTGCTGCTTCCATGTGGGCTTTGTTGCTTCTGGGCTAGATGGCCGCTTGTTTACCATAGACCTTTAAGTCCCCAGATGCTATAGGTCTCGATAGCCAAGCACCATCAGCCTTCTTCACCACACTTACTTATGCACACATTCGGTGCCCGGCTATCAAAAGATATAGCGCCTGGCGTCTTAAAGGCTTGTAGGCAAACAAGCAGCCATCTAGCTTGGAAACAACAAAGCACACAGAGAAGAAGCACAGGAGCTTGTGTGAACAGGAGGTGTTGAAGGGATCAGGCAGCAGACACCAAAGAACAAAAACCATCATTGTGTGACCACCTTCCCCACGTAAACACTGAAGATGAATGTGTGCAAAACTCTCTCTTATACATGAGTTTCTGTGGATTTGTTTCTCTAAAGTCCCCACACTAACACTGCCACATCTTTCATTTCCAACAGCTATTTTTTCAGTGTGTATGTGTGGAGTCTTTGGAGTTATTCTGTCTAGATTTATCACATTTGCAGATATAGTTTTACTTCTTGTTGGCCAATTTAGATGCCTTTGATTTCTTTCTCTTGTCTAACAGTTCTAGTTAAGATTTCTAGAAGAATATTGAATAAGAGTGGTGATAAAGGGCATCATTGTCTGTTTCTTGTTTATAGGGGGAATATTTTCATTTTAACCCTTTTACGTGAAATGTTAGTCTTTGCTTTACATATATGTCCTTTATTATGTTGAGAAATTTCCTTCTATTCCTATGGTGCTTATAGTTTTTTATCAGGAATAGGTGTGGATTTTATCAAATACATGTTGTGCATCAATTTGTATGATTATTTACTACTCCACCTTTTGTTCTATTGACATTGTTGTCATTGTTAGATGCCCTCAATTTGGCTCCAGCCCATAGTGACCATGCCTCGCTGTGCACCACCATCACAATTGTTACTATGCTTGAGCCCCCATTGCAGCCATGGTGTCAACCCTTACCTTTGAGGGTCTTCCTCCTCTTTGTTGCCCCTTTACTTTACCAAATATGTCTTTCTCCATGGACTGGTCTTGCCTAAGAAACATGTCCAAAGAATGTCAGGCAAAGTCTCCCCATCCTGCTTCTAAGGAGGTCTCCAGCCATACTTCTTCCAAGACAGATTGATTTGTCTTTTAGCAGGCTATGGTACTTTCAATATTCTTCTCCAGCACAGCATTTTAAATGTGTCTCATGTGAGTTGGATGGATGCAGTGGATACTATGGGCTAAAGGATGAGAGCAATTGTGAGGACGGTGCAGGATAGGGTAGGGTTATGCACTGTTGTGCTTAGGGTCACTATGGATTGGAAATGACTTGAGGGCACCTAAGAACAGCATTAAGAAATATAACAGAGTGTTTGAGCACATTTGGACCTGAAGGAGTTATTTTTGTCTCCATGAAGGAATCTCCTTATTTGTGCCAAGTTCCTGGCACTTGCAAACCGTTACATATACACAGTTACTCATAGTTTTTGCCCCTAAGCAATCGTCTCAGGGGACCAGGATAATGCTTCCCTGCAACAAAATTATTTGTTCTTTTGACAAACTATGGTACTTTCAGTATTCTTCTGCAGCACCACAATTTAAATGCATCTGTTCCTCTTTGACTTTCCTTATTGTATGTCCAAGTTTCACATACATATGAGGAAATTGAAAACATCATTGATTGGTCAGGCTCACCTTAGTTCTTAAAGTAACATACTTGTTTGCCAACACTCTAAAGAGATCTTGTACATCAGATTCACCCAAGGCAACTTGTATTTTTGTCTCTTGACTGCTGCTTCCATGAGCATTAATTGTGGATCCAAGCAAGACAAAATCCATGTCAACTTCAATCTTTACTCCATTTACGATGATGTTACCTATTGGTCCAGTTGTGAGGATTTTGGTTTTATTTATATTGAGTTGTAATCCATACCAAAGACTGCAATTTCTTATCTTCGTTAGAAGGTGCATCAAGTCCTCCACATTCTCAGTAAGCAAGTTTGTGTCATCTGCACATTTTAGGTTGTTAATAAGCTTTCGTCCTATCCTTATTCTTCATATAAATCAGGTTCTCTGACTATTCCCTAATAATTACTCTGAAAAGCATAACACATATATTTAATTAGGAGCTGCCATGGAGTAATGGGTTATGTGCTTGGCTGATACTCACAAGGTCAGCTGTTTGAAACTACAAACCACTCTGGGTCGAAACTAATGAGGCCTTCCACTGCAGTGAAGAGTCTGTCTCAGAAGCCTGTAGGGGCAGTTCTATCCGGACCTATAAGGCCACTATAGTCAACATTGGCTTGCTGGTAGTGATTATCCTTAATATTTATATTCATAAATTGTACATAAAATGACTTAAAATACTGCACCTACATTTTCTTTCTCTGATTTATATATACTTTAGACATGCCATGAGAGACCAGTCCCGCGAAAAGGACGTCATGTTTGGTAAAAAAGGTTCAAGCATAATAATGACTGTTAAAATTGAGCAGGAGCAGTCAGGGTTTCATCGTAGATGGCATCTCACAGTAACAGTAGAAAATTTTGGTTTTGCTTGAAGAGATAACTATATGTTATTCTATTTGCACGTATAAAAATATTTCTAACAAGTATTAACTAAAAAATAGACTGAAAATTTTATAATCATTTGCTATATACTGAAAATATATTAGGAAAAAATGGATTTATAAGAAAATAAAAGAAAGACAAATCTGGTATAATCAAAATCACTAATTAGCATGATATGTCATTATTTATTCTTTGACACATTTCTACCATGTATTTTTGTGCTATTAAATAATTGTATTTAAGAATGCCTGGAACTAATCCATACGTATTTGAATATGATCTTCAAAGCCTGTGGTTTGAACTCCCAGCTGTTATATAGGACACATGCCTGTCTTCTTCAGTCAAGATTTATAGCCTTGGAAACCTTCTAGAAGGTCAATACGAGTAACAATCTATTATATAGATCCACTTATAATTCATTTGCCCCCAATAATTATATTGGATCTTTCTTGATAAAATGTGTGAAACCAAAGCAAATGGTAGAAGAATTGTTACCATATAGAGATTTTGAAAAATGAAAAAACAAGGAAGTTTGACAGAAATAGAAGGCATTTCTGCAGTGAAATCAAGCTTGCCTCCCATTTCTGCCTCCTTTTCCATATCTTCCACTTCTTCTGTTTTTGCCACTCCTCATGTAGCAAGACCATCCCTGTCCCTTCTCCTAGGCCTATATAGTATATAGACCATTTCCTTATTATCAGACAATGTAAGCTTGTGCTATTGATAAATAAAGCACAATATTGTAAATGTATGTTCTTTCCCTTATGATCTTCCTGGTCACATTTTCTTTTCTGTAACTTACTTTATATAAGAATATAAGTGTGTGTGTGTTTGTATGTGTAAGTATATAATAAATATAAATATAACTTGCAAAATATGTTAACAAACTTTTTTTTATCACTAAGGATATTAATCAATAATAGACTATTAATAGTTATGTTTTTTTTAATTTTAATTTAAATAATCATTTTATTAGGGGCTCATACAACTCATCACAATCTGTACATACATTATCTGTGTCCAGCACTTTAGTACATATGTTGACTTCATCATTCTTACGACACCCACTTTCCACTTGAGCCCCTGGTGTCAGTTCATTTTTACCCCTCCCTCCCCCCTACCCCCTACCCCGAACCCCCGATAATTTATAATTTATTATTATTGTATCATATCTTACCCCATCCCACGTCTCCCTCACCCATTTCTCCGCTGTCCATCCCCCAGGGAGGAGGCCACAACTAGACCTTGTCCTCTGTTCCCCCTTTCTCCCTCTCCTTCCCTCCACCCTCCCACCATCGCCACTCTCTCCGCTGGTCCTGGGGGATTCATCTGTCCTGGGTTCACTGTATTTCCAGTTCCTCTCTGTGCCAGTGCACCTCCTTCGGTCCAGCCGGATATATAAGATAGAATTGGGATCATGGTAGTGGGGTGGAGGAAGCATTTAAGAATCAGAGTAAAATTGCATATTTCATTGTTACTACACTGCACTACGATTTGCTCCTCACCTCCCCGCAGCCCTTCTGCAAGGGGATGTCCAATTTCCCCCATGGGCCCTAGGTCCCCACTCTGCACTCCCCCTCGCCACCTTGTCATCTTACAGGCTGGTGTGCTTCTTCCATGTGGGCTTTGTTGTTTCTCAGTTAGATGGCCCCTTGTTTATCTTCCAGCATGTGGGACCCCAGAATCTGTGTAATTTGACAGCTTGGCACCATCAGCTTTCTTCACTGCATTTGCTTAAGTACCCGCTTTGTCTTCAGCATTCGTGTTGGGGTAGGCTAGTGTGTTTCCTCCTTGTGGGTTTTGTTGTTTCTTAGCTAGATGGCCGTCTGTTTGTCCTCAAGCCTGTAAGACCTGAGGTGCTGTATCATTTGATAGCTGGGCACCATCTCCTTTCTTCCCCACTTTTGCTAATGCACCCCCTATGTCCTAAGCGATCGAGTAGGGGAAGGCTGGTGTGCTTCTTCCGTGTGGGTTTTGTTGTCTCTCAGCTAGATGGTGCTTGTTATCTTCAAGTCTTTAAGGCTTCAGGTGCTACATCTTTTGGTAGCCGGGCACCATCTGCTTTCCTCACCATACCTGCTTGTGCACCCATTGTCTTCAGTGACTTCAGGTGTTATATCCTTTGGTAGCCAAACATCATCTGCTTTCTTCACCACATTTTATTGTGCACCCATTGTCTTCAGTGATAATGTCAGGTAGGTGAGCATCTCAGACTGCCAAATTGTTAGAACAAAGTGTTCTTGTGTTGGGGAAGCACTTGTGTAGGGGCCCACTGTCCATCTGTTTTCTTAATCCTTGACCTATAAATATATGTACATTGATCTATTTCCCCCTCATCATATATAAATATATTTACATCTTTATATGCTTGTATTTACCTCTCTATGAGTACGGGTACATAGCATGTCTACCTGTAAGGGATAGGTGGAATAAACACGCCAGAAGAGAGAACAGGATGATAGATCAGGGGAGCATGGAGGTAGGGGAGGTTGGAAGGAAGGAAGAGGGTGTAACAAGCACAGGGACAAGAGAACAACAAGTGATCCAAAATCAATGTCAAGGAGGGTGCAGGAGGCCTTGCAGGGCTGGATCAAGGGCAATGTAACCGAGAGGAATGCCTGAAACCCAAATGAAGGCAGAACATGATATTGGGACAAGAGGAAAGTACTAAGAAACAGAGGAAAGAACTAGGAGTAGTTATGTTTTAATGGTATCAAGATTTATAAGTGTGTTTCACCTCTTATGGAGTCTGACTCAATTGTTGTTTAGGATCAATTGTACTGTAACACATATTCTCAAATATGCTTGTATCCACACTTAGAAATATTAAACTCTTGCCCTGAGATTTGCATGAAATGTACTTCAAAATTTTAAGATAATGATATATATATATATATACGTATATATACACATATATATTATTGCATCTAAAATTGATCTCAGTGATTTATTAATTAAGTCTTAATTGGATCATCCCTCACCTGTGGTAAAAATAAAATAATGTCACACAGATGTTTATTTATAACAGTTTCAAATAGAGTCATGAATCAATAATTTCATTTTTAAGGAAATATTCCAGTATAAGATGTCTCAGTAAGCGGCTTTCTTTCAAACAAAACTAAGGCACTCATATAAGTTTGGGCATTTGATTTAATTAACCCAAATCAAGAAACTGGATAGAGAAATGTGCTATAAACAAATATAGGAATTCATTTTATACTCTCATTTTTACCAGACAACTTGAAGCTATCTAAGGCAACCAGCAATTTCCCTTTGTTTTGCATTCTGGTTGTACACACTTTGCCAACCTGCCTTCCAAACACATTATCATTACTGTGCAGCCAAGTCAGAGGTCCATCTGGTGCATATCGCACTCCAAAACACTGTGAGATCATGGGAGCGGTTGTTTCTGAGAGCATGAAAAAACCACCACGATAATAACTTGACTATTGTATTTTAATCAACATATACATTATTGAGATAAAATCTTCATTATTTGCATTATTTAATCTTTGTTGTTCCATTGTTGTTGTTAGGTACTGTCTAATCTGTTCTATGTACAAGAGGAAATAACAAAAACAACCTACTTTTTCTTGTTCTGCCACCACCCACACATTTGTTTTATGGTTAAATTCATTGTTCCAATCACTGCACCAATCTACTTCATTGAAGGATTACTTTTTTTTAATGGCACTCTATTTTACCAGGCATGGTGTCATTATACAGTGATTGTTTTCTCTGCATGACAGGTCTTAAGACATAATGACAGACAAGTAGTGGACAACTTATTTTAAGTATCAAATATTCTATATGCTCTCTCATAATTATATAGTCCATCCAAAATGCAAATTGGACATTCACTATGATTGAGTCAATTCTCACCCATTGAGACCCCCTGTGGGTTTCTGAGACTGTAACTGTTTAAGGAAGTTGAAAGCTCAGTCTTAATCCGTGGAACTTATGATGGTTTTGAGCTGTGCACCCTGTGGGTTGCAGACCAACACATAACCACTATACCACCAAGGCTCCATCAAGTAGCACTAGTAGATGTCGCTAAAGAGCATAAATCTATTTTCTCACAAATATATGCTTTAATGAAAGGGAAAATGCCAATCAGGGTCTCAAATGTGTTGACTTTTTCATTGTCAAAGCACTGGGCATTTCTTGATTGTCTTTGAGATCATTAGATCATCCTCATGCAGCCTTCCTCTTTCCATGTATTTCATATGAAAGATAGCAAGACTTTTCCTTTAATTTGCTGTGGTTGTTTTGTTTTGTTTTGCTATTTTGGGGTAGAAAAATATATTCTATATAGGATTACATACAAACATATAGACAAAACAAATAAACTCATTGCCATTGAATCAATTCTGATTCTCAGTGACCCAACAGGACAGTGTAAAACTGCCCCTCTGGATTTTCAAGGCTAGAAATCATTACAGGAAAAGAAAGCTTCATTTTTTATCCTTTAAAGGAGCTGATGGTTTCAAAATTCTGATCTAGGGGATCAGCCAAACACATAATCTTCTATGCTACCAAGACTCAAGCCAGACATTCAATACATATTTAGTCTAGGTGCTGGTGTGTGTTTGTCCATAATTCAGCCTGTGACATGCAATAAATCTCTGAGAGCAGCTACTACAAATTTCATTCATTCTCTTCTAAGTTTCATTGGCACTTATATAACTACCACAAGCATTGAGATCCATCTACCTAAAATAAGTATTTTCACATCTTTCCAAATAGTGGTTAAATAAAAGTTTCAAAGAAAATATTTTATATGAAACTCAAACTCCATTTTTTGGCTGTATGGTGAATTCTGAGTCATAATGACACTGGGGTTTCCTCTGGTTTTATACATCCTTTTGGGAACTTACTGCCTCAATTATCTCTTATGAAATAGCTAGTGATTGTGAACCACCAACTTTGAAAGTATCAATCCAAAGCTTACTTTGTATAAAACTGCAAAACCCATCCTCTACACTCCTATTTGTTTTGTCAAATTGTATTTTTCCTCAGAGCAATATCACTACATTGTATATAATTTACCTGATTCTATTGAATTCAATACATTAATTATGGCATGCTCTCTATATATGTAATACATGTTATATACATATGTACAAATGAAAAAGTATTGCCACCAGGGTCCAGTTCATGCATGCATGTATTTACTTAAAGCAGAAGGGAAATATGGTTAACCATATTTCTGCAATCAGTGGATGGCTCAGATAAATTTTGTCAGTAATACTTCTAAATACATGTGTCTTAGTGTCACTAAAAAAAGTCTATTGAAAACAGAGGTACAAGGAGAGATGTAACAGGCCAAACAAATTAATCCCAGAGATCAGCTCAGAATGTTGTGATGACAGTTTTGGGGGTTCGTATGGGGTAATCTCGATAGATTTTTTCTCATTGAAAATAATGAGGATCACAGGAGCTTATTATAAAGTTATTATTTTATTTGTAATTTTTTGGAAATCATAAATTAAAACACCACTAGTGAGGAAAAAGTCAGGAAAGTGTGTAAGAGATGACTTCTGAGAATTTCATAGGGAAATACAATCTCTTCCACCCTACCACCTGATCTTCACAGCTTCCAACTTTTTTCTTATCCCCAAACTAAAGAATATATCAAAAGAACACCATTTTATTCCCAGGAGATGTCAAAGCTGCATTTTGGATGCAGAGTAAATCAAAGAACACAGAATCTTTTAGGAAGGTATGACCACTTACCTACTGCCATTCAGTTCTTCACATTCATATTGTTTGTTGTGAGAGTTAAGTCCCCTCAAGTCTGTTCCAACCCATAGCGCCCTGTGCACATCAGAATGAAGCACCACGCAGGCATGCACCATTCTCACAATGGTTATGCTTGAACCTATTCTTGAAGACATTGTGCCAATTCTTCTTGTGGATGGCCTTCCTCTTCTTCACTGGTGTCCTTTTCCAGAGAGTGGTCTCTCCTATAAAATGTGCCCCAGGCTTTCAATCTGTGTGAGAAGAGACAGCCTCATCTCTCTACTGAAGTGGCTGGGTGATGGGAAGCTCACAGTTTGCGGTTTGCAGTCCAACACTTACAGTGGTAAACTTTGGAGTGCTAATTCCAAGGGTGGTGATTCTAACTCACAAAGATGCTGTCTGCGTCCATAAACATTGACAACCTGGGAAATCGTTCAGTGGGAATTGGCTTTGTGAGAGTGGGTTTGGGGTAAGAATTAAATAAATGGAAACCTCATCATCAGAAGTATGTAGACCTGTATAAAGCTATGTGGAGAAAGAAAGAGAAGCCTTAAATTTTGAAAACATTTAAAAACATTGTATGATATTACATAAATAATTTTTTACTTACACTAATATTAAAAAGAATGTCAAAAATAGCTTATACTCACTTGAAATATGTTCCACTGAAACATTTTCTGGTCTATTGCTTTGAATGACCACATTTTCCCAAGAAAAATAATGTATTTGATGCCATTAAGAATATATCAACTCCTCATTTTTCCCTCACTCCCCACTCCCCCCTCCCTCATGAACCCTTGATAATTTATAAATTATTACTATTTTGTCATATCTTACACTGTCCGTTGTCTTCCTTCACCCACTTTTCTGTTGTCCATCCCCAAGGGATGAGGCTATATGTAGATCCTTATAGTCAGTTCCCCCTTTCTAACCCACCTTCTCTCCACCCTCCAGGTATCGCCACCCTCACCACTGATCCTTAAGGGATCATCTGTCCTGGATTCCCTGTGTTTTCAGTTCCTATCTGTACTTGTGTACATCCTCTGGTCTAGCTGGATTTTCAAGGTAAAATTGGGATCATGATAGTGGGGGCAAGAAGCGTTTAAGAAGTAGAGGAAAGGTGTATGTTTCATCATTGCTACCACCTGGCTCACTCGTCTCCTCCCTATGACCCTTCAGTAATGGGGGGTCCAGTTGCTACAGATGGGCTTTGAGTATCCACGCTGCACTCACCCTCATTTATAATGATGTGATATTTTGTTCTTTGATGCTTGATACCTGATCCCTTCAACACCTTGTGGTCACACAGGCTGGTCTGCTTCTTCCATGTGGGCTTTGTTTCTTCTGAGCTAGACAGCTGCTTGTTTATCTTCAAGCCTTTAAGACCCCAGATGCTATATCTTTTGATAGCTGGGCACCATCAGCTTTCTTCACCACATTTGCTTATGCACACATTTGTCTTCAGTGATCATATCAGGAATGTGAGCACCCTCTGATATGATTTTTTGTTCTTTGATGTCTGATACCTGGTTCCTTCTGCACCTCTTGGTCACACAGGCTGGTGTGCTTCTTCCATGTGGGCTTTGATGCTTCTGAGATAGATGGCTGCTTGTTTATCTGCAAGCCTTTAAGATCTCAGATGCTATATCTTTTGATAGCTGGGCACCATCAGCTTTTTTCACCACATTTGCTTGTGCACCTACATTGTCTTCAATGATTGTGTCGGGAAGGTGTGCATCGTGGAATGCGAATTTAATAGAACAAAGTGTTCTTACATTGAAGAAGTACTTGAGTGGAGGTCCAATGTCTATCTGCTGCCTTAATACTAAATCTATAAATATATGCATGTAGATCTATTTCCCCACCATCCTATATAAATATATTTACATATGTATATGCCTGTATTTATACCTTTATAAATACCCTTTGTCTCCTAGTTTTTCCCTCTATTTCCTTTTACTTTCCTCTTGTCCCACTATCATGCTCAGCCTTCACTTGGGTTTCAGCAATTTCTCTCATTTACACTGCCTTTACAAGGCCTCTCACATCCTCCTTGCCACTAATTTTGGATCACTTGTTGTTCCCTTGTCCCTTGGTTGGTCAGCACCACCTCGTACCCCCACATCCCCCTCTCCCATGTCCCGCTGGAACCATGGGTCCCATTGTTTTCACCTCCAGACTGTTCATCCAGCCTGTCTTACCTAGATAGATCTGCAGAGATAATAATATCCACCCAAAAAAACAAGGCATAGCAAGACAAAGCGACAAAGGGAACACAATGGTGGCAACAAAAAAGAAAACCAATGACCTATAAAAGAATAAATTAATTTAAAAAAAAGAAAAACCAGTAAATAGATCAAGGTCTATTTTTTGACGTCTAGGCATGTGATGGCAACAAATGCACAAATGTGCTTGACACAATGTATATATGTATGGATTGTGATAAGAATTGTACAAGCCCCCAATCAAATGATTTAAAAAAATAATGAAACAAAATGGAATCTCTTTTTTTTTAAAAAAAGAATACATCAATATTGGATTTCATAGAAGATTGTCCCACTGTGACCCTATGCCCTTTCAGAGCAGTTGACACTTTATTTTGACACATCTTTAAAAAATTATCTTTGCTTAAGATGATCAAGTGGGTACTTCCCTCGCAGAATGAAGTATATTTCAGCTAAGGAATTCTTTTGTTTCACTAGTTTAATTTTGGTCTATGTAACTTTCCCTGATGCCTTATTCTGAGGTGCACCAGTTAGTTCCTTTATTTTCTTCTTTTATCCTCCAATTGGAAATATTAAAGAGTGAAGAACAACATGTAATTTCTTCGAATACCTAGAATCAGAATATCATACTGTTATTTTGGCCAATACTTCACTATTCAATAAAGCAATACACAGCATTAATATGATGTAGAAATTTATTAAATACATAGGAGTCATTAAACTTTAGGATGTGTATATAGTGATATTTGGTGATATATGATGTGCACATGGTCATAAGCTTTAGTATGTGTATATGGTGATGTGTAAACTTGAGCATGAGTATATGGTGATATTTGTACATGGTGACATGTGAACTTGAGGATGTGTATATGGTGATATGTAAATGTGAACATTAGTATATGGTAATATATATATATGGTGATGCGTAAACTTGAGCATGAGTATATGGTGTACATGGTGATATGTAAACCTGAGGATGTGTATATGTTAATAAGTGTTGTTGGTGATATGTAAACTTGAGTATGTGTATATGGTGATATATGTATATGGTGATATGTAAACTTGCATATGTGCATATGGTGATATATGTATATGGTGATATGTAAATGAGCATGAGTGTATGGAGAATATTGTGAGGCAATAGATGTTTGTTGAGCAATAATTACATCAGCACACCCAATAAATATTTTTAGGATCATTCTCTCAAATTAGTCCAATTCACCAGACAATGTCCTCTTCTATTATCCTTTTTGCTAATGTCTTTGTAGATTTTTAATAATTCTTACACCAGAGATCCAATGAAATGCAGGTTATCTGTCTTGGACATTTCCCACAGCATTGTAAAGCTTTCCTCAGGTTCCTTTACTTTTTTGTTGTTCATTGTTCTCTGATCAATTGTAATCAGATGGGATTGTCTTTGAGCACAATTGTCATTCTGTCCTTCAATTACTTTACTATATTTAGTGTAATCGTTATCTTTAATATTATTGTTTATCTTCTGAGATTCTTTTGGGTTTAAGGATTTTAATTCTTCAATTTCTCCCACCTGATCTCCTGAAAGTTCCCCACATCTCTTGATTGGACCAAAATCATTCTTCTTAATTCTGCTTCTAGTAGTTCCAGGTACTCTTTTTCAGAGTACTTCATTAGGTTTGAGTGATTTTGTGTTGTTTGTGCTTGTTTTTCTTGAGTTTGGGGAAGTACTGCGTTTCACTGCTGTTTTCTTGGCCTTGTGATGCAGCTGAAAGTGGTTTGTGTGTTGCTGGCTCATATAGTGACAGGTGGGTTTGTCTAGTGATTTGAGAGTCTAATAAGAGTTGAAAAAAAAAAGCTGAAAACATGGTGGTGAAATTTTTTTTTAAGTGGGTGAAAAATGAAGAGTGATAATTTAGTAAGTATCATGTGTAAAGTAACAAGCAGCTGTCTGGAGAGGTCAACATATTTATAAAAGTAACGAGAAAAAGCATTTTAAGAAGGTTAATCAAAATGCATAGTTTTCACAGAAACATATTTCATGAGGGAAAATATATTTAGCAAGAAGAGATAATGAGTGGGATAGCAGAAAAGTATAATCAAACATTCAGACCAGCAGAAGGGGATTTATGTTTACATACATACATATGAAGGAGTATCATTAAATAAATAAAGAGAAAAAAAAGATAGAAGGGAGGGAAAATAAAGAAGAGGAAAATAGAACAGAAAGAAAAAGATAAGGAGAAAAAGAAGGACAAAGAATGTGCATATACAGAGAAGAGGAGAGACAAAGAGACCAATTCTGGGTCATGGCTTCTATGTGGATATAGGAGTATGGTTGCTATGACAGTGTGAATGTGAGAGGGTCTATGCTCTCAGTGGGAGGGCACTCTTTTTTTGGGTGGGTCTGTTGAAATCTACCGGCTGACTGTTTTGCCTGGAGGCAGTGCATATTCTCAGGAGGTCAGAGTGGCACTGGAAGTGGGACAGTACAAAATAAATAAATAAAAGTATTATAATAGAAGTACAAAAATTGAAGAAATTAAATAAACTAACAAAACCACCAAATGGGTTGGAATTCCTTCTCTATTGGCAGTGTGATAGTGTGTATGTGTGTGCCTATGTGGGGAGGTCCCAGAGAACAAAGCAGGAAAGGAGAATGTAGCGTGAGTACTGAGAGTGTCTGTTCCAAGGTGCTCATGGGTTCTTCCGCCATGGGTGATCCTCAGAGACCAGCAGCTAAGATGTTTGGCTGGCTGGTTGGCCTCAGAGACCAGGAAAAGTTGGCTGTGCCGAGAAGTGTCAGGGTTCACCGAGACAGCTCATGCCTCTGGTCAATAATAAAGGGTACTCTGTCAGCAGGAATTTCTCCTCTTGCACATTAAGAAACATGGGTCTCCATAGCTTTTCAGTTGACTTTCTTGATATCAGGAAATGCAGAATATTTCTCCTCCTGGACCCTTTCAGATAGTTGCTCAGGAAATATTTCTGTGATTATTATTAGGAGGCTATATCCCCTGTTTCTTCTTGAATTCTTAAGATTTCTTTGCAGTATTGTAAGAGATAAGTATATATTTATTCTGAAACTATATTCTCAAAAACTATAACTAAAGTTCAAGTGATAATAAAAATCAATAAGGGCACATGTGATTCAAAATGAAGATTCAAAATTTATAGGTTTAGAATAAGTGCTTAAGGTGTATTTAGATATGCTAACTCACATGACATTTGTAAGAAATACAATAGACAATTTAGTCTACAAATAATAATAAGATTTTTGAGCTCATTACTTAAAAAATTATTTTTCAACTGAAAAACAAATTACTTTAGATTCCTCCACATCATGAAGGTGATTATTAAGATATGAAAAATTTATCCATCTTGTGGACAGCTATTACAATTTGAAAATGAAGATTAGATGTTAAGGATGCTTAGATTAAAAACTAAACATTAACTCTGATCTCATCTTAACTAATAAAATTATTGTGTCTATATTTGTAACTACAGAAGTTATCCAGAGTAAATGCTTTGTCGTTTAACTATTTGCCTTCATAACACTAGGAAACTGAACAAATATGTAACTCTTAAGAGCCTAAAGAGTGATAAAAACCACGGAACTGTGCCAGCTTTGGCGTAATCACTGGTTGAGCCCATTTAACAACATATGAACCAGAAATGGGTCATCCCAATGAAGCCTGGTTCAAAATTGGAATCCCACTGAACCCTGAAAAGAAAGATGGTTTGGGGTGTGGGGTGGGCTGGGTGAAGCAGTGAGGGGTGGGGAGAGCAGTGGGGGGACTGCGGAAGGACAGGGTTATGATTTGGGGAAGGGAGGATTTGAGAGAGAAAGAGAAGAGAAGCAGGAACAATAGGAGAGTGAGAAGGACAGAATTTCGCTGTATTAAACTATTGCATTTTGGGATTATTTTTGACATAACACCGAAAAATTGAATATAAGTTATGTCTCCAGATTTGTTCTAGGGTGGGTCAAATTGTTTTACTGTTGATATAACACTAATTCTGTTACTTATTGTAGTAAAATACTACACATAAACATCCGAATTTTAAAAAACAGATTTTTTCCCCACAAACTTCTGAAAGCTTTGGTTTAAATTATGGGCCTACCATGGATTCCTCCCTCACCCACTCACAGTCTATCTCTTAGTTTTAGTGTCTTTTTTGTAGAAGTTATTGAAATGTCTTCTATATTTCCCTATGTGTATGGTTACCAATAGTCTTTAGAGTATTGAACACCAAGGATGTTAGTCTGAGAACTGAGGTGTGCCTAATCCAAGCCATGGTAGTTAGGCATTGCTTCATATGCATGTGAAAGATTGCACATTGAATAAAGAAGAACAAAAGATAATTAATACATTTGAATTGTGGTGCTGGAGAGGAATGTTGTAATTACCATGGACTGCTAAAATGACAAACAAATCCATTTTAGATGAAGTATGACAAGAATACTTTTTGTAGACCAGGATGGGGAGACTTCATCTTACATACTTTGGACATGGTGTCAGAAAAGAACATTCTCTGAAAAAAGACATCATGTTTGGTAAAGTAGAGGGGCAGTGAAAAAGAGGAAGTCCCTCAAGGAGATGATTGACACACAGGCTGCATCAGTAGGCTCAAGCATAGGAACCACTGTGAAGATGGCTCAGGATCAGGCAGTGTTGTCTTCTGTTGTGCAGAACGTTGCTAAGGGCAGGAACGGACTTAATGGCACCTAACAACAATAGCATTTGCCATAATCAACTTTACAATGCTCTCTATCTGATTTAAAATCCACAGCAAGTCTTAAGAAGTTAATTTTGAAAGTTATTTAGAAGATATCTGGGTTAGGCAGGGTTCTCAAGAGAAACAAAACTAGGACACTTATGAATATATATATATATAGGTTTATACAGCAAGAAGGAATATAACAGCTAATAGTCCACACAGCAGTACCGAGGACTCAGTTCAACTCACTTCCGTGGAAAAGTTGATATACTGGAAGTCCTCCAACTCATGATGGCTGGTCGGTCCAAGGTGAAGGAAGCAGACAGCTGAGTCTTCCCTTAGGCAATGCAGTAAACATCAGGGTGTGTTACCAACAATCAGCAGCTCATGAGCTTAGTGAAGCAGGCCTGGAAGGGATATCGAACTCAAGAAATGCAAGATCCCCCACCCTTAAGCTCAAATGATGTACACACCAGCAGCACAGCATAACAGATCTCGAATGAACCTCAAGCTCTTGCAACAAGAACCACAGGTTGGCTTGCCCCACAGGTAGTGTAGCTCACAAGTTGAGGCAGAGAACTAGGTAAAGCAGCCGCATACTGGTCCCTTCACCAGAAATCAAGAGAGAGAGGGACAGGCCTTGCGGAGCCATTTATCTCTTTGCCCTCCAATAAAACTGCAATTTGAGTAATACCATATGTTCCTGTTAGCCAGGTTGGAACAATAAACCTACCTATCACAATCCACCCCTTGCCAACTTGGCATATGTACATAATTGTTTACTTACACCTAACATCATATATCTAAAATACATATAAATCTGTAGTTCTCAACCTTCCTAATGCTGTGACCCTTTAATACAGTTCTTCATGTCGTCGTGACCCCAAACCATAAAATTATTTTCATTGCTACTTCATAACTGTAATTTTGCTTCTGTTATGAATCAGTAGCGGGCAACCCCTGTGAAAAGGTCATTCAACCTGCAAAGGGATCATGACCCACAGGCTGATAACCACTGATATAAATGAAAACACACTGAATCTAATTGTATCTGGTACATCATACACGAACAAAGGAAATATATTCATATAAATAAGATTAACTGACAATCAGAAACCTAAATTTTGCAATTTATCACGTAATCATACCTGACAGAACTACCTTATTCTCCTACCCATCCTGTATTACCTTTGCCCTCAGCCAGCACCTCTGCTGGCTGTGGTTCTTTGCCTGGCGGGGTGACCCAGACCTTCATTTCTGAGGGGTCTGGGTCACTAGACATCCTGGCAGGATTGGGTTGCTGTAGTTTACCATGTACTTTAATCACAGGGCATGGTAGCACTAAAAGACAACCTACAGGATCTCCTGGATTCCAGACATATTCTTCTGGACCTCCATTATGTAGCACCAGTCCAATTTCTACCTGGTAATCAGGATGAATTACTTCACTCAGTAGAGTGACATCTTTCCTGACATGTTGATGCACAGGCATGAGAAGCCCAAAGTGGCCAGCGGGCATTCTCAGCTGCAAGTTCAGTGGAATCTGTGCTGTGTTTCCAGGTGGGAGAGTTCCTTCTTTCTAGACTATGACCTCCAGGCCTGAGGAACACAGGGTTTTTGGGACCGGAAGCAAAAATGCAGCAAGTGGATCACCAGGAGTAATAGTGAGTGGTGCCTCCAACCCCTTGGTTCCTGTTCTCATGAGACTTACTATTGGAGACACAGCACCATATATTGGCCACTGGTTTAGAGGTTATACAGTCTCTTGTAGAAAATTGCCCAAGCCCCGCAAGTTGTTGCCACTTAGACGGCCCAGTAATTATATATTTAAGAGGCCATTCCATTGTTCTATGAATCCAGCTGCTTCAGGATGATGAGGAACATGATACCACCAATGGATTCCATGGGCATGGGCCCATTGCTGCACTTCATTTGCTGTGAGGTGAGTTCCTGGATCTGAAGCAATGCTATGTGGAATGCCATGCCAGTGAATGAGGCATGCTGTAAGTTCATGGAAGGTAGTTTTGGCAGAAGCATTGCATGCAGGGAAGGCAGATCCATATCCAGAGTAGGTGTCTATTTCAATAAGAACAAAACGCTGTCCCCTCCATGACAGAATTGGTCCTATGTAATCAACCTGCCACCAAGTTGCCGGCTTATCTCCCCGAGGAATGGTTCCATACCTTGGACTCAATGTTGGCTTCTGCTGCTGGCAGATGGGGCACTCAGCAGTGGCAGTGGCCAAGTCAGCCTTGGTGAGTGGAAGTCCATGTTGCTGCACCCATGCATAACCTCCATCCCTGCCACCATGTCCACTTTGTTCATGTGCCCATCAGACAAGGATAGAAGTCATGAAGAAAAGAGGAAGACTAGTCTCCACGGTGTATGTCATCTTATCCACCTGATTGTTAAAGTCCTCCTCTTCAGAGGTAACCCTTTGGTGAGCATTCACATGAGACACAATTATCTTTACTTTCTTGGCCCATTCAGAGAGGTCTCACCACGTACCTCTTCCCCACACCTCTTTATCACCATGTTTCTAATCATGTTCCTTCTTATTCCCTGACCATCCAGCCAAACTATTAGCCACAGCCCATGAATCAGTACACAATCTCACATTTAGCCATTTCTCCTTCCAGGAAAACTGAAAGGCCGGGTTCACTGTTCAAAGTTCTGCTCCTTGAAAGGATTTAACTTCACAACAGCCCATTAGGGAGATTCCAGAAAAGGGCTGTAGTACTGCTGCTGTCCACTAACAAGTAGCACCTGCATATCGTGCTAAGCCATCAGTAACCAGGCATTAGTTTTCTGTTTCTCAGTCAACTTATCATAAGGAACTCCCCAGGAGGTCATAGGTACAGACTGGGAGAAGGAAGTTACTGTGAAAGGAGTGGAGACTGTGGGCATTTGAGCTGCTTAATACTGCTTACTTGTACCTTCATGTTCTCCTCTAGTGCAATCTCGTATATACCACTTCCATTTAACAATGGAGAGTTGCTGTGCACATCCAACTTTATGACACTATGGGTCAGACAATACCTAGTTTTTGATGGGTAGTTCAGGCCTCATGGTGACTTGGTGGCCCATGGTGAGGCATTCAGTCTCCACCAAGGCCCAGTAACAGACCAACAGCTCTTTTTCAAAAGAGGAATAGTTGTCTGCAGAGGATGGAAGGACATTATCTACAATATGATTCACTAATCGGGGACTGCCAAAGACTCCACACTGCATCTCTATCTACTATGGACACCTCTAGCACCTTTGGGTCAGCTGGATCATATGGTCCCAATGTAAAAGCTGCTTGCACAACAGCCTGAACCTGTTGCAGAGCCTTTTTTTGTTCTGGCCCCACTCAAAATTGGAGGCCTTTCATGTCACTTGATAAATTGGTTTAAGTAGAACACCCAAATAAGGAATATGCTGCCCCTAATATCTGAAGAGGCCCACTAGGTATTGTGCCTCCTTTGTAGTTGTTGGGGCGGGTGGTGGCAGATGCAAGAGCTTATTCTTCACTTTAGTAGGAATGTTTCAACATGCCTCACACCACTGGACTCCTAGAAATGTTACGGAGGTGGAAGGTGCCTGAATGTTTGTTGGGTTGATTTCCCAACCTCTCATAAGCAGATATTGTACCAATGAATCTAGAGTCTTTGATACATCCTCCTTAGTGGGTACAATCAGCATAATACCATCAATATAATGGACCAGTGTGACATTTTGCAAAAGAGAGAGGCGATCAAGATCCCTTCGGACTATAATATGGCACAGGGTGGAAGAGTTGGTGTACCTCCGGGGGTGAGTTGTGAAAGTGTATTGTTGCCTTTGCCAGCTAAATGGAAGCTGTTTCTCCTGGTCCTTCAAGACAGGTATTGAGGAGAATGTATTAACCAGATCAATAGCTGCATACCAAGTACCAGTAGAGTATTACTTTGCCCAAGCAATGAAATCACATCTGGAACGGCAGCTCCAATTAGAGTCACCACTTGGTTAGGTTTACAATAACCCACTTCCTTATCCAGGATCCATCTGTTTTCTTTACAGGCCAAATAGGTGAGTTAAACAGGGATGTTGTAGGAATCACCACCCCTGCATCTTTCAAGTCTTTGTTGGTGGCACTGATCTCTGCAATCCCTCCAGGAATGCAGTACTGCTTTTGGTTTACTATTTTCCTAGGCAATAGCAGTTCTAATAGTGTCCACGTGGCCTTTTCTACCATGATAGCCCTTATTCCACATTTCAGGGATCCAATATCATAGTTCTGCCAGTTACTAAGTATGTCTATTCCAATGATGCATTCTGGAACTGGTGAAATAACAACAGAATGTGTTTGCAGACCCATTAGACCCATGGTGAGGCATATCTGGGCTAAAACGCCATCAACAATTTGACTTCCATATTCCCCCACTCTAAATGGCAATCCTGTGATGCATTTTGGGTTCCCGGGAATTAGTGTCAATTCAGAGGCAGTGTCCAGTAAGTTTGATTATTTCCTTTCCCCCAATGAACATTCACTCCTGTGAAAAACCAGAGGTCCCTTAGGGGAATCTAAAAGAAAAACTAACAGCATAAACCTTCAGTGATGTAGTAGGGTCCTTCTTCAAAGAGACCTGGCCTTCCCCTCCTTCAAGGGGTTGTCAGTCTGTACACTGGCTCAAGTCTGGGAAAGTATCGAGCAGTCATGACTCTCTATTCTGCTCTTCACTTGATCTAGCATTCTTCTGCATGTATAGATCATGTAAATATTTAGTAGGTTTCCCATATATTTCACTTCTAGGGACACCGTGGCTAAGTAGCAAAGGACTTAAAGTCCACATGTTTTAGGGTCCTATTCTTTTCAATTAATACCCTTACTTTAATATCAGATACTGTTCTAGACCTGCAGTTCAGCTGATGCTTTAATTCAGCTACTCATATGATGATACTCTGTATTTGCTTTTCAGCAATGTTGGCTCTATTACTAAAGGAGAGAGGATTCTCCTTTGTAGCACATGCAGACCCTTTCAGGTCTCTTATTCTGCACTTGGGAGTGCTTCTGTGGTTCTGGGATTATCCATTTCATTGATGACATTTTCTGTTGTAAGGAGGACCATTCAACCAGCTTCCCTATACTTGTCATCCTGACAAAGCTGTTGGAAAAAGATCAAACACAGGGTCACCCAGAGCCCCTCCTCTCACCAGCACTTCACCTATTGGTGGTATTTTTGTGGATATTAGCTTTGAGACTTCCCACCATGGATTAACACCACCCTCTCTAGTAATAGTGGCAAACTTAACCATGTCTTTAGGGGTAGAGACAGTATTATCAGTGCTGTTCAGCCTAATCAGGCTAGAGAACTAATTTCAGAAGCCCATATTTATGATTTTATAGCTCTGGAACCACTGATGCTACCAATTGCGTAGGTAGCGTGCTCTAGAGAAAAAAACAAACAAACAGAACACAAGATATATATATATGCAGTCCAAAGGAATATAATAGATCAGTAGCCCACACAGCAGACATAGGGCTCACTCACAAGTGTTGCTGGTTCCAAGGTCAAGGAAGCAGACAGCTGAGTCTACATCTTTTGGTGTATTTCTGGAATATAATACATCTTGCACCATTTACTATTTTCACATAATGACTGATTTCCCAAGGTATTAACAATAACAACAATAAATCAGTATTTTTGCTTTATAATAGAATACTTATTTAAAAGTTTCAAATAGAGTGTATTAAAAAAAAACTATTGCTACTATGGTATTTCATACATTCATGGCTTTATTCCAAGCAAAACATGCTTTGTGTCTGCATTCAGTGAATGGCTGCAGAAAAATGCTGTCAGCATTACATTTATATTGATCTCCTTGTGGTGGCATCAGAACAAAAAGATCTAATCAAAACAATGATTTGTTAGGAAATCTGTTGGATTATTTAAATTCAAGACAACGAGACTAGCTCTGAAGTATATGACACCTGTTCTTTGGGGATTCTAAAAGAGCAATATTTATAAATTTTCTCAAAAGGTGCAGGTAGCATTGGAGCTTACTATAAAGCAGTTTTAAGAAAATTTAAAGCTGTAATGGTGATAAAAATGAAAGGACATTAGGAACTTTTTACCATGGAATTTAGTGTTACTATGCAGACAATGTACCTGCTTACCATTCAAGAGTAATAAAGTCTGGCCTATGAGAAATTTTCTAGTAAACCTTCTCTCTTGCAATTTGAAACCATGTTATTACACATCCAGACTTATTTCTGCTCTCCAAACTAAGAAAATAAAATTCAATGAAAAGAAACATGATTTGAGTCAACAAGGCTTCTCAAACTGCCATTTTTCAGTAATGTTAATCAAAGTATGCAGAATTCTTTGGGGGAGTAAGAGAGATGCCACACTGGCTTTGGCTTATTTTATAACATTTTGATTTTTAATAAAGGTTCCCATGATTTTGTAGAAATAATTTTTAATTTACCTTAAGTATCAGAGCATAATTAAAATAAATTGGAGTGCTTTGAATTTGTGATAATTCACACAGTGCTGTATGCTGGGTTATCTCTTTTATTGTTGTTGTCTTAAAACTTTCCTCTATTTCTTAAATGCTCCCCCCCGACCACTATCATGATCCCAATTCTACCTTACAAATCTGGCTAGACCAGAGGATGTACATTGGTACAGATAGCAACTGGAAACATAGGAACTCTAGGACAGATGACTCCTTTAGGACCACTGGTGAAAGGGGCGAGGCCTGGAGGGTGAACAGGATGTGGGGTTGAAAGGGGGAACCGGTTACAAGAATCTAGGTATTGCGTCCTCCCTGGTGGAGGGGCAGCAGAGAAGAGGGCGGGGGGAGACGTCGTACAGTGTAACTTATGAAAAAACTATAATAAGTTGTGAATTATGGAGGGTTCATGAGGGAGGGTTGGTGGGGAGGGAGGGGGAAAATGAGCAACTGATATTAAGGGCTGAGGTGGAGGGCAAATGTTTTGAGAATGACAGTGAATGTACATATGTGCTTGACACAATGGATGCATGTATGGATTGTGATAAGAATTGTACAAGTCCCCAATTTAAAAAAATGACATCGGTCAGTGTAAGACATGAAAAAATTATAATAACATAAATATTCAAGGGTTCATGAGGGAGAGAGGGTCAGGGAGGAGAAAAAAAATGAGGAGCTGATACCAAGGGCTCAAGTAGATAGAAAATGTTCTGAAAATGATGATGGCAACAAATGTACAAATGTGCTTGACACAATGTATGTATGTATGAATGGATTGTGATAAGAGCTGTATGAGCCCCCAATAAAATGATTTAAAAATTTTTTAACAATGGAAGACATTGTTAGAGACACTCTCACACTCCCTGATTTTTATATTTCTATTATAATTTACATTTTTTAAAATTACTAATGTTTTAGTTATTTGATTACCCTTTGCAAAGATGGTTTAGATTTATTTACTTTCATTTTTATGTTTGGTTATATCATCTTTCTCCTTAGCAGTAACTTTTAAAGATGAACACGCAGAAACTTCCCCAAACCTAGAAAATAAACCAATTCTAATAATTACAATTGACAAAATTTTATATAATAAAGTTCTATATAATAAAAATTTTATATAACTCTATGCCCAACATAATCAAGCAATGATTTGATATTATTTGTTTTAGCTGGAGATATTTGCTTTTCTACTATCAACTATCTATATATCTATCTATCATCTACCTATGCTTATCATCTACTTATCTATCTATATAATCTAACAATAATTTATCTATCTAATTCATTTGTACATTATTTGGCAGATAGGCAAATGAATTGAATAGAGCCATCTGTTGCCCCATCAATGAATTGATGTGAATCTGGATGAACCAGGAATTAAGCCAGTGTAAGAAGAGTTTTCAATGGAGTTTTCTGTTTGTCAAAATAAAATGCTAGCTCAAATGTCACATGATGTAAGCTACACTCCTACTCATTCATTCATGACATGGCATCTGGGGCCTTTTTTGCTGTTGTTGAAAATACACAAAGCTTATTTGAAGTATTTTTGAAAAAATATCAATCACTGTAACATTTGCCACAGCTTCACTCTGAATAATTTTACACTGAACACACACACACACACACACACACACACACACAAACACACACACACACCCCCCAATCCATTTAAAACAGAGCTGGTGTGTTGTTAGACTTACTTAAAAGTTCAACTAATGATTAATATGTTAGTACAAGCACATTTAGATAAGCATTTTAATACATATGATGTTTGGGAAAATCCCTTAGATGAAACATACAAACAGAATTAAGCAGCAGTGTGGTTCTTGTGGTCATCATTTCTCTATGAAAATAGGAAAAAACATATTTGTAATTTTTTGCCTTGTTCTATCATTTGAATATTAGTTCTTCGTATGTTATGATCTTCAAATTCCGGAAAAAATATTTCATAAATTTCTAATGTTAATTTATTTAAATTGGTGAGTTCAAAGAAGAATTAATTCTCTTTTAATAGCATCTCAAATTAGTCAAGTTAAGAGAGTTATCACTTAGCTCTGGCTCATTTATCTACATTATTGTTCACATCCATTAAGCTATTAAATTCTCCAAATTTTATTTCCTAATGGCTTTCAGACCTATTCCCCGCCCTTTTTATTCTCCTAATTTGAACACTCCCATCCTGCTTAAGAAATTTATCATCTGTTAAGAAAAATATTATGAATAATTGGAGTTCTCTAGCCAGTGCCTCACACAGCTGCACAATGCACTTTATCTTGTTAACTTCTTTCTAAAATACAGCTCTGATAAATTTAGTTTTTGCTTTAAAGTATAGGTATACTTCTTTTGCCTTCAATCAAAACCCTGTTGTGTGTAATTTCATAAAATATTCTTTTTTTATAAGAAAGAGTTTTATATAAAGGGTAAGTTTTATATAAAGAGAGTGGGGAGGGAGGGGAAAATGAGGACCTGATGCCAGGGGCTTAAGTGGAGAGCAAAAGTTTTGAGAATGATGAGGGCAATGAAGGTACAAATGTGCATTACACAATTGATGTATGTATGGATTGTGATGAGAGTTGTATGATCCCCTAATTAAACAATTTAAAAAAAATTATTGTAGCCCATAAAAAAATGATAGTTAACATTTCTTGTGCCAACCTGATCGATCAACACATGTGGGGTTAGTTGAAGAGCAGAGAGATAAATGGCTCGGTGAGCCTCACCTTTCTAGTTCTCGGGTCTCTTGCTTTCTGATGGTCGGACCAGGGTGCAGCTGCCTTAGCCATTCCCTGCTTCAACTGGCAAGGCTCACTTCCTGCAAGACATCCCCCAGGAGAAGCCACATGGACCTACCTCAATGCAGCCCTGGGTGCTGGAGCAGCCGTGTGGAGCCCCTGTCAGCTCAGAGATGCTTACACATTCAGTGACTCGGCTTTCCTCCTGCTGTCGGCATCATTATGTCTGCTTTGTGAGATGAAGGAGGACTTTGTGGGTTGATGTTGGGCATAAGGGTTAATGGGTTAATGTTGGACTTGTGGGCCTGGGCAGCACTGGGTTGGGATGTTTTCTTGATGTGCACTTACCCTTTACATAAAATATTCTTAATAACATCATTAAGTCTTTTTTAAATTGTCTTACATTCTTCCCATAATTGATACTTTGATTTTGTCTGCCTCACCTCCCAAAGGAAACACATGTAAATCAGAAATGTCTTCCTTTATCCTTAGATGAAACTTTCTGAAAATTTTAAAACAAAAATTTCCTACCTGTTATACTAAACGAGAAAACAATTATGCAAATTCGCACAGACAGTTAATTCACAACTGAGAGATCGGAGGAAAGTGGTCCCTACCTGGAGTGCCTCGGAGAGTCGAGTACAGAAAGTCCAAGGCATCAGTCTGGCTTGAATAGGTCAAACGTATCAGCGGATTCCCCCTGTGATGCACGCTGGACCTGATATGGTTTCCACAATTTTATGTATTTTGGGGTTGTATCGTATTGTTTTGTTTTTAATTGTACATATTAGGGTAGGGAGTGCCTCAGAAATGTTATGTAATTGGGGATCACCCTCTTGAAGTTGCAGTATATATTTTCTTTTTATAGTGTATAAAAACTAGGACCGATGAGCTTATAGAGTTAGCAGGTGGAATAAGGGTTCTGGTGGGAGGGGAACACAGATATGGGGGCGAGGCAAGGGGTGACGTCGTCAAGGGGTCCAAATAGAAAAGGAATGTTTAGAAACTGATTGTGGAAGCAAATGTACACTTCTTCTGGAGGTGATTGAACTATGGAATGATTTAATATAAGTACCGATCACAATTCGATAATTTTTTTAAATTAAAAAATAGAAAGAAAGCTATAAAAGTAACAAAAGTCTGACAGCCTATTTTTTCTACTGTCCATAATCATTAGTTTCCGACTTGCTGTCTTAAATTGATTCTATGTCTATTTGAAATTGTATCACCGGAGAAAAATATATGCTGAGGTCCCAATCCTTGCAAGTATGAGCCTGTAAGTGAAAATTAATGGCAAAAGTTCAGTTTAATGTATTACAGTGCAAAATGTCACAGTGAGAAGTAAAGTTGCTCCAACCCAAAGAATTATTTATTCAATTGTATTTTATGCAGGCAAAAGTTAGACAGCAGTTACAGAAGCCAGAAGGAAAAAAATAAGATTTGATAACTATAGTGCTGAGGAAAATATTGAATATATCGTGGATTGCCATAACAATGAGCAAATATGTGTTAGAAGTATAACTGGAATACTCCTTAGAAACATGATGGTAAGATGTTATCTCATTTACTTTAGACATTGTCAAAACACTCAAAACAAAGTGCCATCAACCAGGAACTCAGAAAATATTAACATTTGGGGGAAACTGATAGGCCGGAGCAGTGTTTCATTCTCTGTTATTTAGCTTCCCTTTGCATCAGAACTCACTGAATGACACTTAAAAATTGAAATAAAGCTTTTTTGTTAACTAAGTTATATTATGTAGTGATTTACTTGAGGTTGCTCTTCTAAACTTAGTCTCTGTAATTCCCACCAAATAACTCCGTGGAAAGATGCAGCTTGTGTTTATTTCCTTCTTCCATAGGAAGGAGAAAGATAACATTTCTACACTCTTATAAAAGATACAGAGTCTTGGAAACTACAGGGGGCACTTCCACTCTGTCCTATGGGGTCACTCTGAATGGGAACAGATCCAATGATAGGGAGGTTTTTTTCTCTCTTTTGTTTTTGTTGTTTTTTGAGTGAGTGTGTCAGGTGATGAGTACTCCAGAGAAGATATTGGGAGGGTTGTATGTTTCACTTCTGAATCGTGTTTAACAGTGTTCATTGTGATTGTACTATAAAAATGTGGAATTCTAACATGAGTAATTAATTGTCAGTTTTGCCATCCTGTTAAGTATGAAGAGAGATCTCAGAACCAGGAACATGAGATGTAATAGATTTCCTTTCCATGGAGTAAATAAAACTGAGTCATTGTAGGTAGCAAGCACACTTACAGAGTGTTGTATATTATGGAACTTAATTGTTTGAGTTGCTTTATTAACCTATAGTGATACTTTATTAACCTATATTGATAATACTAAACACCTTCAGGGTGAGATTTATGAAAAGGTTGAATGTTAGCAGCAATAAAATAGATTTTTGCATGGCTATCTAATTCCATAAATATTTATAACTTTGAAAGTGCCATACAGGTTTGCCATAAATGTTTTGAGAGTCATTCAACAATTTCAGGAGGTAGCATATAAATAAGAACCATTGGTGCTGAAGGGTCAAGTTCAAGTTGCACTGACATCATTAGCCAAAACCAAGACTCTAAGAATGGATGGAATACCACTTACTCATCTATTCCAGGAAATTTGTAAGACAACTACTTGGCCAACTGATGGCACAACAGGCTGCTCAAATTAAAGAATATTACTGGAATCAAATGCAAACAAATTTTTCTGAAGATTATCTAAGAAAGGTTGCAGCAGTTCATTGACAGAGATTTGCCTGACATTCAGGATAGTTTGAAGAGGATTTGGAACAAAAGATATGAATGCTGAGGTCTGATGGATCTTGGCTTACAGCAGAGATTACCAGAAAGAGATTTATTTGTATTTTACTGACCTTGCCAAAGAATTAAACTGTGTGGTTCATGACAAAACAAAAACAATAAAAAGCTATTGAGAGTCTTGAGAAGAATGAGAATTCTAAAACACTTCATTGTGCATATGTGGAACTTGTACGTGGATAGGGCAGAATGAGAGAACAAAGCATGTCTTAAAATCAGGAAAGGTGTACTTCAGGGCTGTACCCTCTCACCATACTTACTCCATCTGTATGTTGAGCAAATCATCAGAGAAGCTGGATTATATAAAGACGAATATGGCATTGGGATTGTTTCTGAGTGATGGCTGGCATGTTGAGAGAACTGTGGCCTGAATATTTCTGATCATTATTTTAAACCTATAACTTCTCTAATAAACTCCATAATTCTTAGTACAATCTGTGAATTTAAACCAGCAAATAAGAGTGCCCTGTGAGGGGCAGTTGATGCCAGAAGTGGTAAGAAAGCTTGGAGGACAGAAGCTTGGTTGACCTCATAGGGTCAAACAAGCCTATGGCTAATGTTGAATTTGGTCCCCCTGTTTGATTGTAAATTTACAGATCAAAACACACCCAGACAGTATATTTTACAGGTTATATGGAAGTAACTTCTGTTGTTAGGTTCTTTCCAGCAAGTTATAACTGAAATCAACCCTATTACAATAAAATTCAACACTACTCAGTCTTGCAATACTAGAACTCTATTAGAGCTATTGTGCCACTCTGTTTAGTTGAGAGAACCTCTCTTTTTCTCTGACCATCTGCTTTTTCATTCATGATGTAGTTCCTTAGTTATTTATTCTTTCTGATACCATGCCCAAAGTCTATGAGAGAAAGACTCACAATCTTTATTTCTAAAGCATTCTCTCCGTATTTCCTCCAAGACAAGTTTGTTGGCTATTTTGAGAGTCCATGTTAGTGTTTGTGATAGGTAGGTTTATTGTGCCAACCTGGACAATGAACACATGTGGGATTAATTGAAGGGCAGAGAGGTAAATGTTCGGTGAACCTCGCCTTTTTGTCTCTTGCTTTTTGATGATTGTATCAGTGTGCAGCTGACTTAGCTTGTTCTCTACCTCAATTTTCATGCTACACTGCCTGTGGGACACACAACTCATGGTCTTTGTCACTGTAGTTTGAGGTTCCCTCAAGACCTGCTTCACCAAGCTACTTGAATATGCATCGGGGGCTGTCAGACTCTGTCATCTTGTTAAATATTAGTGAGCTGCCTTGCTGTTTGCTGCCTGTGGCAAGATTGTCTGAATTGCCCTAGAGAGGACTCAGCTGTCTGCTTCCCTGACTTGCACCTGATGACCCTCAAGACTTGAAGTGTATTAGCTGTCTCACAGAAATGAGTTGCACTGAGCCATTTGTACTGTTGTATAGACTAATTAGCTGTTTATTTCTTATGTTGTATCTATCTATCTATATAAATATATATAAAATCATAAGTGTTTCTCTAGAGAACCCTGTCTAACATACTGTTCTTCACCAACATCATAATCCAAATATATCCATTCTTCTATTATCTTCTTATTCATTTTCTACCTTTAGTGGATGAAAACATCATGACTTGCAATAGTACAATTCAGTTCACAATGACATTTTTGCTCTTTAACATTTTAAAAAGGTATTTTGCAGCAGACTAGACAAATTCAATATGCAGTTTGATTTCTTAGCTGCTGCTCCCACAATGTTTAGCATTGAAACACACATTTTCTGATTTTAAACCACATAAAAACCCCAAACACAAAGTCATTGCCAGCAACTTGATTCCAACTCATAGCAATCCTGTATGTTGGGGTTGAACTGCCTCTGGGAGTTTCGGAGGTTGAAACTTTTTTTCCAAAATTATTTTTTGGTAGTTAAACAAATATCATATCATTTCATAGTTCAATCACATCAAGCAGTATTGCACAATTGCTTCAAAAATCAGTTTCAAAACATTCTTTTTTTGTCATGAATTCCTGGACTTCAGCTCCCTTTTACACCCCCTCCCCACTGTATCCACCTTCCCTGCCCCCTCAAACCCTTCTCTACTTGATGTCCCTGTAGGTTCATCAATTCAGGGTTTTGCATACTGCAAAACTGAAAAAAATATATAACAAAAATTCAAGAAAGTCACTCACAATGACAAACCACATCTGAGATAAATCCCTATATGAAGAAACAAAAAACAAAACCATACAAGATTGAAAACCAGATCCGGCCAAGCATGCTTCATATAGGGGATCAACTGACAAAGTTTTAACTGTTCAAGTCAGGTTTATCTTTTTTGATCTTCTACCGTTATCTTTCCAAGGCACTCCAGTTCCTTCCCATCCCTCTATTATGGATAGAGGGAAATCACCAGTGCCTTATTTCTTATGTAGTTCCCCAAAATGTATTTTGGACTCCCAATGTCATCCGCAGCTTTCCGCAAATCAGATTCTCACAATTTGGGGTCTGACACTATTCCCTCCTTCATCTTCTGATTATATGATTAACAATCCTTTTATCACTGATGTGGGTATGCTTTTCCTATGTGGACTTAGTTGATATCTCACTTAGATGGATGCTTGTTTGGAAACAAACCTTTAATATCCCAGATACTATTTTATTTGCTAGCGATGTACCATCTAATTTCTTCACCATACTTTGCTATAGCATCCATATTTCCTGTGTTCCCTTCCTGAAGGTAAATATCAAGCAAGACCTTGCTGTAAGAACTAATGGTTCTTAAATTGGAGATAAGAATTAGTGCAAGCCTCAAACCCATTGCTGGGTCTATGTTTGTTTCTTTTCAATTTTCCTTTGGCTTCCTTTCAAAACCTCCCTGTTAATTTATGGTAGAGAGAGGCTGTAACTCTTTATGGGAGTCAAATTCCTCATCTTTCTCACACATTGTGCTTGTGGTTTTAAATTGCTGGTCTAGCAGATCAACTTGTACACTATACCATAAGGGCTGCTGCTCAAACTACACACTAACCATTTTCTGGTCAAATGACTAACTCTTGGCTTATAGATTTTTCATGAACACTACTAAATGTTCAGGAGATCTAATTATTTGTAATATTACCTATAGTTTCATATGATCCACACAGTCAAATACTTTTGCACAGTCAATGAAACACAAGCATCTGTCTAGCATCCTATGCTTTCAACCAAGTTGGATCTGATATAAGCCATGATATACCTTTTACATTGTCCTCTTTTATATTTGGCTTCAATTTCTGTCAGCTTCTTGTGAATGCAGGGCTGGAAACATTTTTAAAGTATGCTAAGAAAACTTAACTTGCATGTGGTATTAATGACATTTTGTGATACTTTCTATACTCTACTGGGTAATCTTTCTTTTCAATGGGCACAAATATGTTTCTTTTCTCCCAATTGGTCATTCAGGTATATATTTTCCAAATTTCATACCATTGGCAAGTGACTATCTTCTGTGCTACATTGATTTATCAAAATATTTCAATTGATATTTTATCATTTCTAGACCTTTGTTTTTAATACACCTTGAAATTCTTCCTTTAGCACCATATTTAAAAAAAAATCATTTTATTGGGGTTCATACAACTCTTGTCACAATCCATACAAACATCAATTGTGTAAAGCACACTTATACATTTGTTGCCCTCATCATTCTCAAAATTCACTTTCTGCTTGGGTTCCTGGAATCAGCTCATTTTCCTTTTTCCCCTCCCCCTCCTCACTCCCCGCTCCCCTCTCCCTCATGAACCCTTAATAATTTATAAATTATCATTTTATCTTATCTTACACTGCCAAGCATCTCCCTTCACGCACCCTTCTGTTGCCCATCTCCCAGAGAGGAGGTTATATGTAGATCCTTGAGATCGATTCCCCCTTTCTAACCACCCCCTCCCTCACAGTATCGCCACTCTCACCACTGGCCCCGAGGGGTTCTTCTGTCCTAGATTTCCTGTGTTTCCAGTTCCCATCTGTATCGCTGGGCATCCTCTGGTCTAACCAGGTTTGCAAGGTAGAATTGGGATCATGATAGTTGGGGGGAGGAAGCATTTAAGAACTAGAGGAAGGTTGTGAGCTTCATTATTGGTACACTGAACCCTGAGTGACTCATCTCCTCCCCACTACCCCTCGGCAAGGGATGTCCAGTTGTCTACAGATGGGATTGGGTCCACATCACGTGCTCCCCTCAATCACGATGATATGATTTTCCTCCCCACCTGCCCACCTTTGGTGCTTGAAATCTGGTACCCTCGGCCCTTCATGACCACACATGTTGGTGTGCTGCTTCCATGTGGACTTTGTTGCTTCTGGGCTAGATGGTCGCTTGTTTACTTTCAAGACTTTAAGTCCCTAGATGCTATAGGTCTCGATAGCTGGGAACCATCAGCCTTCATCACCACACTTATGCACACATTCGTCTTCAGCGTTTATGTAGGGAAGTTGATCACACAATGATGGTTTTTGTTCTTTGGTGTCTGCTACCTGGTCCCTTCAACACCTCGTGTTCACAGAGGATTGTGTGCTTCTTCTCTGTGGGCTTTGTTGCTTCCAAGCTAGATGGCCACTTGTTTGCCTTCAAGCCTTTCAGACCCCAGACGCTATACCTTTTGTTAGCCGGACACCATCAGCTTTCTTCACCACATTTGCTTGTGCACACCTCTGTCTTCAGCGATCCTGTCGGGAAGGTGGGTATCATGAAATGACTTTAGCTGAGCAAGGTGCTCTTGTATTAAGGGAATGCGCATGAAGAGGCCCAATGACCATCTGCTACCCTACTACTAAACCTATAAATATATGCATAGCATGAGGAGGCCCAATGACCATCTGCTGCCCTATTATTAAACCTATAAATATATGCACATAGGTCTATTTCCCCCATAATCATAAATAAATTTACATATGTACATGTCTGTATTTAGGCTTCTATGTATGGCCTTTGCCTCCTACTCCTTTCCTCTATTTCCTTACGCTTTCCTCCTGTCCCACTACCATGTTCAGCCTTCATTCTGGTTTCAGTAATTCCTCTCAGTTAACCTTGCCCTTGGTCACTCCCTACCAGTCCTCTCATCCCCTCCCTGCCACTGGTTTTGAACCACTCATTGTTCCCTTGTCCCTGGGTTGGTCAACACCTCCTCCCTTCCCCTACTTCCCACACTCTCATGTCTCTCCGGGACCATTGGTCCTTTTCTTTTCTTCTCACATGTTTGCCCAGCCTCTCTTATCTAGGTGGACCTGCAGATATATTAATATGAGCATAAAATTGGTGATAGCTTTGACAACACCAAAGTGGTACATAAGAACATGGCGACAATGGCAGCTCAGAGGACGGTAGCCCAGCTTGGAGGGCCCAATGTACAGAGAGGACCATATAGCCGGCCCCACAGTGAGATGCAACATCCTGCACTGACCCATGGCCCTACACGGGACAGCACTGGAGACACAGTGTGGGATGTGTGACTGAGCTGACCCCACCACACTGAGACAAAACACTGGGGGCGTGCAATGGAGCAGCGGGGGAAGCAGAGCAAGGAGGTCCCGAGCGAGTATAAAAGATGGACTTTGGGGAGAGGATGTGGCACCCCATCAGACTCGTCCGGACAACACTCAAGTGTCAAAAAACAGACCTTGAACTACTAATAGGCTTTTTTTCTCTTTTTTTCTGCCTGTTTGTTTTGGGTTTTTTTCTTTTTTTTCTCTTCTTTTTTGTTTGTTAGCACCATATTTTTAAATCATATTTTACCTCTTAAAAGTTTGAGTGTTGATCAGTTATTTTGGCACAATGACTCTGAGGATTCTTTTGCTGCTTACTGAGTTCTTCAATATTTTGCCCATAGAATCTTCAATATTCCAACTCATGTCTTGAATATTTTATTCTTTCTTCATCTTGAGAAATACTGAGAATGTTCTTGCCTTTGGTTTTCAAACTCTAGGTATTTGCACATTTCATTATAATTTTACTTTGTCTTCTTGAGCTGCTCTTTGAAATTTTCTTTTTAGCTCTTTCGTTTCACACTTTCTTCCATTCACTAGCTTCTCTAAGTTCAACAGCAAGATTCGGAATCTTCTATGGCCTTCATTTGGGTTTTGCTTCTTTTTAATGGCTGTTGGCTTCCTTCATGAATGATATTCTTATTTGTAACTCCATAATTCATTCTGTCTTCTTAATTTGCAATCTATGTGTCAAATCTTTTCTTAACAATTTTATTGAGACAAAATCCACCAATCATACAATTCAATAGTTCAATCATTTCAAGAAGTGTTGGACAAGCATTACCACAGTCAATTTTGGAACATTTTCACCTCTCTTGTACACCTTTTAATTAGGTCCCCTTTCTCCTCAAACTACCCTGAAACCACACATCCTAGATTTCATATCAGAAAAACTTATAAAAACAAAGAAAATAAAAGCTAACACCAGTGACAAAATAGAGAAAAACTTTAGTTGGAAAGAAAACAGAATATAAAAATACTAGAGCAACTTAAAAAGGGTCTAAAGCATAATCCAATGATAAGATGTTAAATTTTAACCTAACAGCATTTGCCATAATCCACTTTCCAATTCACTTTGCATGAGAGCAAAGCTATTCAGAGTCCTGGTTTATGTTGAGAGAGGGCTTAATATATTTATATTTCCCCTTCACCTTTTTTTTCCAAACCATTTTATTAAGACCTAATCCAGAACCATTCCATAGTTCAATTTTATCAAACAATATTGTACAATTACTACAATAAGTTTCAAAAGATTTCCTTCCTTCCTGTACTCCTTTATATCAGCTCTCCCTTACCTTCCCACTGCATCTTCACTGCGGTACCCCTCAGGAGTCCTTATGCTGGTTATTGTCCCTGTACATTCACCCATCCTGGGTTTCATATACTGAAAAATAGAAATACACATAACAGAGAGTCAAGAAGGCTACAAACAATGACAAAATACAACAGAGACAAACCCCAATATGAGAAAAGCACAGAAAACATTAAAATAATATCAAGCACAAAGTGTATCAAAAGAAAGATCAAATGACAAGGTTATAATCATTCAAGTTCGATTTATCATTTTAATCCACTGTAATCATCTCAACAAATCTCTGTCTGATAACTAGAGTATTCCTACGCCTCCATAAGGTTAAAGGGAAATCACCAGAGGCTTAGTCCCTGTGAAGCTCCTGCAGATGTATTTGGGCTTCCATTGTCATCCATAGCCTTCTGCATATCAGCATTCCATAATTTAAGTTCTGATGCCACTTCCTTCTTCAGATTTGGATTACAAACAATCCTTGGATCACAGATATCGATGTGCTTCTTCCACATGGGTTTAATTGACTCCTCACTTATATGGCTACTTCTTTTGTGGGGGAGGGGAAATAAAAGCCTTTAAGACCCAGATACTATTCTTTTTGATAGCCAGGCACAATCTAACTTTTCCATCGCATTTCGCTATAGCAACCATAGGTTACATATTTCCCTCAAGAGCTCAAGTTTCAGATGGAATATATTCAAGGTTGTAGATTGGCTCTCAAGGATTATTTTACTTTTCTCTACACTTTTTTATGCAAATTTTTTGTCTGTTTCATAGTCGGTTCTCAGTATTGTTTTGGGCGATTCTGTTGAGGTTCTTCTTCATCTCTTCCTACAGGTGCAGTATATTTGATTGCTATGTATTTCATCTTCTGAGACACATGTGTACTGCTGTCTTTTATTTTGTTGAAAAGGTATTTCCAGTTAATAAGTCATTTGGTCTTGCATATGCAAAATTCTATCATAAAATATCTAGGGTTATTTCGATTACCAAATGGCATTAAAAATAGAACTTTCTGTTATGTTAATGAATCTGGATATAAATATACTGTGTGCTAAACAGAATCTCATTTGCATAATGTTTAATAAAAATAAACCATCGAGGAGAGCCATTGACAAAAGGAGAAGACAGAACCCATAGGACAGCATATCTACATGGCCAAGAACATCAGGATTTCTGAAAGTTACTAGGAAAAAGAGACAAAAAAGAAAATTCTTGTATAGACAATATTCTTAAATGAGAGTTCTAGAACCTAGAATTTTTTAACCTAAAATGTCCAATATTTAATATTATGCTAGAGAAAATTATATCATTTTTGCACTTAATCCAATTATGTGTCAAATACAGTCTCAGGTAAATTATTTGTGGTAAAATATACTGTAAGTGAATTTTATTTCCATTATTTGTAGCTAAAACCTATGAGGGGGTCATAAAATATATATTTTTTAAAAGACGGAAAAAAGCTCCGCTGAACAGAGCTTTCATGGTATGCATTTTTCCTGCTATGCAAGCATCCAGCAATTTGCTTTGGGTTAGTTCACCCAGTGGCATCTCCTGGGAAGGTTCTCTCTTTTCACAGTGATTATTTTTTGTCAAAGCAGTTTCATTTGAACCTCGTGTTTTTTGATGCGAGATTTAAGAGAACAGCTTGCAATTGTAAAATCTTCTTTTCTTCTCAGGAAAAATGATGCAGAAACTGTTGAAATGTTGAGCACAGTTACAAGGACAATTCTATGGGAAAAGATTCAAGTGTACAAGTTGTTTCCTCCTTTCAAAAAATGTGAAATCTCTGTTGATGACAAACCTTATTCTGACATCTGTCAATTTACCAAACAGAAAAAAAAAAATGTTGACTTGTAGTGCATTTGCTCTTTGTTCCACCAGGTAAGACTGTTAATCAAGCTTTCTATTTAGAGGTTCTGAAAAGATTATGTAACAATGTGTGACAGAAAAAGGCCTGATTTATGGCAGAAGGGGGACTGTTTTTGCCACCCCAATGATGCAAATGCGCACACAGCCATCTCAGTGTGCCAGTTTTTTTGGGGGAAATAGCATGCCTCTCCAACCCCATACACCTGACTCACCCAATCTCGCTCTGGGTGACTTCTTTTTGTTTCTTCAAATTCAGAGGGCCATGAAAAGACAGTGATTTCATGACATAGAAGGGTGGGGGGAAAATGAGGGGGAAAATGAGGGAGGTGCTGTCAGCCATCCACATACATGTGTTTGAAAAATGTTCCAAAGAGTAGAATAACAGATTTGACAAATGTATTAAGTGTATGGAGAGTACTTTGAAAATGACTAGTTTCTTTCATAAAAAATTAAAATACATAGCTGTGAAAAAATATCTGATTTGGGGTTCCCTCACATATGATGGGGGAAAATAGAAATGCATATGTCATTGTTAGATACCTTCAAGCCTATTCTTACTCTTAATGATTCTATGTGCAACAGAACATAAGATTGCACAGTTCATCATCACCAACATACCATGGTAATTGTTATGCTTGAGCCTATCATTGTAGCCAATATGCCAATTAATCTCCTTGAGGGAATTCTTCTTTTTCACTTCCCATCTGGTATCCTAATCCTGATGTTCTTTTCCGGAGATTGAACTCTCCTAGTAATAGCTGGGCTCCTGCTTAACTCTAGCCCCAATTCAAGAATAACTAGTTCTTTTATTAAGCAGGCCCCTCTCTATGCTCATCTTCATGAAAGGATCACTTAAGATAAGAGTGCTACAGCAAAATTTGGCCCAAAAAAGTAGATGGTGCCCAGCTATCAATCAGAATAGTGCCATTTAAGCAAGGAGTCAACTAAACCCACATGGAAGAAGCACACCAGCTTATCTGATCCAAAGATGACAATTAAAAGATTCTAAAATGGTGAAAGGAATGGTATCAGAACCAAAATTATGATCACCCAATTTATTGAAGGCTATGGAGTACAGTAGGTGCCCAAACCTATCAGCAGAGTATCTGGTCAGACTGAGCTGCTGGCAGATCTGCTCTAGCCACAGGCAAGAGTCTCAAACAGCCTTGCTGTGAGGCAAGACCATTGTCGTCTTAAACATGCTGAATCAAATGCAATATTTGACCAGATGACCTCCTATAGATCCGACATAAGTTGGTGCTGGGTGCAAGTAGCTCTTACTTATTCCATGACAGAAATTTCTGCCCTGGCTTTTGGAATATTGATGAGGGCGCGTTCTTTCTTATTCATCATTTATATTTTGGTCTTTATATTATTAATATTTTATCCTTACGACCTAATTTCTTTTTCATTATTATTTCTGATGGGTTTTCCTGTTTCTGACCCACAGGAGGAGTGGATGCATAGTGCCAATAACTGATACAGGGGTTGATAGGGGATGCAGAGGTGGGGAATTGGTGATAGGGAGGGAAGGGGGATTTCAGAAGTGGGACATGAAGGTAGGAGGGGGAGATAGTCATCATAGAACTGGCTGTGATTTCAAAACTAATTTTAAAGGTGGTTAAACCAGGGGGAGAGGAATGTTCTAAAATTGATATGGTAATTATTTCACTATTTTTTATATGATTGAATTATTGAATTGTATGCTATATAAGTTATGTGGCAATAAAGCTGTTAACAAATAAAATAAAATAAAACAAAGTAAAAGGTCAAAGTACATGAGACCAGGTATCACCATTCTCCCATCTAAGGATCACTCTAACTGTACCTCTCCAAAGACAAGTTTGTTTGTTCTTCTGGGAGCTGATGATACTTTTGATAATCTCTGCCAGTACCATACTACAAATGCATCTTTTCTCCCATCCTTTGTATACCTTATCACATGCATATGAAATGATTGAAAATTAACATGGGTTGGGTCAGATGAACCTTAATCCTTAAAGAGACAGCCTTGCCCTTCCATACTTTAAAGAGACCTTGGGTCACAGATTTGTCCAAAACACATTGACAGCTATTTCCATGAAGCTTGACTGTGCATTCAAACAAGATGAAATCTTTAACAATCCTTTCTCCATTTTTAACGGTGTTGCATTTTGGTTCAATTGCCAGGATTTTGGTATTCTTTATATTGAGTTATAATTCATATGGAGCTTGCATAATTTTCATCAGTAAATACTTCAAACCTACTTCATTTTCAGTGTTACCTGAATGTCTCATGTTGTTAGTAGGCCTTCCTCCAATCCTCATGGCATGTTCTCATCTATTCCAGTTTAGCACAGTGTTTTCTAACTATATAGATTGAAATAGTATGGTGATTTAAAGTGGAACGGTATTAGCTTGTTCTGTTTGAATGATTGACTCTTGCTTTAGGTACCGGGTCTGCATGAACACAATGAAGTGTTATAGAATTCTCATTCTTCTCAGTGATATCACTAGTTTGTCATGATCCATAAAGTCAAATATCTTCGCATAGTCAATAAAACCCAAGTAAGCATCTTTGTGATAATTGTACCCCATGGTAACCATGGGAATCTGAATCAGGCTTGAGTTCCTGGCAGCTCCCCCTTGATGCAATGTTGCTACTATTGTTGAAAATTCTTCAGGAAACTGGGATTTGCATTTGATATCAATGATACTGTGAATAATCTGTGCATTCACATTTCTTTGGCATGGGTACAATATGGATTTCTCCTAGTCAGTTAATCAAGTAGTTTTCATCAAAATTTCTTAGCGCATAAAAGTGTGTGCTTTCAATGCTCCATCAGCTTATTGAAACATTTGCTATTCCATCAACTCTTGGAGCTTATTTTAGACTAATGCATTCAGAGCCACTTGCATTTTTTCCTTCAGTATCACTAGTTTTTGATGTTGACTTCTTTGGGGTATAGTGACTCTATGTATTCCTTCCATTCCTTATTTGATGCTTCCTGCTTCATTCAATATTTTGTCCATAGAATCTTTATTATTTTAACTCAAGACTTAGATTTTTGCTTGTGTTCTTCCATTTTGATTTTCTAAGTCCAGGTCTTTGCACATTTTTGCATGTTTCATTATAATATTTTGTCTTCTTCAACTGCTCCTTGAAATTTTCTGTCCCGCTGTTCTTCATTTTTTCCTTTAATTCGCTTTAGTTATGCTTGGATTACGGGCAAGTTCAGAGTTTCTCTGACAGTCAAGGTGATCTCTTCTTTCTCTCATGTCTTTTTACTGATCTGATGCGCTCCTTCTGCATGAGATTCTTGATGTTATCCCACACATTGTTCCATCTTCTTTCGTTAATATTCTATTAACTAAATCCTTTCTTAAAATATTATCAAAATTCAGGGAGGTAAACTTGTTTTAATTTTCTGTTATTCCTCATATTAATTTTGGTCTATCAGGAAATGTATGTCCCAAAAGTCTTAGCCCAATCACATCATTAGGGTTGGCTCTATTTTGAGACTAGAAAAGAAAATTAACATAATTTCATTAGTGTATCTGACTGGAATTTTGATAAGATCCCAAACACAGATTTTGTGTATTGATGAAGCTCTGGTGGCATAGGGGTTACATGTTGGCAGCATGTTTAACTACAGGGGCAGCAGTTTGAAACCATCAGCTAGCTCCTCAGAAGAAAGACTTGGCTCTCTGCTCTTTTAAAGGGCCATAGTCTTGGAAACTCAAAGGATTAGTTCTGCCTTGTCATATAGGGTCCCTATGAGTCAGCACCACTCCATGAAATGAATTTGAATTTTGAGTTATTTTGAAAAGTCAGCTTTTCCTCAGTCATATTTTCGGTGCTTTCTGACCTGAGAAGCTCATATTCTAATATATATATATCTGACAATGCACTGTGGTTATTCGTAAGGTTTTCAGTGGCTAATCTCTCAAAAATGGGCAGCCTATGTCTCCTCCTTAGTTTGTTCTTTTATATATCAGGGGATCTTTCAGCTCTAATAGCAATCCATACATCAATTGTATCAAGCACACTTGTACATATGTTGCCGTTATCATTTTCAAAACATTTTATTTCTACTTGAGCCTTTGGGTTCAGCTCCTCTTTTTCTCCTCCCTCCCTGCCCTCCCACCTCCTGACACCCTGTTAAATTATAAACTATTATTATTTTCATATTGTACACCATCAAGTGTCTCCCTTCACCCATGTTTCTGTTGTTCGTCCCCCTTGGGGTGGGATGGGGTTATATGTCGATCATTGTGATTGGTTCCCCTTTGCTCCCTCTTCTCTCCCCACCTTCCCCTTTCCTCATGGTATTGTTACTCCCCTTATTGTTCCTGAGGGGTTTATCTGTCCTGGGTTCCATGTGAGAGCTCTTATATGTACCAGTGTACAATCTTTGCTCTTAATACAGAAATTTTATTGAAAGTGTTCATTTTGGGTGAGTATTATTTGAAATATTGGTAACACAGCTTTGAGAATCATAACAATATGCTTTCACAATATGACACTGACAAATGGTAGGGACACCCATATGTCTTGTGAAATTTCATAATCGTCAGGCCAGCCTAAACCTAGTATCTTAATTTCTTAGAAATGGTTGTGAATATCTGCTTTTCCTCCAGAATCTACAACATTAAAAGCCATATATACATATACATCTATGTGGTATGTGGTATGTGAGTATGTGTATCAAAAAGCAGAGATAAAAGGTTTGAATTGAATGTGTTTATGATAACTGAATATTGGGTACATACCAATACAGATGATTCTGTGGAATTTTGACTTTCCCATGATTTCCTTTTTTATAAAAAAATGAAATTCTATTATATACACTTACTAAGTATTACATAAATTTTAAAGCAATTGAGATCTATAAAGTTACAACATATAAAATACATCCATCTAGGGAAAATCAAAATTTCAAATAACGGAAGTATTTTCAAAAACCTGTTAATAATGAAAATTTTCATTATTTGCTTACTAAGAGTATGTGCTTTGGGGGTGAGGTTTTTGCTTTTGGGTGCTTTTTCAATTTTTCATATCTCTATACATTTGCTTTGTTTTAACTACTATTTATCATTTTGAAATAAAAGTCAAAATATAACAAATAAAAGGTTAATATATGCATATATGTAGAGAACACTACAGCCATTCCTATTTTATACTATATTGAAAATGAATGGATAATACTGGCATGCCTCAATGTAGAGGGCAGTACAGACTACCGTAATTGTACTGTCAACTACTGGACCAGAGCCTCTCTGTGAATCTAATTGATTGAATTTGGTAGCTAAAAACTTCTGATGTGTAAGTGCTTGTGATACTCACTACATGGCTGGGAGTACACACATCTTATCAGCAGAAAATACTGATTCATTTGATCTGAACAAGACACTCTAGAAATGGACCCTTAATATCTCAAGGCAAATATACTTCTAGTGCTATTGTTAGGATGTTGCTGTTACTATTTGTCAAGAGACGCATTTTTCTGAAACATGTCATTTGACTTAGGCACTGACTTTGAGTGAGAGTAGGAATCTTTCCCTGAAAGTTCATTTAAATTCAAATTACTCAAGCAAGTACTTTTTTTAAAACCTAAAGATAACTAATGTTTCCATACTCTAAAAAACGTGACATCACTTACATAATCTCTTTTCAGTGCAACAGCTTGAGTAACAATTTGAGTACTTACATCATTTTAACTTTCCTCTGTGCTTAAAACTCTTGAAACTCTCCTGGTTGCAATCAACATAAAAGTAATTATTTTACCTGTGCCATAAAGTGTTTTCCAGTGCACCAAGGTCTTAAATGACTTGCTTTTACATAACCTCTGTGCCTACGATCCATTTCCCTTGACCTCTGTTTCATTTAGGCAATGTTACAAAGCCCTTTTAGGGCTGTCAATAAATGCCAACGTGAACCGAGTTAGTCATAAGCCTCAGTGGAAAGTCACTCAATTTTCATCCTGTGGCTCAACTGTTCCTAGCTCCCCCAATTAAGTGCCTGGAGTCACTTAATTCCACAAGCAAGTCTTCTGCTGGAAGACACTAAGCTTTACCTACTCTGTCTTCGGTGAGACCACGTTTTTGTCTCATACTCATGGTTTTGTTATTGCGACTCTTCTGCCACTTGGATGGTGTCTCACTTTCTGTCCTTGGATTAAAAAATATGTTCAATGTGCATCTCTCTCAGGCTCCAAATGATGGACTCCACTCCTGGCTCCTTTTCTTGATGGTAGCAGAATCTTACCTACTGCTGCTGAGATAGCCCATTTTATATCCAGCAGAATTGAAAAATTGGAAAATTGATCAATACATACATGAATGTTCCAAGTTTTTACAATCAATAGTTAATCCTAAGAATCACACATAAATGACTCCTATCAGTATAGTGTTTTCTTACTGAGACCTATCAGGAAAAGAGGAAGTATGCATGATTCCACCTGGTTGTTTGATATGCATTTACACAAACAAAAATGGAGTATAGATGAGCCATATTAAGTAATTCAGTTCATTGCAGTTTCTCATGTCTTTGAGTAGAAACAGAGATAAGTAATTCATGTAAACACTAATAAGGAAATATTTTTAAATATTGTATTAACTTTAGATGTGGTCAAATAGAAAATGAATGTAACTCCTAGTGAAGAATGAGGGAGGAAGCTGTGTACTGAACAAGGAGGAGAATGAGATCATTTTTCCCGTACTCAAATGTGGACGAGGGGCCATAAAAATATTTAAATGATTATAGATTAATATTTTTTGTGGGTTAGTTATTTTTCACCTTTTTTAAATGCTGAATCCTTTCCCTGATGTATTACTGTTTATTGACTATTTCATTGTTGACAAATCACATTTTAAGCTCTTACATCTTTGAATCTACTGAAGTAGGTATTATTATTAAAACTCTTTAACATATACGCATATACACTTAAGTATATATTTCCAACTCATGAATTCCAATAAATATTAGTTACCAATGTTATATCCATTGAATGTTTAATTTATTTTAGGCTGTAGAAGTTGGTTTATGCATTATTTAATGAATAGTTTCATTAGCATAATTTAATTAATAATTGTCTTCCTAAGATACATTTGTTTATTATACTATAACCGACAGGACTGAACTTCATAACTGATTTTGAAATATTCTTTTTCTTTATGATCATAAACATTTATAACCATTCCCAATATGGTAGACTATTTGCTTGTCCTATTTAAAATGGCATAAATAATCCATTTAAGCTCAATAATTGTATTATTTAGTATGGATTACAAGACAATGTAAAGGAAACCAAAATCTTTATAACTGGATGAATAGACAACATCAAGGTAAACAGAAAAGATTGAAATTTTCAAATATTTCATCTTGCTTGAATCCACAATCAATGTTCACATTAGCAGCAATCAAGAAATCAAACCTTATTTCACTGGGAAATTTTGCAACACAAGACAAGGAGGGAAAGACTTTTCCTCATACTGTGGGCATTTTGTCATGAGAGAACAGGATTTTGTTATCCTATGCATTGAGTTGTAATCCACACTGAAGGCTGCGATCCTTGATCTTCATTGCTAAGTGCTTTAACTCCTCCTCATTTTCAGAGGGCAAGGTTGCAAAACTGCGTATCACAGGTAGTTAATAAATCTTCTTCCGATCCTGATGCCTCATTCTTCTTCATATAAGCCAGCAGCTCTGATCATTTGCTCATCACACAAATGGAATCAATACGGTGAGAGGACAGACAAATCTGTCTGGGAAGCAGAACAGCAATGATGGTGGGACTTTGTCTTCCATTGTTTGGACAGGTCAGGAGAGAGTAGCCCCCCGGAGAAGTTTATAATACTTAGTAAAGTAGAGAGGCAGCAAAAAAGAAGAAGACTTTCAAGAGATGAATTAACAAAGTGACAACAAGAATGGGCTGAAGCATAACAGCATTTGGCAGCGTTTCCTTCAGTTGTGCATGAGGCGACTGCTTCAGAACCCACGGGCTGGCCCCCAACAACAGCATCTTGCTGAGTAAGTGCAGGGAGTTTCCCCTCAGGACTTCCTACATGTACCTGTGCATCTTGTATCAGCAAAGCTAATACCTGACGAGTAGAAAGTCCAAAGCAAATGTACTATTACACTGTTAGAAAATAGAAATAAAATAAAAGGAAGGTTTGAGTTTCTGCTATTATCTGCTCTTAGGCATCTTTGCATAAACCAATGAAGACACTTTACTGTTAAACAGAATTATCAATAACATCTTCTCCTTAACATGGTGATGACTATATGAAACGATTCTTAGTAGTTTATCTAAGTTACTGGGATTAGTAGACTTCGTCAAAAGAGTCAGGTAAAATTTGTAGATAAGGCTAAAAGTAAACTTTTGTTGCATTTAGACATTGTTATTTGTTACTTTTATAAGTGTTATAGTGAAATAGATGTCATATTCTCACTTACACACAAATATACTGTAATATTTCATTTATTTTATTTGCTCAGTAAGAATATAAGCTTCATGGAGTCATCTTTTTTCCCTTTGTTAACTCACACTATCACATTATGTCGCTAGAACCTAATATACACCCAATAAATAATTTTTGTGTCATTTAACAAATTTAAACAAGCCAAAGGAGTTCATTCATGAAAACAGGAAGAAAAACCAATTAGAAGACAAATGCATGGTAGTTTGTAGACTGGAGAATGGTTCTCTGTTTTCTCAAGGAAATTAACAGGAACATCTTTACAAAATTAAATGTTTTTAATATATTATAAATGAAGAACAATATTTCCTAATATTTTTCACATTGAAATATCTAAAATTTAGTCACTTGTGCATTTATTCATGAGTCATACAAATTGCTTCATTTTTATATAAATATATTTTTAAATTAATGAAAATATAAATAAGTATTCTAAATTTCTTGTTATTATTTTTAAAGTTATTAGAATAGATCACATCAAAATTTTATTTTATAAAATTTTTTAAAATGTTAAAATACACTTACATTTTCTATAACTACAATTTTTCCTTTTTTCAGTGAATAATGATTTAGCAACATAAATATGTTCATCCAATCAATTTCTCAAGACTTATAAACATCATTCATTCTCTCTGAAGGGACCCATTGGTTCACATTAATGGAGTAACATCTGTTCTTTCAGACCTAAATGAGTTCCCTGAAGAACAATTAATAAAAATATTGCCACTAAACACAGCTGGTAAATTGTTAATAAAGATATAACAAATAAAGGAGAAAGAAACTGTGGATTCAATAACTATGAAGAGCAAAGTGTATAAATAACTGATTTCATTATAATGTGCATTAAACTAGATTTTTTTATTTCCTAACATAGATGTAACTTAACTTTCAATGATGGCATTTTGATTATAGAAACCAGTAATTCTTACTAGTATTGTATACTTTCAAAAAGTTAAATAGTTTCAGTAGAAAAATAAACAATGATTGAGTAAAAATCAATTAAAGTTAATACTCTTTTATGAATGGGAAGAAAAATACCAGCTGAAGAGCCTAACAGGTGCACAGTGGTATGGTGGCATAAAGAGTAATGAGTTAAATGAATGTAAGTAACTTTTTCTCTCTTCTCTACATATTTGCTATCTATTAATATGTCTGTTTTACATTAGTAGAGAAAATTAATTTTTGGATGGGATTTGACAGGTTTAGGATATTGAGCTAAAGTATTTGAATTAATTTGTTAGTGAACTAAGATCACAGAAAATTTTGTGCAAAAATCTAGAGCATTTTATCTAGAACCTACTGGAGAATGATTTTTTCCCAGGACTATATAGGAAAAGCTAAACATCAAGAATGAAATTAAATGAGGAAGAAGTTAAATTTTTAGTTTATTATTCATTATCATTAAACTAAAATCAGTTTTTGTTAACTTCACAAATTTTTACAATGGGAGTAATTTTTTCAGGGCAGGTGGGAGGTGGTGGTCAGTGGCTGCCATGTCCATGGCCAGATGTCCATTATGAGAGAGAGAGACAAATGCCTCTCCTTTGAGAGATGCTATTTTACATCAAAAACTAATTTCATATATGCTCTTGTTGTATGAGTCTGTGATGACCCACAATGACCCTATGTGCAACAGAAGGAACACCATATGGTCCTGCAACAGCCTCCCAATCGCTTCTCTGCCAATCTCATTATTGTTGCAGCCACTGTGTTTATCCATTGTGTCGAGGGCTTTTCTCTCTTTTGCTGCTCCTCCACTTTACCAAGGAGAGCCATGGTGGTTATACCTTGAGCTGCAACTCACGCGGTTGGCAGTTAGAAACTATCACTGGAATCTGCTGGGAAAAGACTGGACTTTCTGCTCCTGTAAACAGTTACGGTCTGGGCATGCCACAGGAGTCGCTATGAGCCAGCATTTGCTCAGTGGCAGTGAGTCTGCTTTACCAAACATGATGTCCTTTTCCAGGGACTGATCCATCATGATAACGAGACTGAAATCATTACACAATGTCTTGTCATCATTCTAAGGAGACTTCTGGATATATTTCCTCCAAGATAGATTTGTTTGTTCTTTTGACATTCCATAGCACTTTCATTATTTTTCTCAACACCATAATTCATACATCTCAATTTTCTCCAATTCATTATCAAACTTTTACATATGTACGAAACAATTATAAATGCTGTGGCTTGAGTAAGGCCAACAGTTTTCAAAGTGACATATTTGCACTTTAACACTTTATATAGTTCATTCGTAACAGATTTATCCAGCGCAATAAGATCTTTGGCTTCCTAAGTGCTGCATCCATGAACACTGATGTGGACCACAGAAAAAATGACAACTTCAATAGTTTATGTGTTCATCAAGGTGTTGTTGATTGATCAATTGTGAGGGGTTTTTGTTTTCTTTACATTGAGTTCTAATCCATACTGAAGGCTATAATCTTTGATTTTCATCACTTAGTACATCAAGCCCTCTTTGATTTCAATAGACAAGGTTGTATTAACTGCTTATTTCAAGTTATAAATAAACTTTCCTCGATTCCAGGTACAACAGTGTTCTCCATATAGTCCAAGCTTTCAGATTATTTTCCCATCCTACTGACTGAATAAGTATAATTAAAGAATAAAACCCTAGCATACATATTTCCTAATTCTAAGCCATGTATGATCCCCTGGTTCTGCTGAAATTATGAGTATAATTGTATTCTCATTCTTTGAACATTTGCCCGACGTTTGTTAGAATAACAGAGCTGAATGTCATCAAGTCAAGGGCAGCTCTCTTTTTTTCTTTTTTTTGTACACATTTAGTTTTATTGTAACCAAACAACTTGTACACTCATGGCAACCCTTAAAGATCCTACAGGTCAGGGCAGAACTTCCTTTGTGGGTTTCTGAGGCTGGAACTCTTCCCGAGAGTAGAAGCTCCATCTTTCTCCTGGGAGGCAGTTGATGGTTTCCAACAGCTGACCTTGCAGTCGGGAACCCAACTCATAACCACGGTATCACCAGGGTGCCTGCCCAGTTCCCAAGCCATACTTTGTGGTATTTTTTCTTATTTCCTGTTCTCTTCTCCAGTGCTCCTCTCCTTAAGTGCCCAACTCAGCACACAGGCTATATTGGTGTCATAACACAGACAGTTGTGTAGGAAGTCACCCAAACAGTGACTTTATACTTTTACTTTGTTTTACACTTTTCCCACATTGGGTTTGTTTGTGTGTGTGTGATTTTTACCTACTTTAACATATTTGTTCTTTTTTGGGTCTCTCTTACTTCCTCTTTCCTTGAAACCTTGGCCCACTGGGTGTGTGCATTCCTAGGAAGCTAAAATGATGTAAGCCCTGCCTTCCAGGCACATCGATCCAAATTCAGGTTATATTGTTAAACCAGGATTTTTTTTTTAATATGCACCTAAGAGCACAAACTTTCACACACCCATGCTTCCCTAGCAACAGAATTCCAGCATCCATGCCCAAGCCACAGCTCCGTCTATTGTTTCTGCTTCCCTTTTCTGCACATTCACAGTGTCTCACTCTTCCTTTTCTCATGTCTGATTTTCTCTTTTCATCCTTAGATCTACTTATTCTAAACACACACCTCCTATTAGATGGACCCCGCATCACTAAAAACTCACTTCCATCCAGTCGATGGTAACTCACAGTAACTCTGTAGAACAGGATTTAATTGCCTTCGAAGACTGCAACTCTTTACTAGACAGAGCCGATCACAGCCCCTAACACACACACACACACACACACACAAGAAAAGCATACACAAACAACAGAAACTCGCCCACATTCAATGTAATTCTCTGAGAGAGGCCCTGGATTTACCAGAAATGTAATCATAAGCATGGTGTTTAGTTCTCTTCAAGAGATGTGCAGACCACTCAGAACAACGGAAAATACTGGAAACCTCACCCTACTAAGAAAGCAATATAATGAAATCAACAATCAAATCGAGACAAAATTAAACCCTAAATAATAGCAAACTCGTGGCCACAGAGTTTGTGCCAATCTATAGAGCAGTCCCCACAATACGGGGTGGAATTGTCCCTGTGAGTGTTTGTACTTTTGACAGGAGTCATGAAGCTGGTCTTTCTCCCAAGAAGATTTCAAACTGCTTGCTAGTGATTTCAAACTGCTTCCTTTGCAGTTAGCAGCCCAAATTGTAACTACTATGATACCAGGTCTCCTGGAGGAACAAAATAGACACCAATATAATATGAACAAATTTTTAAAAAGGAATAAACATTGCAAATTGACAGTTAGAAACTCATATGTAACCATAATGATACTGAATGTCAGTGGATTAAATGAACCAATCCAGATAGAGAGAGTAGAAGACTGGATTAGAAAACAGGACCCATCACCATCAATATGTTGCTAGGAAAAGACAGACTGTACACACAGAGACAAAAAGAGATGAAAAACCCATGGCACTTTCAATATTCTCCCCAGCACAATAATTCAAACACATTGATTTTTCTTTCCTCTTCCCTATTCAATATTTGATTTTCACAATTGAAAATACCAAGGCTTGAGTCAGGCACACCTTAGTCCTCAAAGTAACATCCCTGCTTTCCAATACTCCAAAGAGGTCTTGTGCAGCAGATTTACCAGAGCAAGGCTTCATTTGCTCTCTTGACTGCTGCTTCCCTGAGAATTGATTGTTGATCCAAACAAGACAAAATCCTTGTTAATTTCACTCTTCTCACCATTTATCACAATATTATCTATTAGTGCAGTTGTGATGGTTTTGGTCTTGTTTACATTAAATATAATTCATACTAAAGCCTGCAATCCCTGATTTTCACCAGGGAATACTTCAGGGCATCCTCACTTTCAGAAAGCAGTGGATGCTAATAAAATTTCATCCATTCTAATGCCATAGTCTTTGCCATATAATCCAGTTTCTTAAAATTATTTTCTTAGCATATGGATTGAATAAGTATGGTGAGAGGATGGGATGTTGACACGCACATTTCCTGATTGTAAACCTTGCACAATTCCCTTGTTTTGTTCACTCAAACGGCTTCTTGATCCATGCATAAATTCGGCGGGAACACAATGAAGTTTTCTTGAATTCCCATTCTTCCTAAGGTAATTCATCGTTTGTTATAGTCTGTACAATCTAAAGCTTTCACACAATCTAAAGCTTTGACATCATCAGTGAAACACAAATAAACATCTTTTTGGTGTTCTCTGCTTTTACCCAAGATCCATCTGATATCAGCAATGATATCCCTTGTTTAGATCCTCTCCTGAATCCAGCCTGAACCCCTGGCAGCTCCCTGTTAATGTACCACTGTAACTGTTGTTGGATGATCTCAAACACAATTTTATTTTCATGTGATATTCATGTTACTGTTCTGTAATTTTATCATTCTGTTGGGTCACCTTTCTTTGGAATAGGTATAAAAAAGGATCTCTTCCAGTACTTTGGCCAAGTATCTGTCTTTCAAGTTTCCTGGCAGAGATGGTTGAGTGATTCCAGCACTTCATCTCTTTGCCAATTCCTAGAACCTTGCTTCTGGCTAATGCTTGCAGCTCGAAATTCTTCCTTCAGCGCCATTGGTTCTTATGCATATGCTACCTCTTAAAATGGTGAACTGTTAACTAGTTCTTTTTGGTTTGGTGACTGAAGTGGCAACAAAAAAAATTTTTTGGTTGGGGGTCACCACAAGATGAGGAACTGTATTAAAGGGTCACGGCATTAGGAAGGTTGAGAACCACTGCTCTAGAGAAAATACAACTTAGGTCAAAAGGTGAGTCAGCTGAGCAAGCAGATCATACTTGGTTTGACCCACCACCATCAAGTTTATAATAATGTCTTTCTGATAGCAGAGATGTTCAAGTCTCTTGCCTGTGGCTGGCTGGCGGGGATCTACTGCTATGAATCCTCATGGAAATAAATATCTGATATGCAGGATGTGTTTTCATTGTAACAAATTGAACATAATTAAAGCATAGTGATTAATCACAAAACAATATGCAATTATCTATTATGAAATATTTATGTGTTTTCTGATGGTCTTAGGCAACCCCTGTGAAGGGGTTGTTTGACCCCCAAAGGGGTCGCCACCCACAGGTTGCAAACTGCTGCTCTAGACTCAAATATTTCTAGCTTGTTCCAGGACAGAAATTTATTCTCTGGCATTTTAAAATAGGGGTGGGGGAGGGAATTTGGGGAGCAATCGCTACCTTTTTTTGAACATTAACAAATATATGAAAACCTCTTCCCAACATGTTTATGAATCCATTGTTATTTTACTCAATCTTACTTGATATGAGAATACAAAAACCCACAATGAAATAAATTCTTACTCATTAAGACCCTAAATAAGGTTTCTGAGATGACAGATATTTATAGAAGCAGATTTGTCCCAAAGGACATCTAGTAGGTTTAAACTAGTGGTTCAATGCTTACTCTATCACTCCACCAGTATTCATTGATATTATAATAGAATTAATGTAATTTCAAGAAAGTAATTAGTTTTCATGTTGAGATATTTTGTAGTTAAATTCTCTTCTTTTTCCAAGAAAAGTAATTAAAATTGTTAGAACAATTTTTCTGAAAAAAAAAATAATAGAAATGGTAATCTGATTTTTTGAGCACACTATATTTTAAGAATAGTTGTAGGCTGACAGCAATGCACAGAAAGTACAGAGAGTTTCCATATATTTTTTCTCCCTTTCAAACTCACACAGTCCTTCCCATTATTAATAAATTACATTACCAAGAAAGAGATTATAATTGATGAATCAATATGAACACATTATCATTAATCAAAGCTCATAGTTTAAGCTTTGCTCTTTGTTCTCCAGTTTTATGGGCTTTTAATGCAATAATACATATTTCTACCATTACATTATCATGGCAGTTTCACTGCCATTAAAATGCTTTTGAACTGATGCTCGATTGTAGGTCTCTTACCTACAATATGACCAAGGAAACAATATTAATCCTGTTGCTACTTAATATTTAGATTGTTGATAATGCTTACTTTATGACATAGAATTAAAATATTTGGAATGAATTAAATATTTCTTGGGACTTAAGCTAAAGTTAATTAACATTTTTAGCGATTTTATTGTTTATCTTAAAAGATTACTTTGGCAAAAAATAAGTTGAAGGCCAGGAAAAAATGAAGGAAATCCTTAGTAAGACAAATTGACAGTACCCACACGTATGCACTCCAACACACCAATGATTATGAAAACAGCACAAGTCTGAGTGATGTTTGTTCTGCTTTACTGAAAGTGGCCGTGAGTCCGAGCCGATTCAAAGGAAGCTAAAGAGAAAGTAGGGGGATTTACACATCTTGTACACTCTAAAACACTCCGACATAGTCATATAGACTTTCTTAAATGTTATTTAAATACATGAATGTATGCATGCAATGATAAAGAAGTTTTTATGGATGTTTAGAGGTTTTAAAGCTAGCTTCAGTGCTATCATGACTTAGAAATCTGCTTAGTTTTAGACAGTGAGGTAAGGAAAATAAAAAGAAGGGATCGTATAGGAAAGGAAGAAATTTTAAATCGAATGTGATAGTTTTGAAGACCTAGTATGATGAATCTGTTTTCATTCATTCAAGCCCAGACTATACTGATAACCAAAGGAACAGGGCAATCCAAGAGAATTGGGAAAACCCACATCAAAGTTTCATCAACTACTGGCTTTCCCTAGCCACAATTTTGATTCTTAGGTGATAGTTGAAAATGAACAAACAGAGGATCGGGGGAAAATGGTGACCAGATAGGATGTACCCGTCCAGAGCTCCTGCTGCCAGACCAGAAAATGGGAGGTGAACAAAAAGCAAATGCCATGGATAATACTTGTCAATTTTAAAGACTTCAGAAGCTATACCACACACTAGAAAATAGAAGAAAAGCAATAAATACATTATTAGGCAAATTAGCTGTGGTGTGTCATGAAACTACCACCCTAAACTTCCAAATCAATGAATCAAATCTCATGAGTTGTTTGGTTTTGATGAAGAGCTTCAGTATGTACTCTTTTGTTGTTGTAAATATGAGTGGGCTTCAAAAAGTTCCTGGAAAATAGAATTAAAAGATAATTGCATTTTTCCACAGATATGTGATGGCCCCTCATATCTCTTACATAACTTTTGCAAATTTTGCTTTCTTACACATGTACAACTTACTCACAACAAATAGAACAATCAGCTTTGCAACCTTATCCTTAATGAATGTAATTTTTTTTCTCCCATCACAATGAACAAGCCCACCACCCTTTTGCCTCTGGTAATCACTAATAAACTTTGTTCTCTTCAAAAACAAAAAAATGAACAAAACAAAAAATTTAAACTTTTTGGCACCAATTATATGTAAATGATATTTTCTTAAATTTGAGGGAAAAAACCTGTACTATAAAAATAATTGTCAATTTATACTGCATACATTTGTAGGCAGCTTTATTTATTATGGGATCTTACATTTAATGAATACATTTACTATTTATAAGCATGCATTCAAGATCATTTTGGATATGGAAAAAAATGCCTTAAAGTTCAGCAAACATAAATTGAGGCTAATGTTTCCAAATATGAATTAAAATTTTGAAGAATATTGTTTCATTCCAAGCATGCTAATGTAGATGTAACTAAAGTGGATATTAAGACGTCATACATTGAGATGTGTCTGGGCAAACTGTACCACAATGGGTCACTTATTTCTCTAATGGTTCTTCATCTTTCCGATTAAAATGTACATTCTATGCCAGTTCTATTTCCCATGATTTTTATAGTTTGTTATTTTAAAGAAAATGCTTGGGTATGTTTTTTACTTGTGTAATTCTATTTGAAAACATAGTGTCTGCAACAGAACATATTTCAAATATTTACACTTAAGTGAGGGAAAGAATAATACTTTATGGCAAATTAAAATATACATATAACCACTGTAGAAAGTGAACTTACAAATCTTCAAAGTACATTACTTCCATGCTCGTGTTTTTCTGTATCTCTCTCACTCACTGCCAGGGAGTCAAACGCTACTTAAAGTGACCCAATAGGAGAGGTTAGAACTGCCCCTGGGAGTTCTGAGTCTCTGACTCTTTACAGAAATCAAAACCTTATCTTTCTCACTAGCATTATCAATTATCCTGCTCTACATGATCATTTGTATTAGCATAATTTTAAGGTACAATTTATCCAAAGTAAACAACAAAAAATTCATTTGCCCCCATACTTTTATTAACTACATATTTCTTTTCAATCCACCTGCATTTACTGGGACATTCATCGAAGAGTTGCAACATTTGTGAACTCCATTTCCTTCCTTCATGCTCCCTGAAAGTCAGATGAATGAAAGGTTGACTTCCTTTAACCCACTGCCATTATATACATCAAAGTGAACTTTGACCTTCACGCAAGAAAATGTAATAGATCATTTACTTCACAGTATTTTAGTCAGTGTTAAGCACAATTTAACATGCACTCTCTGTTTTGAAATATTTTCTTTCTTTGGATTCCAGAAATATTTTTTCTTATCCATAGTCTGCTGTCCACTCTTCTCACTGGCTCCTTCAAAAATGATAAAGAGCCTCAAGGATTAACTCTGAACTTTTTACCTCATGCAGTTTTATGGTTTTGTATGTTGATATGTCACAAAGCTATATGTTGATTAAGCTATCTCCTAAGGCCGTTGATTCCTGTTGTTCATAGGTGACATCAAGTCTGTGTTCACTCAAAGTGAGCCTTTGTTCAACAACATGCAATGCCATCTGGTTTGGCATTGTCATCACATTTTTGCTAAGTCTGAGGTCATTGTCACAGCCATTGTGTCCATCGGTCTCCTTGAACGTCTTATTATTTTTTGCTGACCGTTTACTTAACCAATCATGCTGTCGGTTTTTCCAGGGTCTGATTTCCCCTGATAGCAGGTACACAGTAGGTAGGATGGAGTCTCATCATATTGGATTCTGAGGATCATTCTAACTGGACAGATTCTTCTAATACAGATGTATTGGCTCTTCTAGAAGTCCATGGTATTATCAATATCCTTCGCCAATCCCATAATTCAAATACATCAATTTTTCTGCCTTCTGCCTTATTCATTGTTCCCGATTTCACATGAATAAGAAGTGATAAAAAATACCATAGCTTCACCCAAGCGCATGTGGACCCTCAGAGTGATATTTTTGCTCTTTAACATGTTAAAGCAGTTTCATGGAGCTTATTTGGCAGTTGCTTACCATTACAGAGCTATTTCATGCTCAAACATGATTATCAGGAACCTTAAGTTTTTCCAAATTCTAACTCATTTTCCTAAATATTTACATTCTGAAGACTTTATAGATGCATCTAGCATCTTGAATAACTCAGAAGTGGCAGGAAGTATCTTTTACTTTGATTTTTATTTCCCCTCAATCTAAAATATCAGCACACTATATGATCTCATCTTTGAAATATACCCCAGATTAGAAATTTCCCCACATTTGTCAATTACTAAATACCTTAAAATTTCAATATTACATTCAGATTTCACTTTCAGTTTTGCCATTTCATTTTGTTAATGTATGTAATGTATCTCAAAATCAATGAAGGTCATGGCTCGTGTATGCTATTTAGTGGTTTTCTAGGATGAGCACCTCTCTTTTGTATTAGGAATGGGAACTTCCAACACAAATATTTCATTGCCTAGATTGTGATTTATAAAAGAGTGTACAAAATGTTTACCTCTTATCTGTCAGTTTGTCATACTGTGGTGGTTAGTGTGTTGCTGTGATGCTGGAAGTTATGTCACCAGTATTTCAAATGCTGGCAGAGTCATTCCAAATGAACAGGTTTCAGCAGAATTTCTAGGCAAAGAACCCTCTCTAAAATAGAAATTGCCTGCTCACTTCAAGTAGCTGTTGGAAACTTTATGGCCGGAATGAAAACATCTTCAGATACTGAAATACTCATGAAAAGAAGCAAAACATTGCTGGAGATAGTGCCAGAAGGTGAACTCCTCAGATCAACATGCATGTCAGAAGAGACTCTGAAACTTGATTTTAATCCCAGGGTCATGGAAGAAAACCAAAGGAGAACTTGCTTAACTGAAAGAACTAAAAAAAAAAAAACAATTCAAAGCTTCCAGTTGTAATATTGAAAGATTCTATGGGCAAAATTTGAAATGATGTAAGAAGCCTCAAAAGAAGATGGAAAGAATACACAGAATCACTGAACCAAAAAGAACTAGTCCATATTCAAACATTTCAAAACATAGCAGAAGAACAAGAGCCAATGTTACTGAAAGAAAATGTTCAAGCTGCAGAAAAGCATTAGCCAAAAATAAAACTCCAGTAATTGATGGAATACTAATCAAAATGTTCCAACAAGCAGCCAAAGTACTCAACAGTATATGCCATCAAATTTTGAAGACAGCTAGTAGGCCAACTGACTAGAAGAGATCCATATTTTACTCATTCCAAAGATGACCCTAAAGAACGTTCTAAGTATAGGATAATATCATTAATATCACATGCAGGTAAATTTTGCCGAAGAGCATCCAATAATGGATGCAGGAATATATTAACAAAAAACTACCAGAATTTCAGGCTGGATTCAAAAGAGAATGTGATACCAGGGATCTCATTGCTGATGTCAGTCAGGTATTGATGGAAACTAGAGAATACCAGAAAGATGTTTGTTTGTGGTTTTTTTTGACTACACTAAAACATTTGAATATGTGAAAAATAACAAACTATGGATAGCCTTGGTAAGAAT
>NW_022111369.1:73011187-73012567 GCF_000313985.2 Echinops telfairi | reverse complement strand
CTTTTTTCCCCTCATTCTCAAAGAAAGTTTCTTCCCAGTCATATGATTGAACTACTACACTGTATGCCATGTGAATCATATGCTAATAAAACTGTTGGGAAAAAATCTGTCATGCGATCTACACCTTCCTTTTTATCGCCTGCTACTGCCCAGTGGTATGGACCTGCAGTGAGTGACACCTGAAGAGAGTGGCCAGTGGACTGATGCTCCAAAGGAAAATTTCATTTCCAAAGTACAGCTTTATATATTAACGAGACAAGGACTCATAGCTTGTATGGTGTAACAAGAACATTGTGATACAATTGCTCTAAGCACAATCAGTTCCTCGGGACTAATCTCATCTTAACAAATGCAGCTGTGTTCTCAGTGTACACAGGGCATCTCAGAATGTGGGGAAACATGTGCCCGTCCTTTCAGCATTCCAGGTCACGCAGTGTCCCCAAACACCCCAGAGAGTCACCAGTAAATTCAGTGACTCTTCATAACTCCCCCTTTTTAAAAATTTTATAGCTAACACTGAAGAGCTAGCAAAGTAGCTATCTGATGAAGCTGTGGATTTCCTAAAGAGCTGCAGGGTACAAAAGCAGAACGTTAGGTTAAGCTAAACTTTACACAAGCTTGGGGTCATCTTTTTTCTTCTGTTCTCATTGAAAACCTAGAACAATTTCATCCAAAACAATTCCAACTTCTTTATTACATTCCTCATCTCATCCTCATCATACCCTTATCACATGTCATATCACGTTCCTCAGCACATCCACTTCACATTTCTTATTATATTCCTTATATTTCTTTACAGGTTCTTGGGAGCATACTGAATTTTTGACTCAGTTTGACTCCCTCCTGCACAAACTTTAATTCCTTCCTTCCTTCTACTTGGGTCTGCCTAACAATTCCAGGGGCCTTTTTTTTTTTTTTTGCATAAAAGCAACAGTCTTCTCTTAGGTCCATACACAAGATACCTTGTGGGCCCTTAACAAGGGTGGAGGCACCTAGGCTGAGGATCCTGTCACTCTTAGACCTACTAAAAGGGCACTAATATAGGAGCGGCCCTGCAAGATCCGGTGCTTCCAGCGATCCTACGTGCTCTCTTCCTTCTGTCCCACTAAACAGGTACACCTCGGGGGTTATATGAACTAACACGCACAGCTCAGAGTGCTTGTTTTAGTTGAAAATAGGGACATATAGACCAGGAGTGAATCCAGAGATGCAAACCACGTGGTAGCGGGACTTTAAATGGGGTACAAAGGATGCTTGCGTAACAATGTTAAAGGCAGGAGAGCCATTCACCCAGCACTGGTCTCTAGAGTTCATTTAGCTAGTCTCTTTTAGGGTCTGATTCATCCTTTCCACTTGCCCTGAGCTCTGAGGGATGATAGG
>NW_022111369.1:73009869-73011087 GCF_000313985.2 Echinops telfairi | reverse complement strand
CACCTTTGTTCCTGGCCTCCTAGGAAGAAGAATGGTTGCATTTTATTGGGCTGACAAAGAATATTGAAAGTATTATGGAATGACAAAAGAAGAAAAAAATATGCCTTGTAAGAAGTACAGCATGGATGCTCCTTAGAGGCAAGGATGAAAAACTTTGTCTCAGGTAGCTTGGGCATGCTGTCACAAGAGACCAGGCCCTAGAGAAGAACATCAAGCTTGGTCAAGTAGAGGAGCAGCCCAAAGGAGACAGAGCTTCCACAAGATGGACTGATACAGTGGTTACATCAATGGGCTCAAACATAAAAGGAATTGTAGGATGGTAAAGGCCAGGGTAGAGTTCATTCTGTTGTAGATAGACTCCTTAAGAGTTGGAACTGATTTGATGACACCTAACAACAGCTATATAGCAAATATGCACTAAACTCTACTAATTGGTCAAAATAAGTCACAAGCATATGAAATTGTTTTAAACAACAAAGACATATTCCCGCTAAAATGATAATTTATTATTTTTGTCGATTTTTAGATAACAACATGTAATAATTCCATGCAAGCAAAGCTTTACCATCATTTTTGGTCTTTTTAAAAAGTATTGTTACTTTAATGTCTTGTTTCTCTATACACATCTATATTTGTACAATCTGGAATTTCTGTCTATGCACACAAAATAAATCAATAAGTATGTATTGGGTGTTTGCTATATATCTTTTCATTTAAGTGTGGGTATTTTTAATTTGTGTCACTACATTTAAATCATATGCTAACAATGTGTCTAATTTTTACTACTGATCTGTATTACACTCTAAGTATCATATATTGGAAATGACTATCAGATTTTCAATAAATAATAATTAATAGTTAAGTTACAAATTAGAACTCTATTAGAATGTAACTCATGTAGAAATTGCTGAAAGCCATAGAATTTTCTAACAGTCAAATTTAGCATAGTACATTCTGTAACTTAAGTGTTAATCATTATGTGTTTATGTAATCCACTTTTAAATGACTTGACTTGAACATAAAAATAAATGTTCGGTCCTAACCTGGAGATACATGCCCTTCCTATTATGGAATTTTTCATTTTTTAGAGAAACCTAATTTTAAATGTTTCATTGAGATATTTTTCAAATAACAATAAAATATCTCCACATATCCCCAGACCTCAAAAGCATACAAAATATAGAAACAATTTATGTTTTAGTAAACTTTTCAAGAATA
>NW_022111369.1:72991815-73008494 GCF_000313985.2 Echinops telfairi | reverse complement strand
TTACCTACTACCTGAGCATTTTCTTTCTTGGTGGGAAATGCTTCAACCTAACCTGAAAAAGTGTCTACGAAAACTAACAAATACTTAGAATTCCACTGTCCTGGTTTAATCTCTGTACATTCTACTTCCCAGTGCTTTCCTACCTCGCATCCTCGTTCCCTGGTCCCGACAGGGTGTGGAGCGCAGGCAGGTGGAACGTTTACTCTGGCAGGCAGTCACCTCTTCTTCCGCTGTCTTGGCGAGCAGGGCGCCCAATCATCTAATTGGACTAGTCCTGCCAGTTTGCTAGAGCCGAGATGAGTGTAGGTTGCAGCTGCTCCTCAGGAGCCTTTTACTGCACATTCTGGTAGGCTGTGTCAGCAGTCAGGAAGCCAGGACCAGGCCCGTTCTTAAAGTTGCGGCTCAAGCTGCTTCCTCTGCTTTTCCGTTGCCTAGGCCACTGAGTCTGTTCCTTTGGGATGGCCAGGACAATGCAGACACTTTACTGGGCGTCCAGACGGCTTCTAACAGCTGAAAATGTTCTTCTTTATTTTTAATTTTAGTCCCTTCCGAGGTCAGCAAACTCCTTTCTTTATATTTAAAGGGAACAGAGTACTGACCAATTGCCACTGGGCTTGCTCCAGGTTTTAGCTCAACCACAGCAGGAGGCATGTGGGCTGCAAGCCCAAGGGGGTTATCTTCTCCAAATTCCGGGGACATCAGTCAATAGTCTTCCCTCATATGCTCCAGAGGAAGGTTAGGTGACTGTCAAGAGATAACTGTCATTCCAGGGAAGAGTCGCAGAGACCTGCTGAAGCCCATGAGAACCCTGAAAGTAGTGGACAGGCCTGTCACATTTCTTGTAGACACAGGGGCAACTCACTCGGTCCTCAATCAAACAGCAGGCCCTATCAATAACAACAACGGCAAAAGACTACCATTCAAGCAGCAACAGGCAAATTAGAAACTGTCTCGGACCAACCTTAAAGGAGTGATCAGCTTCTTATTCGGGTCCACCCAATGCTATTTGAGTGTGGTCTCCTTGAAAGGCCATCACTCCTTTAAGCTTGGTCTAATACAGTTTCTAATTCTCCTGCTGCTCCTTAAATAGTAGTCTTTTGTTGTTGTTGTTATTGATAGGGCCTGCTGCTTCATTGAGGACCGAGTGGGTTGCCCCTGTGTCTACAAGGAATACGACAGGCCTTTCCCCTACTTTCAGGGTTATCATGGGCTTCAGGGGGACAGGGGACAGTTCTAAGACTGGAATGGGTAGTCTTGCCCAGCGGGGCTGATTTCCACACGGAGGTCATTTGGGGCAATTGGACTTCCAATGTCCTTTGCAGTAGGCACATTGGTTCTTGCCTAGTGGTTTGCATGTTTTTTGTCTGTTCTGCCTGCCTGGACCTGGTCAGGGGATTCTGGTCTCCCCACAGTCATGGCAAGGATTCTGGCCATTGCTTTGGCTTGCATCTCTTATGATGAGTTTCTATTGTTATATGTTTTTCTGCTATTTCTAATAATTCACTAATATTTTCCCCCTGAAAACGCTTCTAGTTTCTGTAACTTTTTCCTGATGTCTGGTGGGGCCTGGGACACAAAAGCTGCATTAATGGCCTTGCGATTATTTGGTGCCTCTGGGTCTTTTGTGGGTAAAGCTGGTAGGCATCAAACAACCTCTCTAAATAAACTGCTGGGCTCCCCTCCTTGCCCTGAGTTATAATTGTGACTTTGGACAAATTAATGGGACAGTGCACCGCCTCCCGGAGACCACTCATCAGAGTCCAGTGGTAGGCTTGGATGTGTTCCCTACCTTCAGGGTGGTTTGGGTCCCTATCAGAGTAGCAAAAAACTCTTGCAGGTCAGTCTTGTGTCACGGGTCTCTTCCCCTGACCTTTTTCAGCTCTCCCTGTGAATGCGATCACAATCTTCCACTGCAAAGAGAGTCTGGAATAGTTGTTGAGAATCATCCCGCATTGGCTGGGGTATTTCACTCCATAATATCAATGCACAGGGTGATGTAGATGAGTTGGTCTGGATGTCTGACTTTCCCATGTGTTTGACCCAAAATGAAAACTCAAGCTGGGTAACACAGAGAGAGAGAGAGATTAAAATGCCTTCAGAGGGCCATCCCGGGTCCAAGAGTCCTGGGGGACCTGGTTGGACTTGGATATGGGTGATAAACAGAGGACGGTGATGCTGACGCAAAAAACATTGCAGATATGATAATAAATGGAAAATAGGCTTATCTGGGGACCCTTTCAATACAGTGGTATTTAGTCGATGTACAGCATTAACAACAGAGAATCAGACACAATATTTAAAGCAAAAGGATTATTTTTATTTATTTTTTCATCTGTAAGCCTTGGTGTGACTCTTTTATTTTTTTTTTAAATCATTTTCTTGGGGCTCATACAACTCACCACAATCCATACATACATCAATTGTGTAAAGCACACTTACACATTTGTTGCTCTCATCATTCTCAAAATTCGCTTTCCGCTTGGGTTCCTGGAATTAGCTCCTCATTTTCCCCTCCCACTCCCTCCCTGCTCCCACCTCCCTCATGAACCCTTTATAATTTATAAATTATTATCATATCTTATCTTACACTGCCCATCGTCTCCCTTCATCCACCCTTCTGTTTCTCATCCCCCAGAGAGGAGGTTATATATTATTTAAAACAACTACTGGGGATGAGTGGTGAAGGCGCAGAGGGAATAATCCCACTCAAAATCTCATGCCCTTCATTTTTCAAGTTTGCAACATTTATTTCATATTCATGTAGAGAAGCACAAGCCTTTTCCAAAATTTTCTCAGTAGACACCTCTTCAGGGTAAGGTTTGAGGGCTGCACACCCCGGTGCCCACCCCGGTGCCAGAAATCCACAGGCCCAGGCCCAGCCTTTGCCACAGTATCTTTGGCTCTAACCCACGTCTCCTCATCAAGGGTGCCTTCATCTGGAAACCAGGGATTAAACTCTCAGATTGCTTCCAGTGAATAATCCTATTTCTAGAAACAGAATCCCCCGGTTGTTTAACATGTATTTAGATAAGTCTGGTGAAAGCCCGAACTTTCCTCAGGAATTACCCATGGAGTCACTGCTCCACAGCCCCTCACTTTAGGGAAGTTTTCACTCCATAAAATTCCAGGTGGCTGATAGCCCTATCAGGTCCCTGTTTGGTCATCAAAATGTTGCTGTCCAGCGGTATGGACCTGCCATAAGTGACGACCTGAAGAACAACAGTGGCCAGTGGACTGATGATCCAAAGAAAAATTTTATTTCCAATGTACAGCTTTATATATTGATGAGGAAAGGGTACATAGCTTGCATAGTGTGACAATAATGTGATAAAATTGCTCTCAGCACAAACAATTCCTTGGGCCTCATCTTAACAAATGTAGTTGTGTTCTCAGTATACACAGAACATCTCAGAATGTGGGAAAACATATGACCGTCGTCCCAGCATTCCGGGTCACACAGTGTTCCCAAGCACCCCAGAAAGTCACAAGTAAAATTCAGTGACTCTCTGTAATCACCAACTCCATATTTTCCAAATACCGTTCCTGTCATTTTGTTTCCAACTCTATTGCATTACGATCATCAATAATTATCAAGGCATCTTGATGATATTAGTAGAACTCTTCAATTTATTCATTATTATCCTCACTGGTTGGTGCAAAAATTTGAATAATAGTATTAATTGTATTGATTGAATTCCTTCGATGGCTGATATATATAATCCTATCACAGACAGCATTGTATTTTAAGATTGATTTTGAAATGTCGCTTTTGACAATAAATGCAATGCCACTCCTCTTGATTTTGTCATTCCCTGAGTAGAAAATCATATGATTTTCTGATTCAAAATGACTAACACCAATCCATTCAGTTCACTTGTGCATAAAATAATGTTGCAACTTCTCTGATATGTCCAGGAGTGAATGGACTCACAGATCACAAAACAGCAGAATAAAGCCAAGGTTTTTGGAAAGCAAAGAAAGCACATGACACAGCAAAATGGTCACTGAATGAATTGAGTGGAGAAGTTTTCACAAGGTGTGTGGTGTTTGGTCTGCCCGTATCTCCAGGTTAGGACCAAACCAATCCCACAACTGGTGCTATTTCTCAGGTCCAGACATCCACCTGGTCGTGTTCTCCCCCTTGGCTACATCTTGCCTGGGCATGGACCAGGAATTAAGCATAAAATGTTCTGCAAAATGAGTCTTGAATTTGATGACTTTTGAGTTTATAGTCAGCGTCGGGGAATGATGCCTGCAGACTTAAGATTATATTGTCCTTGGCTATTGAGATCTCCCTTCTGGATTCCATGCCACTCCCAATCTCTCCCCCAAGCTCTGGCCAGCACTCTGCCTAGGAGCTCTGGATCTCGCTGTCTCTAAGTAAGGAGCCCACGTGGCATTATGACTAAATGTTGAGCTGCTACTGCAAGGTTAGCAGTTGGAAATATGCAGTTCAAAACTATCGGCTTCTCTGAGAGAGCAAGCCACCCAACCCCAAACTCACTGCCATTGAGTCAATGCTGACTCATAGAGACCTGCCAGTGGGTTCCTGAGACTTTAACTGTTTATAGGAGTAGAAAGCACCGTCTTTCTGCAGAGGAGCTGTTGGTGGTTTCTCACAGCTGACAATGGTCATTGTAACCCCATTCATAAACACCATACTGAAAAGAAGGGGCTTCCTACTACCGTAAAGAGTTGTCTTCTCAGCAATCGATAAGGGCAGTTCTATACTGTCCTAGAGGATCACTACGGGTCAGTATCAACTCAATGGCAGTGAGAATGCCTATGTTAATGATCTTTGTGTGTTCCATTTCATTTCTGAGGACTTCCACTTTTTGTAGATTCATACTTCGCACATTCTAAATTCCAATCATTAGCAGATTTGTGCAGCTTTTCTCCTTGAGTCCTCCTCAATCAGCAAATGAAGCCCTGTAGGTTCCACTCCAACAGGATGAACCTCATGCACATCAGCCTGGTCCAGTAACTTGGAGAAAGTAGCTCGCCTCAAGCGCATCTCCAGTGCCCTTTGACCTGAGGGGGCCATCCTCCAGCACTATCTCCGCAATGTTCCACATCCACTCCTTGGGTCTTCCGTCTCTTACAGTGTTTCAGAGTTATGCTAACTTTTAAGGTGGTTACTTCCCCTGAAGTGGACTGCTGATTCAGTCTTCTTAGTTCTTAGTCTGGACTCTACTACAACCAGTTCACTTTTGGTGACATTGCTGGATTTGAAATGCAAGCGACAAAGCATCCGGCATGACGACAACACACAAATCACCACAGGATGCCTGACAAACTGACAGACAAGTGATGGGCTCCTCATATGGGAGCACATGTTCTTGTTCCTTTAAGTTAATGTTTTAACATTTCAATGTTTCATTTTCTGAAATATATATCTATATCTACATATATATCTATATCTTTATCTATATCATCTATATAGATTATATTTATATATAAAAGACTATTAACCATAGTGGTGATTTCCTGGTGCCTGAGATAGGTTGCGTGTGTGTCTAAGAGAAAGACCAACTTTTACTGTTTGCAAGCAAGGACACAGGAAAATAAATGGCTAATTGACTTACTTAGTATTCCTCAAATTGGAGACTACAAAGACTATTAGGCATCGTGGGTGATACACAGGTGTGTATTTAAGAGAAATAGCAAGTTTCACTATGTGCAAGCAAAGACACATATGAACACTAATCTAATAGGACAATATTTGTGTGGGTGTATATATGCATATATATATTTTAGAAAAAAGAAACTTGAAATACTAAACACTTGATTTGAATAAATTTTTTTAAATGCTTGCAAAAGCCTTTAAGTGTATCATGTAAACCGAGAGGGAAATGAGAGATGGGTATATAGATAATTTCTTCATTATCCTAAATATGATAGTACTACAACTAAAATGTATGGACTGGGGCACTCAAATGTAGGATCATGATTTAAAGTTTTATTAAATTTCTACAATATTTTTAGAAAAGTTTAACACAGATATTACTACCAAATAACAGGGAAAAGGAAGGAAGATTCTTGGAATTTCATTTATATAGTGCCTATTAAGTTGCTGATGTACAGGAAGAGTCAAAGTAAGCCATATCTGGAAGGGAGACGCACATGAGTAGGTAAAGGGATGCATTTAACTTTTAAATAAATACATATATGACTTTAAATATAAAGTTCTATTTCATCGAAGAAAGAATTCAGTGATTCTACTGCTGTGTTTTCAGGTCCCATGAAGTCAGGACTCCTATGCAGCCATGCTCTATACAACACGGTGGAACCTTCTCCCTCCCATCATTGCTACGTCTGAGGCCAGTGCTGTCGTCAGTGTCGATTTCTCTTCCTTCACCAACTTCACTAAGCACAGTGCTTTTCTAAAGGAACTGATTGCTCTAATAACATGGCCAAAGGGTGTGAAATGAATTTTCATCATCCTGCCTTATCAGGAGAATCCTGGCTTTACTTCTTCCAAGAGAGACTTCATACTTCTAGGAGTCCATGCCATATTCAATATTCTTTACCAATACACAACTCAAAGGCGTGTATTCTTATTCAATATGCCATACTCACGGCAACTGAAAATGTAATAGCATTGGTCAAATGGACCTCGATCCTCAAAGTGACACTCTTGGGTATTTTTTGTTTTCGTTTTGTTTTTTAACACTTCAAACAGGTTTTTGCAGCACATTTACCATCCTTTGATGTATCGAATGTTGCTTCCATGGATGTTGATTGTGCATTCAAGTAAAATAAATCATTGAGAACTTCAATATTTTCTCCATGTATCATATATCCTGCAAATGGGTCCACTTTTAAGGACTTTTATTTTCTTTATGCGAAAGTGTATTCTATGTTAGCAAGCATTTTGCTGGATGTGGCTTCCTGAATTGAAAACAGGATAGAATTTGTATCAATCGGGAAACATTGAGCTTACAAAATGATCGAAATATACTAACACAAAGAAAGTTAATGTCTCACTCAAAGTGCACAAAACGATCTGAGTCAACAACAGAATTATGCTCATCTCAAGGACCATGGCAATCTAATTCATATTGACCATGTGTTTTTCCACTTGGGAAAGAGAGTATGGAAAATCTTATACTAACCCTTAATTTTTCTGTCTGGTGAGCAAGAGCCATTTATACATGTATGAATCAGCTCAAAGAAGGTCACATGGACATACCAAATTTAGAAGGAAAAAGTCGATCTTACTATGTGCCACAAAAGGAAAAGGTAAATAATTAGTGTGGATATCAGATATATTTTAATATACTAGATACAAGTTGCATCTGCTTGTGCATCTATAAAATTGACACTAAATGTTCATTGACTTTTTTTCTTACTTTAAATTACAGTCAGGAAAATATAAGACATTTTTAACAAGTAAGCATATATTAACTGTTAAGAAATTATGTGTGTTTTACTTGTGAAAAACCAAACAGCTAGTTTTAATCTTTCAGTGCTAATAGCAGGGGACCTTTGTTTGACAAAAGATGTAACATAGCAATTTTTTATCCTGTTGAAAATTCATGAAGTCCATATCCAGATAGACAAATGCTTGTTAAATTCTACATTTCTTTATTGACTCTAATGACAAGAAATTCAGACTTTGTGGGCTGCAATACAATTACATTTAAAGTGAATTTTCTATTGCCTACTTGATTGCAAATATAATTTTGAGTAATTTTTGTCTTGCCAATATTTTGTTTTAATAACACATGGGATTGTTTTAAGAAAGTTAGCAAATGTCAAATAAGAATATTTTCCATGAAAAGAAGCTTTGACTGAGGTTATTACAATTCCACGTTCGATTAATGGATAAGCCTTGATTCTCCAGCTTAGTAACAGTGTGAGTGGAAGTTACTGTTCCTTTGGAGCCATTTTCTACCCCTTTCTGTACTGACAAGCTCTGCAGTTCGATATTATCACTTCCACCCCCAAATAACAGAGCACATTCCCCTTTGTTTTTAGCCTGAACTGGGTTTATAAACTGCATTAACCAGTTGATCAGCAAAATGGAATTGAATACAGTTATTTCAAAACCTGAAAAGGTCAAGAAGCCATGTAAAATGTAACTCTATCTCTCTGTCATAATCTGCTCCAGTCCTGAAAAGCAGTCATAGCGAATCTAGTGGATAAGAGAGATTGTTGGTAGCAGACCTATCTTACCCCCGTCGGTATGCTAGACCAGCTGATCCAGGCCTGGAACCACAGAACCATCTAGTTACTCATAAGCTCCTGACCAAATTCAATGCATAAATAAGCATTAATTTTCAAATGCCACTGAAGTTTTTAAAATGTGTTTGATATGTAACATAATTTTTAAAATAAAAAAATCCAAGGAACTTTATGTATATATAATCAGTTAATTACTTAAAGTGTTAATTTTGACTAAAGTTAACGACTCTAATCAACCTCATCCAGTAGAAGCCAGAGAGGAAGGACAGGTGATCTGCTTTAGTAAAGATCTGTTGTTATTAGGTGCATCAAGTCTGCTCCAGAGCACCGTGACTTTGTGTACAGCAGAGCAAGATGCTTCCTGCTCCTGTGCCACCTTCCCAGTCACTGGCACGTCTGTCCCCATGGTACCAGGCCTGTTGTCAGGCCATTACACCCACGGAAATCTGTTGGAGCTCAGATCTACTCAGGGACACACGTGGTTATCTTGAGTCAGAACCCGCTCAGTGCCAACCACTTTGGTTTCATTTGAATGAATGTATGAAGAAATATTCATCCATATGCTGTTTATCTCAGTGGGTTATTTTGGGAAAGTATTTTTACTTACATAGACTAAGCTATAAGACCTAAATATTATAAAACTTTATGATCACCATACACATTCTAGGGAATAATAATTTTCTTATGGTCAAAGAAACTGTTTTATCCTTATGATCTGATAGTCTTTTTTCCTTTTTGCATATTTTTGCTCCTTATAATAGAATACAAATTTTGACATTTCTTAAGCTATTTATTTAACTAAGAAGAAAAATTACTAATTCTATGGTAGTTTCTGAATTTTTCCAGCTTGTACTTCGAATGTTTTATGTTAGGTTCAGAATTTTACCAGGTATGAAGAAAGGTAGAAAATGATATACAAAATGAATTGTTTTCTGTTCCCTAGGCCTAATAATTTAAAAAATAAATCTTGTATTTTTATTTCCATAATCTGTTAAAATGTCTAGCTATATTATTGACTCACCTGAGAACTACTAAATGTAATGAATGAATTTTATATATGTTCATCTTTCATTAAAAAACTAATTTTTCTGCATAGATATTACTATCTATGTCAATATCTATATCATCATCTATATTATCCATATCTATACATAAATCTTTAAATCACTTCTAAATCCCTCATTATTACATAGCTATAATTTGATTCTTTATGGTAATCAAGTCTGAAATTAATTAAATAGTTAATTTATGTCAGCACATTATAAAGGCTTTACAGGCATATCTGAGTGTATTAAAATGTGTCTGTAAGTTCAAAGAGAAAGCACACCTAAACTAAATAAGTAATTCAGTTTACTGAAGTCGGATATAAAACAACAAGATCTGAGATACTTTTAGTATGCAAATTGAGTCACCTGTTCCAAATTACAGTGGAAGAGTTAAGGTCTCCTCATTAGTAGCCCAAAGAGTCACAGCAGTTACAGTGTTCTGCTAACTGAAAGATTTGTGGTTGGTGCACATAGCTCCCCCGTGGGGGATGTGGCAGGTCACCACTATAAAGATTACAGGCTTAGAACCCCAATGGAACACTTCAACCCGTTCTTTCAAGGTCACATGAAAAGGAATTGACTCAGTGGCTGAGTTTTCCATAATCAGCATGAAGGTGGCCATAGCTGACTTCCCTGTTGTCATGAGGCAGGAGTCAGACGTGTCTTCCATCTGTCCTTCTTTATTCTGATACCAACTGTTTCTCTCACAGCTCCTTATAGTGGGTTCAGTACTGCACTGAAATAGCCAAAGAACACAAAGACAACACTCAAAACGTTGAGGGTTTATTAGGGAAGTAAATAGGTAACCACAAACCTGGGCGGATAAACACTCAGGATACAGGGTAACCGACGCACCGCAACACCTTTCCTCAATCAGCAGCCATTTCTCTCTCGGCCTCAACACCTCAGTCGGTGGTACCTTGGCTCTTGCCTCCGTGGTCTAGGAAGCCCGATTGTCCTCTTGTCACACAATTCCATGGTCTTGGGGAAGACAGAAGGTGCCCCATAGCCTTGATGCTGCTCCTCTTAGTCTCCATGACAACAGTCTCTGGAGTCTTTGGTCTCAACTTCTGACATTTCAGACAGAGATTGAGAAGGTGCTCTTCTGAGGGTTCTAGCTTTTCTCTCTCTCCCAGATGGTGCTTATCTATGGAGGAATGGCTCTGAAGGAGGTGTGGTTCTCGTCTTTTAGCAGACTGCAGGCCAAAGGACACAAAGGGCAAGACGTGGCTCACACTTTCTGCTATGATCAGGACACGATTCCGTCCTAACCCTGCCCTTTAGAATAGCAGAGAACTCTCTCCAAAAAGGTATTGTAGGCAAGGGCATAGAGTTCAGAATTACATAAAGTGAGGAACTATGGCTAGAAGAACCAAATTAATTGTCCAATTCTTAGGTTAGATTGAGAACCCAGGCAGGGTCACAGGCAAAGGAAACATTTCTCTCCCCTAGTAAGGTTATGAGAAGAAAAACAAAAACAGACAAAAAACTTTAGTACAACCATTCATATATAATCATTTTGGTAACATTTAGTATTTTTGTTTAATTTTTATATATATTTATTTGTTTGATTATTTCAGTTTTTAGAGGTAGAATCTAAGTCAGACAAGGTTAGGATACTGGGTTATTGCTATCGCATACTAGCTTTAGTTATTGTAATGGCATTGGAAAAATGACAAGATTGGGAATAAAGGTATTAAGAGAGTTTTGAAATAATTATAACTATTTTCATATACATATTTTATACATATAAAATGCATGGTTTTCCGCTTTTTATGGATTTTCTTTCATCTTCCTTTTATTTCCATTAATTTTCCTTTCTGATGATAATCTTGATCTCTAAAACGAAAGCCATAAATGAAAGTAAAGTAAATTGTTTAGAATGTATAGATATTAAGAATTTCTATGCAGCCCATAAATCCATATAGAGTATACAACCAAATCTGTAGGTCAGTGGTTCTCAACCTTCCTAATTCCGCGACCCTTTAATACAGTTCCTCATTTTGTGGTGACCACCCAAACATAAAATTATTTTTGTTGCTACTTCATGATTATAATTTTGCTACTGTTATGAATCAGGCGACCCCTGTGAAATGGTTGTTTGACCCTCACAGAGGTCGTGACCCACAGGTTGAGAATCACTGCTGTAGATGATCTTTGGAACAACTTAACATTACAACAAAATTATACCAACAGGCAGATCTCCAGAAAGAATCCTGAAGTAAATGAACATCATAGACCAATTGTTTTCTATGCCAAACACAGAAATATATGTAGGTTGATGACGAGGATTGACAGCATTCAATGGGGTTCGTCTAAATGGCCCCACATGGAACAGTAAAATAGGGAGAAATAAATTCATCTGTTTTATTTCATGTGTATGGGCATACTATTTATCATTCTATATTTCTGTATTAATTCAAGGCATGCTAAATAATTGAGTGGGAAGATGAAAAGTCTACATGGATGTCCTTTTTTTATGGGGTCACATCTTTGTCTAGTAAGATAGTTAAGGTGTGGTGTATTGTGCCAACCTGGCCAATAAACACATGTGGGATTAATTGAAGTGTAGAGAGATAAATGGCTCAGTGAGCCTTACCCTTCTGGTTCTCAGATCTCTTGCTCTCTGATGGTCGGAACAGGGTTCAACTACCTTAGCCAGTTCCCTGCTTTAGCTGGCAAAGCTCACTTCCTGTGAGACATCCCTGAGGAGAAGCCACATGGACCTACCCCAATGCAGCCCTGGGTGATGGAGAAGCCACGTGGAAACCCCTGCCAGCACTGAGATGTTTACACCACCACTGGCTTCAAAGGCTTTCTACTCATTGTCTTGTGATTCTCCTGCATTCCACGATATTCTGTGTGTTTTGTGAATTTGAGGTGGACTTTGTAGATCAGTGTCAGACATATGGGCTAAGTCAGACTTATGGACTTGACCTGGACTGCGTTGGAATGCTTTCTGAATATACACTTACCCTACATATAAAACTTTCTCTTACACATATATGAGTTTCTGTGGATTTGTTTCTTAGTTTACCCCGACAAACACATTAAGCTTTCTATAAACTCTATTCCACAATGCCCATAGAAGCCCCTTACATGGATCAGTAATGTATTAAATTTGGATTTATCTAAGATAAAAAGAGATCTATATTTGTATCCATTCCAAAGAAAGGTGACAGAAGAGAATGGGCAAACTATAAAACAATATGTTTAAAATATTTTTCCTGATGTAATAGAATTACTTAATTTTCCTTTAATGCCCTTTATGTTTCATGTATTTAACTGACAATGAGCCAGATTTTTATAAGAAAGCATTGAAAAGCAGGGGCCACATGACAGAAGACCCGATGAGCTGTGGGATGGCATTAAGTACATCTTTCACGAAGAAATCAAAGGTCATTAATAAGACAGAAATGAAAGAATAGATCAAAGTGCATGCCAGAAAAGACTCTGAAACTTGCTATTAATAACACAGTGGCTAAGGAAAATGGAAGGAATGATAAAGTCAATGATCTGAACAGAAAATTTAAAGTCAGCTCAAGAAGACAAAGCAAAATATTGTATTGAAATGTGAAAGACCTAAATTTTTTTTTTAAAACTGAAAAGGAAGAGCATACTCATCATATTTTAAACTAAGAGACATCAAGAAAAAAAAGCCAAGTCTCAAATTCCAATATTGAAAGATTCTATAGGCAAAATACTGAAAGATGCAGGGAGCAGCAAAAGAAGAATGAGTGAATACAAATAGTCACTACACCAAAATGAACTAGTCAAAATGTAGAACAGAAGCAAAAAAAATGGCTTCCTTTTTTTGCATGTGATGGATTGACACAGTGGCCGAAACAATGAGCTTCCACATGGGCACCCTGGTGGAGATGGCATGGGACTGGGCGGTGTTTGGTGATGCTGTACATAGGGTCTTTGTGAGTTGTAATTGTCTCAAAAGCAACTATGAACAACAATGATAACAAGAAGAAAATGTTATACAAAATAAAAACCATTCAATCACATTTTCTTATTAAATATTTACACATGTTCTGCAATGATGTTATATAAGAACATGAATTTCTTCAGTAATTAGACAAAGAATGGAAATCTCTTTCTGTTATTTGTCAGCAGATTTTATTCTACAATTCAAATAAAATCTCGAAAACCAAAAAGATTTTTAACAAACACATTGTTTATATTTAATATGCCTGAAAAATTCTTTGACATGCTAATTGGGAAGGAAAAGTTTAAAAATGCTTTAAGGGGAAAAGACCCAAAGTCATACACATTTTATGTTGTTGCTCGTAGGCTCTGACTCATAAACAACCTATGTACACAAAAACAAAACACTTTCCTGTTATAATCCATCCGTATTCTTACTACATTTGAAAGCAAATATTTCATGACAAAATTTTATTGAAGTAGATGTTTTTATTTAAATCATTTTAATGGGGGCTCATGTAGCTCTTATCATACTCCATACTTCCATCCATTGTGTCAAGCACATTTGTACATATGTTGTCATCATCATTTTTATAACATTTCCTTCTACTTGTGCCCTGGGTATCAGCTCATTGTTCCATTTCCATTCTACCCCCCTCATGAGCCCTTGACAATTTTTTTTCCACGTCTTACACCTACTGCTATCTCCCTTCACCCACATTTCCATTGTCTGTCCCTCTGGGAGAGGGTTATATGTAAATCATTGTGATTGGTTTCCACTTTCTCCCCCCCCCCCACTTTCCCTTTACCCTCCTGGTATCATGACTTTCATTATTGGTCCTGAGGGGTTTATCTATTCTGGATTTCCTGTGTTGCGATCTCTTAACTGTACCAGTGTACATGCTCTGATCTAGCTGGATTTGGAAAATTGAATTGAAGTCATGATAGTGGAGGGGAGGAAGCATTAAAGAACTACAGGAAAGTTGTGTGTTTCAATGGTTCTATACTGCACCCTGACTGGCTCATCTCTTCCTTATGACCTCTCTGTAAGGGTATGTCCAATTTTCTACAGATGGACTTTGGAGTCTTTTCTGTCTTTTAATGCTCTTTTGCTTACTTTGTACCTTGATTTTATCAGGCAGATGTTCTGGTCTTTGTTCAGGCACACCTTAGTTCTCAAAGGAACATTCATACTTTTCAACACTTTAAAGACATCTTGTGCTGCAGACTTACCCAATGCAATGAGTCCTTTTATTTCTTGAGTGCTGCTTCCATGAGCATTGATTGTGGATCAGGCAAGAAAAAAACTCTTGAGTATATATATCAACCTTTTCTCTGCTTACTATGAAGTAACCTACTGGTCCAGTGGTGAAGATCTCCACTCTGTGCTCCCCCTCATTCACATTGACATGATTTTTTGTTCTGGGTCTTTGATACCTGATACCACATCCCTTCGACACATCATGATCACACAGGTTGGTGTGCTTCTCCCATGAGGGCTTGATTGCTTCTCAGCTAGATGGCCGCTTGTTTATCTTCAGCCTTTAAGACCCCAGAGGATATATCTATTGAAAGCTGATGGTGTTCAGCTTCACTACATTTGCTATGGACCTGTTTTGTCTTCAGTAATCGTTTCAGGAACGTGAGTATCACAGAATACTTAGTTATTAGAACAAAGTGTTCTTTCATTGAGGGAGTACTGGAGCAAAGGTCCAATATCTGTCTGCTACCATAATACTTAACATATAAATATGTGAACATAGATCTATTCCCCTATCATTATATAAAAATATATTTACATATGTACATGCCTGTATTTAGACCTCTATAAAAGTCCTTTGCCTCCTAGTTCTTTCCACTATTCCTTTTACTTTCATTTTGCCCCGCTACCATATTCAGCCTTCATTCAGGTTTCAGTAATTCCTCTTGGCTACATTGCCCTTAATCAAGCCCCACCAGGCATCCTATGGCCTTCTCACCATCGATTTTAGATCACTTGTTATTCCCTTGTTCCTAGGTTTAACACCCACTTCCTTTCCCCTGCCTCTCTATTCCAGTGTTCTCCCAGAACTGTCCATCCTGTTGGTTTCTGCTTCGATTGTTTATCCCGCCTATCTTATCCAGATAGACATGCAGAGACAATAATAAACACAAAATAACAAGACAGAGCAAAAGAAAACAAACATAAAAACCCAAAACAAAACAACAACAACAAAACCAGTGACCAAAAAAAGAGAAACCTATAAATTGCTTGCTTGCTGACCTTTAGGAGTGTTTTCCAATCTGGTCTGATGGGGTGCCACACCCTGGCTCCAAAATCTATTGTTGGTATTCACCAGGGACTTCATAGTTTTGCTCCCCTTGCTGCTCTGTTGCATGCTCTTCAGATTTCACTCTGGTGTGGTGGGGTCAGATAGAACACAATTCCTACACTATACCGCCAAATGTTGTCCCTCATAGCTCTATGGGTCAATGAGGGATGGCATGTCTCATGATGGGCCATGGTCCTCTCTGTGCATTGATTGCTCTGAGTAGGAATACTGTCCTTGGGGCAGGGCTTAGTGGACCAGAATGTGTTCCACTCTTTCTCCATCCCTCTTTGTTTGCTCCTGTGTGCTCTGATTAAATGCACCCCTCTCCCTAAGGTGTAGCTTCAGTGCTGTCCTCTGAAGCTCATACTTCGGGAGGCGGGGAGGGAAATGTCCATGTAGTGGGAATTGGAACTGGCCCCGCAGACCAGCATGAAGTTGATTTTAACCACCTTTTTATGTTAAATACAAAGATTTAGTAGTGACTTGTGTAAAGACTATGTGTGGGTTCTATCGAATATGTAATGAACTATCTGGAAGTTCCACAGAACATTTCCAATACAATGAAACTTTCGAGAATCAGAGTACAATGTTTGTCTTCTGGTTAGCAACAGATTCTTTTAGCCCTGAAACTTCTGGGCTCCTTCAAAAGGTATAAAAGAAGCCGTTAATGAAAGAAGAAGGAGGCAGAAGAGGAAGATAAGAAGACTTAATGATGAAAAGATATTTTTTAGGCATGCGTTTTCAGATTTTGCATGAGTGAAAATCGAAATGTCCACAATAAATTAGAAAAGGCAAGGGAAAGATTCTCCCTTCCGCCCTCAGAGGAAATGCAACTCTGGTGATGTATTTTATAATTCAGAACTCGAGTAAAATGATACATTCAGGCTGCTTTAAGTCACTAAGTTTGTAGTCATTTGATACAGCGCTGGTAGAAAACTAATATAATTACTTCATATAAAAGTTGCAGATTTAGAAATTGATTTCCCTGGAAGGATCTTTATGTGCAGCAACAAAATACATTTACTACATTTAACCAAGTTACTAGATACCATTACACTAATAGGATGGATTGTGCGTCAATGTTGCAAGGTACATTTAAATCTTGACTATTTTCTAGTTTTGGAAAAGAGCCCTGTTGGCACAGTGGTTAGGTGCCTCGCTGCGAACCTACCAGCTAGTCCTTGGGAAGAAGATGTGACAG
>NW_022111369.1:72988777-72990248 GCF_000313985.2 Echinops telfairi | reverse complement strand
TTTCGCTTACTGGGTAGGAACTCCGTGGTTCACAGTAGATGTGTTTTTCTTCGCCACTGCACTACACTATAGCACTACACTACCTGGGAGGTCTGCGTGGATCTTCATGTCTTCGCTCTACCACTAAGTCACACTGGACCCAGTCCTACTATCAGGAAGATGCATGCACACAATTTCTCAAATCTCTGCCACTGGCTCCTGCCAGACCACTCAAGTACCCAAGGAACTCTCTTGCTACTGCATTCCGTGGGCCAACACTGCCCTATGGTTCGTGTGGCTCACAGTACATTGTCTGAAGTAGGGGTGAGGGCCAGATAGAATAGGGTGGTAAAGTTTTTTGCACAGGGAACACATATCTACCCTACACATGCCTAAGCTGCAGCTCTTCAGTAGTAGGTAAAACTGCATGGAGGAGTCCAGGTCTTTTTGTCTACATGCTAGGAAGCCAACTACTGTAGTTTCTCTCAATGTATAAACCAGTCCAAAGCTGCTGCCCCTTTCTTTGGGCTGGTCAGCCCACAGTATCCCCATCCTCAGTGTCACACCTTTCTGCTCTGGCTCCAGGAAATTTGTATAATTCTATGGGGGCATCCACCCTACACCCACCTTATCTTGACCCTTCAGACTTATGTTTGGTTCCCTAATCCCCGAATGCACACTTCATAGGAACATGATCTGAATCCTCTGAAGATACCAAAAGTGTATGACATGGTGTAATCAAGAACACAGACGTCTTCAGGGCAGAATAAGAGAGATAGATACCACCTGCTCAATGGAGTTTATGTCTAGAGAGTAACAGTAACTTTATGCTTTGGTATTATAGTTTAATAAAGGCATCTATGATATTGTAGTAATGTATTTTGACTAACCTTCATAGGTTATGTGGAGATTAGTAATGCTCAGCCTTCACCAAGAAGCAGAATCATCTTGGAACTTCTAACAAGGTGAAAACATATTAAAAACAAGAAAACTCCGGGACTTATCACGGGAAATACTAACTCAGTTGGTGCTGGAAAGCCAGAAATGACTTCTTTTTTTTGGTTTGTTTCTTGATAATTCTAAAATATCCTCAGAATTGAAAGCCACTATCTTAGTCTGATTTTAAATACAAAGATATCAATAAATTTTGTATGGTTATCCAAATTAATGTGTTGCTTATTCAATGTTGTTGCAATACTATTTTGTAATCAGATCAAGGTATGTCTGTACACATATTTACTGTGACTGTCATTGGTTCTGTAAATAGTTTATAGTTTTGTAATAAACCTGTTAATGAGTCTGCTCTCTGCGGGAAAATATAGTACTTAAAGATTGATTGATTGCTTGTGTTTGTATTTACTTATGTTTTAAAATAGATATAGTATTATTACTGCATATATAGATATTTAAAAACTTTCAATGAGCTATTTTAACAGATGATGTTGATATAAGACTCTGGAGACATTTGGTGAAATAATTGGCCTGTGGAATC
>NW_022111369.1:72986391-72987683 GCF_000313985.2 Echinops telfairi | reverse complement strand
TACTATCGACAAAATTACTGAACTGCAAAGTATGGTTAGTCATTTTAGACTCATCCCTTCTTTCGAACCTATACCTAAAATATAAGCGTTTTATTTTAGCCCCAAGTATATTTTAAATGAATTAACTTTAGCCTATATTTCATCTTTTCACTAATGTATTAGAAGTTTTTGACTCCTTCTGTAATTTCTCACCTCTGTTACTCTCTCCAGAGAGAGTAACAGAGATGCGCACTGAGTTCATTTGTATCCTCAAATAATTAGATAACAAATGGTGATTAGGCATTCAAGACACTTATTACGGAAACGCCTATGAGGAAAAATGTATAGGAGCCAGAAGAGATAAGAAAATCTTCAGACGATTATGTTGGTGTGACTCCACTGGGTGCACAAAAACAATGGGTAAAAGAAGTGTTACACTATAGCATACTTCTACAAAGTTGTATCCATGCAATCAGGAATCTTTACATTACCCTTATGAGGGGTAAAGCACTTTAATGGACCTGCACTGGTATCCTAAAAACATGTGGTCTTCTGGTAAACAAGGTTGTTAATTTGTAGTGCCAGGTTTAACCTAAAGTCTATCCCTAATTATTTTTATGGAAAATGTTTATATTTAAAATTACCCAGTTGGGCTTAGTTTATATGATTCTAATTTGGTTGGATACATCTGAAATATCAGTCAGGAGCCAGGTGAACATAGGCCTTTTCTCTCTGTCAAGCCTGTCCAAGATGTTGACCTTGGCAATGTCAATGTCATTGAGCTTCATCACAGCGTGTTTGATCTGGTCTTGTTGAACTTAACATTGACAATAAACAGAAGGGTGTTGTTATCTTCAATCTTATTGGCTGAGTCAGTGTCAGGGGAACTTGATAGTATAGGGGTCAAGCTTGATTTTCTTGGGAAGGACCCTTCCAAGGATATTTGGTCTGTCTTATTAGGCTAATGTCTTGGGCCATGGAAGGTGGTGATGTGCTCTTCCTTCCTTCCTTCCCTCCTTCCATCCTCTTGCCCCTCCTTTCTTCACTCTCGTTCTCCTTCTCCTTCTGTGGCTGTGCATGTCTTTCAACAAGGTCTTCTTGACTTTCAATGCCTTTGCTTTGTTTAATGACTCAAATACTTTACTGGGTCTGAATCCTGTATATTATTAACCATCTGACACCTGTATTTTCCCCCTTGAGTCAGTGTCCTACTGTATTATATGTCAATCATGTGACTTGTCATTGGCTTACCACCATACATACCAGCCTTATCTTCATTGATCTCAGTAGCCAGAATGTGACCATCTGATCTG
>NW_022111369.1:72980720-72984779 GCF_000313985.2 Echinops telfairi | reverse complement strand
GTGTGCTTTGATTTCTCTTCCTGTGTGTGTAAGGCAGACATTTCAGAAGCAGAAATAAAGAAAATTCTGCCACCATCAAGGAAGAAGAGCAACCAGCAGAGCACATTTGAGATTTGTTTGAAGTGGTGGAGGTAGCAGAGGCCATGCCAACACCTGAACAGCAGAACATGGTAGTCATAGTGCTGAGACCAGAGACCATGGGGCTCTGATACAATGCAGCCAATGAACTTCTTGGTCCCTGGAATAAGGCAGAGGCTAAGGGACCATGTGGCTGAGAGTCTGAAGACCAGAGGGAGATGTGGCTTCCGCTGAAGGGAAACACTGCTATGGACTAAAAGATTACATCTTTAATGTTTTCTTCTCCTGGATTGTGATTACCTGTTAACTTCTGTAAACAACAACAACAAAAACATATCATTGTAAGTATAGAAGCCTTGGTGGTGGTGCAATGGTTACACATTGTGATGCTAACAGCAAGGTTAGCAGTTCAAAACCACCAGCCACTCTGAGGGAAAAAGAGGAGGCTTTCTATTTCCATAGAGTTACAGTCTTAGAAACAACAAGGGAAGTTCAACTCTGTCCTGTTCAGTCAGAATAAGCTTGATGGCCATGAGTTTGTTTCTTTTAAATGGGAAATATTATCTGTGCCTTCTGGGTAGGCATTACAATAGATTATTGAACCCAGAGGAGAAGTACAGCGCCAAAGGAGGAATACTTGGTGATGAAATAAGATTAAATGAGGATGGAGGGTAGCGGGTGGAGGCAAGCCTTAAGTCTATCCTGTGGCAATGTTTTCAGTGTAACTTGGACTTCTTTCTTCAATACCATCAGTTCTTTTCTTTTCTCCTTTATTTTTATGTATTTATTTAAACATTTTATTAGGAGCTCTTACATATAGCATAACATTACACCATTCAGTCTGATTGTGGTAGCAATGGCTTAATATTGCTTGATGACACTGAATACCATTGGCTCTTAAGCATATGAAACATCCTGAAATAGTTGAATGGCACCCAACTCTTTTGGTGACAGTATATCCCTTCCACCTTCTCCCAATGCTTCCTGCAGCATTCCATATTTTGACAATAGAACCCTTAAATCTGAAAATGGAAGCTTGAATTTTCTTTCTTCAGTTCTTTGAAGATAACTACTGTACTATCTCCTAAATAATGAGTTTCAGACTGAGTTTTTGAAAGATGAAATAAAGGATGGGTAAAAGAGGAAAAGGCTGAAGTGAGATAACAGTTATTCTTAATCCTTTTTGGTTTTCTTGCTATGTCATCATTTGCATGTTGATTCTCTATGTGGAAAATATGTATGTTAATGTTGACCTTTTAATTTCTTTACATGTATAATGCAATGGCCTTAGTTTTTTTATAATATTGTTTAAACATCGATATGCTCTCTTTCCAACTTTTCCCATATGAATATCTGCTAAAATCAAGTATGATGTTAGATTTATAAGTATATTCTCTGCTATTTTGACAATTTATCACATCTATTATTTCAGTCATTTGATTAATTGCATACATGTTTAATATGCATTTATTTAAGAATGGAAATTTCCATTTTTATATAGTAATGTTCTCTACCTTTAATAATACTTGCTTAATTTAAAGTTTATCTTATTTTGTATTGATCACTCGAACCATCTTTATTTGCATAATAATAACCTATAATAATCAAAGTAGTTGTCACTGGATCAATTACAGCCCCCGGCGATCCATGAACTTCAGAACAGCAATGTGTTCCACAGAGATTTCAGTGGTGTTCATTAATTGAAAGAAGATAACCAGGATGATTTCTGAGGGACCCATGTGTGAACTTGAGCTACCAATCTAATATTAGTGTGCATCTACTTTTCATCTTTGTATTTTTAATTTTGTACTTTCTGTCTATAGCTTACTTTTTTCAATTAAAATTACATTCTTTCTGAGCTTTCTTGTCTATTTAAAACTTTAGTAGAATTTTTCCTCTTAATATGTTACTTATTTCTTTTATATTTATTATAATTGGCATATTTGTACTTATTCTCCTGTAGCAATTTTATTATTGTTTGGCAAATATTTCCTTTCTTCTTCCTTACTGAATGGTGTAAACTTTCTCATTGCAATAATGTTAAATTATTTATGTGATTGTTTTGACCAGTGAAATTGTGTGGAACTAACCTGTGCCTTCTTCATATAAAGACTTTCAGAGACTTGATAACTGTTTATTTGCCATCTACTCTTCACCACAAACTCATTGGAGTCACATCTGGGAAAGGGAATACCTGTGGACTCAGCCAATCACCAAGAAGAGTCCTGTTCAATATAAACCTAGTAAACTGTTAGTAATGCTTGTCATTTTAGGCAATGGATGTTTTATGAATTTAATAAATTCTATGAATACCACAAAATGTGACTACTATAATGTTTGTTAGTGATATTGTAAGAAAAAGAACTAGAAATGCTTAGATTTGGAAGACCGTTAAGAAATACTACAACATGATATATAACAATTTCTGATTGGATTGAGATGTCCTCATGGATGTATATTAATTTGAAAATAATATTTCAATTAAAATTTCAAAAGGCATAATGACAATGTCTTATGTAGTAAAAAAGATCAACAAAAATAACAGTTGTGTAATCATGTCAAATGTCATCTCTTTAAAATAATTGTAAGTGTGGTATGAATGGAATATTCATACCACAATTGCAGCAAGAATTTCAACCAATAACAGCAAGAAACTAATATGAAATAGACCTATGGTCAAAATTACCATTGTGGATAGATAAAGTTCACTGAGTTTCCAGTGTTTTAGGGACAGCAAACTGACTTAAAAAGCTTCCCAGACAGCAAGGAGTCATTCTTTAAAGCTTTTGAAAATACACCCATATAATATCATGAAAAAGTAACAATCACTCAGAAGTTGGAACCAAAAATTATAAAATATAATAATCTGGTAAGGTACTCACAGGAATCAACATGAGGATGAAGTCAAGGAGTTGACACTCCCTTCCAAGTCAGAGAACTCCTAGAGGGAGTTCAGAATTTCAGAGATATCCACTATGATACCAATTCATCATTTGCTGAAATAATACGATTTATTTACCCTCCATGGTACTGGGTATATTACTTATATGTTGTTCTTTTACTTCAATTAGCAGTAAACAGGAACTTCATCTAGAGCAATGCACAAGTTATCAAAAGTGCATGCATTTTGAACTAAATGCCACGATTGCTAGAGACGTTTGGATATCTTTCCTAGATTTAAGTTATTTATTTTTAATATAGAAGAAAGGGGCAAAATATCTGTGAATAAAATCATATCTATGACCAACTGCATTATTTTTAGAAAAATAACTTTTTCTTCCATAGCTTCCAACTGAGTCAAATGGCTCCTTGTCTTCAGAATGATGGGATGAACTTATATTATGCTTTAGCAAATACAAAGTAGTAAACGGGGAACTAATTCTAAGCAGAAATGTTAGAACATTGCGAGTTTCTACCAGCACCTTTTTTATGCCTCAATATTGTTGTTGTTCTTAGATGCCATAAAGTTGGTTCCAACTCATAGCAGCCCTCTGTGCAGCAAAACAAAACACTGCCGATGTAGTGTCATCCTCACAACTGTTCTTAAGGTAACACCATCCATGCAGCCGCTATGTAATCCATCGTGTTGAAGATCTTCTTTTTCGATGCCCCTCTACTTTACCAAGCATGATGTCTTTTTCCAGGGACAAGTCTCTCCTGACAGAATGTCCAAAGTATATGAGCCGAACTTTCTCTACCCTTGCCTCTAAAAGTATTATGAATGGACACCTTTCAATATAGATCTGTTTGGTTTTTGACAGTCCATGCTACTTTTCAATATTCTTCACCAGCGTCATAATTCGAATGCACCTATTCTTCTTTGATCTTCCTTATTCAATGTCTGACTTTCACATGCATATGTGGTCATTGGAAGCTTGGGGCAGGCACACTTTAGTCTTCAATGCTACATCCTTGTTTTCAACACTTCAAAGAGGTCTTGTGCAGAAGATTTAGCCACTGCAAAATGTCTTTTGGTATCTT
>NW_022111369.1:72972378-72979896 GCF_000313985.2 Echinops telfairi | reverse complement strand
AAGCCTTTAAGTCCCCAGACGCTATAGGTCTCGATAGCCGGGCACCATCAGCCTTCTTCACCACACTTACTTATGCACACATTCATCTTCAGCTCTCTACATTATTAATGAGCTGAAGGGACTGACTAATATTGGCCACTTTGAATTAAAAAATCATATGGTTTACTATACTGGGAATTTAACAATCAAGAGGATCGGCATTGTGGTCATGGCCAGAAGAGACATTTCAAGGTCGATCTTGAAGTACAATGCTGTCTGTAATCAGATTATATCTACTCATGTGCCTCGCTAGGAGATGCTTTTGCATCCTTGCATCAGAAGGAGACTTCATGTGGCCAAACCTAACCCTATTAGGCCCTTGCAGCAGAGATTTTTTTTAATTAATTTGAAAATGTTTGAGAGATATATAAGTGTATAAACCACATAAAATTTTTACAAAAGTTATTGCAGTTACAACTAATATATAATTAATATCCGTGCTTTTTGTGTTTCATATTTTATATGCTTAATTTCCCATAAATTTGCTATTTTGACTTGGCAATCATTGCTTTTACTTAATAAGAAAACTGAATACATACAACTATAACTCCACCATTATATGTGTGGAATGATTTATTTCTAAATAAATGTAAAAAACAGATATATAATCTTTTTGTATGATATATCAGAGAATATATTTTCAGCTAATATAAAAAATTAAATTAGAATATTAGCATAGGAAGTCATGTATTTGCTTAGATGGTTAATATTAATATCTAATATTTTCATTATTTAAATGATATGTCTAACCTTTATTTTGATATTATATTTATATATGACAGTGATTTAAAAATATTTCTAGTGTTAGCATGCCCTTATAAGAAATAATAGCAATCTCTGGGAGAATTACTATTTTCTGAAACATTAAAGTGCATAAAACAAACACCCCCCTTCCATCAGTTTCTATTTAATTTTTTATCATAAATTGTATAATCTATGTTCAAACTTTTTTTCAAAAGATTTCTTTTAAAAAATCATTTATTTAACATTGAAAAAATAAGTATGTTTTGATTTTATTTGCTTTGTTTTGTTTGTTTGTTTGTTTGTTATAAGCTTTTACCTTATGTACTGAGACTTAAGAACTAAATGTTTTGAAGTTTTATGCCAGAAGTACCTTTGGTAATTGATTTTGTAGACTCCAGTTTGTAATCTTTATTTTTCTATTTATGAATTACATGATTCATGAGATTGGGCTTTCCTGGCTGCATCTGTGATTTAGCCAAGTTAAAAGATAGAAACTGCATCTTCTTTTCTGTTAAATCAAACAAAGAAAAGAAAGGCTGATAGAATTTCAAAAGTGTCAATCAAGAAGCAATTGTTTCTTGGAAAGCACACTGCTATGGCGTTCCTGACAAGCTGACAAAGCCTGAAGCTCTTGATCAACATCACTTTGAGTTATGGTAACTAACATAGGATGCTGTCTGACAGCTGATTTATACAAGTAACTGAGGAAGGCAGAAAAATAGTAAAAGTAAGGAAGGAATTGACCTTGAGGTAAGACAATAGCTACCTAATATTCCAGACAAGAGCCATATCGTTGCTTCTCCTTGTATTTAAACGTTTTACTTACATTGACTTTAAAAAAAAGTAATTATGAGACAAAGACAGGAAAATATGATTAACTCTGTAATAATTCACTTGGTTCATTATTACTAATTGATTGCTTCCACTCTATTGTCATCTCCAAAAGACACGTTTTTGTCTGTTCCACATAAAATAGAACACAACTTTGAACATAGTAGACACTAAACTTGTGTTTTTGCCTGAAAAGAAGATAGATAAATGACAAGTTTCCATTTCCTGATGGTTTTAAATCTCTATCAGTGATTGCATGTTTCTAAAATTTCTATCAATAGAAAAATACTGCATGCTTCCATCAGATATTTTCTTCTTTTATTCAATATTTGGTTTCTGGGAGCTATCAGTGTGATGTTTAGGGACTGTGTCAACCAGACACTCCTAGCTAGGGGTGGAGCCAAAACTGTCAATTAAGTTGCAGGCTGATGATATATCTTTGATATGAGGAGAGATCAAAAAGAAGAGAATCCCTTTTGACATTTGCTTTCTGCCAAGCTGGATTTTGCTCCTGGTTCCTTGATCTTCTGTTGTGTTACCTGGAAAGGCAGGAGCCATCAGCAAATTAACGCTTTTAGATTTGTTCTGAATACTTCAGATCTCCACATCCACTAGCCAGAGCCCCCTGCTAGCTCAGCTTCATCATCCTAGTCTGGTTCCTTGATTTCCTGTTGCTTCCTGGTCATCAGCTTCCAAGCAAGCATCAGGAGAAGCCTGACTTGAACTAGACTAGATTTATTATTTCTACAACTCTGTGAACTCTTCCTTGATATCAATCTCTTTCTATATACAACACATATAGGTGTCACTGTTTTGTTTCTCTAGAAAACCCAACCTAACAAAGTCAGTAGTGTTGTGTATACTTTAATTTATTGTCAAATTTATGTAGCATTCCATTATTTGAATATACAATGTATTATTGATATTCTGTAGGTTGTACTTGTGTAGTTTCAATGTTTTCACTAACATAAAATGAATAATTAACAGTCCTGAATAATTATCTTGGTTTATGTTAAATATGAATTTTATAGTTAATAGTGGCTTTGAGATCTGGTAAATAATGGATTTCATTTAAAGAATTGAATAAAGGTCTTCCAACTGAGAGGTTGGTGTCAGGGACACTACTAGACAGATTGTTACAGGAGAACAGATGTGAACAGATTATGCATAACTTCAGGTTGATGTTCTAAAATATATAAGGACATAATAAATACAAATGGTTTGCTGAAGGAAAAATAAGCATGTCTGTTTGATTAAATATAGGATTAAGGGAAACTCATGATGGGAAATCCTAGGGGGTTCTAAAGTTGAGGATGTATGTGTCTGCAAATACATGCATTTATATCTAATGACATTTATGAGAAAGATACAGGCTACAATTACTTGTTTAGATATGTACTATTAGCTTTCTGAGTGGACTTATTCTATAGAGTCTGTAGAGCACAGTAATTCAGATTCTCAGTTGAATTTATAGGAAACAAAAGGAAAAGGGTGACAACAATGTACTGACTTGTTTTTATTCCTTTTACTTTTTTCTTTGGACTTTTAATATACTGATAAAATTTAAATAATAATTTAAACAAATATTCATTAGAATAAACAAGCTCCTTTTACACTATTTAAAACAACAGTTTAAGGAAATGTTAGCATAAGAATATTGACCAACAAATATATAGCAAAATTAATTTTGTAGTTAAAATTCTTAACCAAATTTTAAACTTAGCTTGCTAATTTGAAGGTTTGTAAATTATCTGTGACTGTAGGTATGATAGCTAGTATTATAAACTTGGATAGAAAGCTACTTGAGGTAATTGAAACTGTAAAATATATATTGAATATTTTATACTTTAATAGTATATATATTTACATAAAAATAAAATCATATTGTTTATCTGGTATACTGCTTAATAACTTTTGTATAAGAATAACATAATTCATATTTATTTTGAAAATAGGCTGTGTGCTTTTCTTCTTGAAGTTTTAGAATACAAATTTAATTAAAATGGAATGCAAGAATTTGATGTTATTATGCAATATTTTTGTACTAATGAAAAAGTACATAAAGCTGTGTAAGTTATATAAACTCACCAAAATGAGCAGTGGAAATTATAATTTGTTTTTAAAAATGATATTTTTATTTGTTGATATAAGCAAGCTAGAAAAATCTAAAATATTTAAATTTAGAAATTTTAAAATATAGAAATTAATCATATAAGTGAAATGAACAATAGTAAAATGTTATTTATTATTTGGGGGAATGACTTTTTCATATAGAAATATTAAAAATATTGTCCAAATCTTTAAACAATTATTAACATATTTGGATGTTTTTGTGCTGACTCTGGTTAATGCAACAAATATACACCATATATAATACAGCAGATTGTTGCCCTATCTTGCATCATCCTCATAAATGCTCGTGTCCGATTCTATTATTGCTGCCATTGTGTTAATCTGGTCCGTGGAGGGGCTTCTTTCTTCCATGGACTTTCTATTTTATAAAGCATTATATATGTCCTTATAGCCTTTGATTGATCTCTCCTGCAATGTTTTCAAACTACACTATAACGTCTCTCCATCCGTAATTCTAAGAAGTGTTTTGACTGTCCTTGTACTCCTTCCAAACATTTGTTCATTCTTCTGACAGTACTTACTATATTCAAGTTTTTCCTGCAAAATCACGACGGATGTGCATGCTGTGTTCTTGAGTTTCTTTTTCATTATCCAGACCCCTCAAACTTCTGAGATGACTGAAAGTACTTGGATCATGTGCATTTTAGCTATCAAATTGTCATCTTTGCTTTTTTGGCAATGTTTTATTGGTTTGGGGGGTTAATATTTACACATTGAATTAGTTTCCCATTTGCATGCATGATTTATTATATAAAGATCAAAACAAGGATGGTTCTTATTAGCTGGAGGTTAATGTCCTGGATGCTCAACTGCTTCAAAGCACTGTACCTCTCTATTGTGTCTGATAGTAATTACTTCCTCTGCTCAATATCGCATCTCATATTTTAGGTTCGGTAGCACATTGAAACATCTCAGAAGTCAAAAACCATTCATGAATGGCTCTTATAATTGTAAAGTGCAGACAAACACCTCCATGTCTTAGTGGGCTAAACATTGGACTGCCAAATGCAAGGTTGATGTTGCAAATGCACCAGCCTCTCTATGAGGCAGTACGCTGCTGTAGAGATGTATAGCTTCTGAAACCTTAGGCAGCAATTTTATTCTGTTCTATATGGTTGCTATGAGTCAAGTAATACAAACATGTAATGTACTCATGAGTGCCTTCCTATAGACATGTATGTACCATACTTCTATCTATGTAATTTAGTTTATATACATGTATACAGTCATTGCTACCATTATTACAAAATTAAACATGTTGTAGCATTTAGTGAACTTGTCCCTTTTTCATATGTATGCCTAGTTCTTTGTATTCTCTCGTCAAATTTTGAAGACCGCACCTTTATTTGGTGTTTTCTTTCCATCACTAAAATTAATAGGTGACTATGATCGGAAAAGGAGTCCTGGGAATGCAGTTATTAAGTGTCACCAGTTGGAAAAGCTGTGGCAGTTTGTTACTCAAAGAATACAGGCCTGGAGATTTGATGGTGTGTTACTGGGTCAGAATCTACTCAATGTCAACGAGTTTTGGTTTGCTTTTTTGCTTGCTGTTTAGATAGTTATTCACTCTCCCTCCCTGGTAACCAAAACAACAACAGCAAGCAAAATATGTCCTTCTAGGTATACAAGAAGGCTTTTAAGAGTTCATGAAAATTTTGAATTAAAATAAAATGAACAGTTTCCACAAACCCTTTGAAGTCATCTCAAACATCTCAAACGTATGAGATGACAGAAAGTACTTGGGTCATGGCTACTTTAGTTATCAAATTGTCATCTTTGCTTTTTTTGGCAATGTTTTATTGCTTTAGAACAATCTTTTTAGATACAACAAACTTTTACTGCTAATGAGAAATTGCAAAATTTGTTCTTTTGTGATTGACAGGGAAAATAAAAAAGTTCATGGACAAATGAAATGAAAAGATGATGGAATGTTTCTACTTGCTTTCTACTTTGTGAAGGACTATTGCATTTCAAGCATCATATAGCATCATCCACTTAGAAGATATATTTTTGAAAAATCTCATTATTTTTATGATTCCATAATATTCCATTGTATGAAGGCACAACACACTTTGTTTGTTCATTTCTTTTGTTTTTATCCATTCATCCACTTATGAATACTATGTTCCTACTTTTCCCACCCTCTACTGAATGATATTACAATGGACATTAATTTACCTGCTTTTTTATACCACAAATTATATATATATGATTGCTGGATAACAAAACATTTCTATTTCTAGACTTTTGACAGTAGCAGCATTTTCCATAGACCAGAACAGCATTTTCCATAGTGGTACATCATTCTATAGCCCCACTGGCAGTATATAGAAGTTTAAATCTCCTCACCAATTTGCAAGAAGTTGTTATTTTCTGCTTTGCTTTGTGGCCTTTTTATATGCATGAGATGGTAACTCATTGTGGTTTTGATTGGCATCATTATTGGTTGATGATCACAAACACTTTCTTTGTATTTAGGGCCATCAGATGCCTTCATTGGTGGAGAGATCGCTTGTGGTCTTTGCCTAATTTATTCTTTCTTTTTATTGTTGATTTATTGAACTTTTCTATAAATTTTGGAGTCTGTAATCTTGTTCAATGAATTGTTAACTGAAAAATTTCATCTCAGTTTGTGGTATATTTATTTATTCTACTTGTACAGTTTATTTAATGAGCACATGCATTTAATTCTTATGAGATTCCATTATTCTGAATTATATTGTATTTAAATGTGAATAGATGTTAGCAGAGCTTTCAGACTAAGAACAGACTACTAAAAAGAAAATGGATGCCTACTTTGGAGAAAGTAGTCACTGAAAACCATATGCATGGAATCAAAACATTATCAGATACTGAAAGCCTAATGAATAAGAGCAGAGCATCATCTGAGATAGTGCCATACATGAGAGACATGGGGTCAGAAGGCATTGAAAATATGACTAAGGAGGAGTTGGTTACTCAAAGTGGAATCAACCATGATGTTGTGAATGGAGTAAGCCTGTGGGAGTGGAGACATTGGGATACTTATTAACTGAAGGGGCACAACTCAAGGTGAGAAATCTACCAAGAAAAAGAAGTAGGAAAATTAGAAGTCATCGAAACTGAAATCGAATACATAAAGATTTATATCCCACTTATTAATGAGCTAAAATAAACAGGTATTGACAACTTTGAATCAGAAAATCATATGATTTACAATGCTGGGAATGAGAAAAACAGGAGGGATACCTTCCCATTCATTGTCAAAAAGAACATTATAAGTTCCATCTTGGAGTATCCTCCTGTCTGGGATAGGATTATTCTATCCACGTTTAAGATGCCCACTCAAGGGGAGGGTATTGCTTGTGCCTCCATAGGGAAAGAGAAACCAGACTTAAATCCGGTGTTCTGGGATGTGAATGCAGCAAGCCAGCATAGAGAGGGGAGCCAGTGGAGGGGTCTGAGGGCTCTGTCCCAATACCAGCTACATGGACAACTGCCCCTCCCCCCCAGAAGGAATTTACCTTAGAGGACTGCACTGAAGCTGCAGCTAGGGGAGAGCAACATGCCTGATGAGAGCACATGGGAGCAAATGAATGGGGAGGAAGAGAGACTGGAGCACATCCTGGCCACCATACCTGGAGGAGGATATCTCTGTTATGAACAGCCAATGCACATAGTAGACCATATGGCTGATCCCACTATGAGACAAGGCATCCCTAGCTGACCCATGGCCCTATGGGAGACAACAGTGGAAACTCAGTATGGGGATTGGCCTGGTCTGACCCCAGG
>NW_022111369.1:72969520-72970917 GCF_000313985.2 Echinops telfairi | reverse complement strand
TTGGATAGTGTAAGATATGACAAAATAATAATAATTTATAAATTATCAAGGGTTCATGAGGAGTGGGGAGTGTGGAGGGAGGGGGAAAATGAGGAGCTGATATCAAGGGTTCAAGTAGAAAGAAAATATTTTGAGAATGATGATGGCAACAAATTTACAAATGTGTTTGACACAATGGTTACATGAATGGACTGTGATAAGAGTTGTATGAGCCCCCAATAAAATGATAAAAAAAGAAAATCCAACCAATACAACTATTATTGAAAGTTATAAACCAACCTATAAAGTTAGTGAAGCAGAAACAAGAATTCTGCCCATAACTTCAATCAGCAATTTTTCAAATATGAAATCAAGATGCATTGATAAAGAGTGGAATGTAGAATGCCATTAGAAGCAAAGAGGAAGGAATAATAGTCGGAAAATATGTTCTTGGTGATAGAAATAACCTAAGAATACATGATAGAATTTTGTAAGACAAACAATTTTTTTCACAGCACATACTTCTTTTTTCTTTTTGATCATTTTATTAGGGGCACATACATCTCTTATCACAATCCATGCATACATCAATTGTGTAAAGCACACTTGTACATTCATTGTCCTCATCATTCTCAAAACATTTGCTCTCCACGTAAGCCCCTGGCATCAGCTCCTCATTTTACCCCCCTCCCCATTCCCCCCACTCATGAACCATTGATAATTTATAAATTCTTATTTTGTCATAGCTTATACAACATACACTTTTGTTTACCCCTGTAACACAAATAAGGACAGTCCATATGGACTTCTCTAGATGGAATCCTGAGAAATTGATTACATCATCAGCTAAGCCAGGCCAGGGACTGAGTGTAACAGACCATCATTTGCATATATATAAGCTCAGGTTGGAGCTGAAGACAATTCAAACAAGTCCACATAGCCAAAACAGGACCATGATTCTATCTCACTTGAATTTCAAGTTTATCTCAAAAGCAGATTTTCTGCATTGAATACTAATAATAGAAGACCTGATGAGATATGGGAGTACATCAACATGTGCATTCAGGAAGAAAGCAACTGGTCATGAAAAAGACAAGAAAAAAAGAAAAGATTACAGTGGATGTCAGAAGAGACTTAGAAATTTGCTCTTATTATTAGTGTAACTAAGTACAAGGAAGAAATGATAAGAAGAATGGAATCAAAATTTTAATGAAATTAAATAATGAAAACAAAATCAAAGTGCAAAAATTTAGAAAACAAAAGATGAAGAGCACACTCAGCATACACACTCTGGGTGTGTTTTCTGGGGAGAGCAGTGCCTGGAGGGGGCATTATGCTGGGTAAAGTGGAGGGGCAGCAAAGGAGGGGAAGGCCCTCAAGGAGATGGACTGAGCCCATGCCTGCAACAACGGGCTCAG
>NW_022111369.1:72966860-72968800 GCF_000313985.2 Echinops telfairi | reverse complement strand
CTTTGTTTTATCTCTTCCCATAAGAACTTGTTGTTGGGTGGTGGCAAATCAATACTGACTTATCTCAGCTCCATGGCACAGACGAGCAGGACCCCGGAAGGCTTTTTCAAGTGTACCAAACAGCTGGTCGGCTGTTACTCACTGGTTGATCCTCAGCCCTTGTGCCACAAGGGCTTCTTCATACATAAACTTTAGAACATAAATAGAAATTCTTAATACAAAAGTATGAGTTATTTATAATCTATTAAGTAGAAAGTGAGGTATTTAAATACTTTTCATCAAACTCCAAAGAAAACACCTATGTGGTTACTTGTAATGAAATAATGTTTATGGTCATCATATATTTGGGGAAATAAACTAAAACTACTTCTTGGCTAGCATTATTATAAAATAGATTTATAATTTCTAACCTGTATTATAATTTAATAAACTGATTTTTCATGTCAGCAAAGCTAACCAATGAAAGCAGAATATACATTTCAATGGTCTTAGGTAGAGTGAAAATATATTTTTATTAAATACTAATAAATATTATCAATGTAATTTTAAAAGGCAAGTGGACAATTTTTGAATTAGAGATACAGAGTGATTTTTTAAAATCAAACTTTAAGAAAGGCATGATCTACGTGTGTTTGTTAGGACATCAATACAGTTAAAAAGGAAAGTACTCAGAGCAAGCAATGGAAGCAGTCAAACTGCTAGCAAAACTGAGAAGAGTGGTTAAGGAGTGTTAGGACACTCGATAATGCTTTGGAAAATGAAATATGTTTATACTCCCATGTGGCAGCACTTTTTGTGAAATATCACTCTAGCATTAGCTCTCTTTGATTTATAAGTCCTGAAAAGATATCTGAGGTAATAAATGGTATAGAGGTAATAAAACAGCTCACTGTCATTATAATGAAGATTAAGATGGTTTAAAAGTGTTTTAAAAATAATTTTAAATTAAAAATGTATTTTATTTGTATGCTGTAAATGTTACAGGAAAATATTCTGTACATTTATGAGATTTTGCAGCCAAAATAGCATTACATCTTATCAAACCATTCATACTAACCCTACGAAGATAATATAGGCTATTGTGTTAGTCTGGATAGACTAGAGAAACAAATGCATACAAACTCATGTGTATATAAGAGAGCATTTTATATAAAAGGTAAGTGTACATTAAGAAAGCATCCCAACCCAGTCCAGTCCAAGCTCATAAGTCCAACATTAGCCCATATGTGTGACACCGATCTACCAAGCTTTCCTCAAACTCACAAAAACACACACAATAACACTGAATGCAGGAAGAAAGCCAAATCAGTGAGTGTGTATGCATCTCAGCGCTGGCAGGGGTCTCTACATGGCTGCTCCAGCACCCAGGGCTGCATCGGGATCGATCCATGTGGCTTCTCCTTAAGGGTGTCTCGCAGGAAGTGAGCCTTGCAAGCTGAAGCAGGGAACCAGCTAAGACAGCCATGCACTGGTCTGATAATCAAAGAGCAAGAGACAAGAGAACTAGAAAGGCAAGGCTCACCCAGCCATTTATCTCTCCACTCTTCAATTAATCACACATGTGTTTATTGGCCAGGTTGGCACAATAAACCTTAACTATCACAGCTATAAAATGTGGATTCAAAGAATACAGAGTCCTATTTTTCACAACGAAGGAATTTTTATAAGCTCTAATGAAAAAACATTTCTGATCCAGACCTTTAACACTTCCAATATGTTTATTTTACATACCCTCAGACAACATAGGTAAAAACTTCCCCTCAAGGTATCATCTTTTACCAGCTTGTGGTTTTGTAGGCATAGTAATTATTCAGTATTTTGAAAACTGCATCGTGGCATAAAGAAATAAAGACAAACACAGATTTTAAAATAAATCCAAGATTTTTTGCATGTGTGATGTTTAAGCATTATTTCCATGTTATCATAAAGGTTTAAAGTCT
>NW_022111369.1:72953152-72966302 GCF_000313985.2 Echinops telfairi | reverse complement strand
CTGAGCTCCCTGTTGCAGCCACTGTGTCAATCCAACTCCTTGAGGACCTTCCTCTTTTTCCCTGCACTTCCACTTTAGCAAGCAGGATGTCCATCTAGAGCAGTGGTTCTCAATCTTCCTAATGCTGCGGCCCTTTAATACAGTTCCTCATGTTGTGGTGATCCCCAACCCTGAAATTATTTTCATTACTATTTCATAACTGTAATTTTGATATTGTTATGAATCAGGCAACCCCCAAAGGGGATATGACTCACAGGTTGAGAACCTCTGAGAGGCACAGGTCTCTCCTGACAAACATTCATCTTTGTCTCTAAGGATCCCTCGGGCTATATTTCTCCCAAGACAGAGCAGTTTGTCATTTTAGCAGTCTGTTTCCTTTCAATATTCTTCTCCAGCATCATAATTCAAATGCATCAATCAATTTTCTTTATCCAATGCCCAACTTTCAGGTGTATATAAGCCATTAACTTACCATGGCTTGAACCAGGCACAGCTCATTCCTCAAAAATAACATCCTTAGTTTGAAAATCTCTAAAGAAGTTCTGTGCAACATATTTATGCTTATTTTGAGCTTACTTTGAGCTGTTGACTGTTGCTCCCATGAGCATTGATTGTGGATCCAAGCAAGACAAAATCCTTGACAACTTCAGCCTTTTCTTCATTTAGCATGATGTTTACTATTGTTCCAGTTTTGATGGTGTTGGTCTTTACACTGAGTCCTAATCCATAATGAAAACTGCAATCCATCGCATTCATCAACAAGTTCTTGAATTGCTCCACACTTAAACTAAGGAAAGTTGTGTCATCTGCATAAAACAGGTTGCTAATAAGACTTCCTCCAATCCTGATAGCTGAAATTGTCAAAGATTTCATTTTGCTTGGACTCATAATGACTGTTCATTAAAGCAGCAGTCAAAAGATCAAAAGACATGTTGGGTGTAAAATATATTTTTAAAGTGTTTAAAAGCAAGGATGTAACTTTGAGAACTAAGAGGTGCCTTGCCCAAGCCATCGTATTTTCAATTGTTTCATGTGCATGGGAAAGTTGGGCATTAAATAAGGAAGACTGAAGAAAAATCAGTGCATTTGATTTATTGTGCTGCTCAAGAATTGAATGTACCACAAAGTGCCAAAAAAGGAGATAAATCTATCTTGGAAGAAGTACAACTAGAATTATCCTTAGAAGCAAGGGTGGAGAGATTTACCTCACATACTTTAAATGTTGTTAGGAGGGACAGTCCCTGAAGAAGGACATCCTGCATTGTAAAATAGAGGGATGGTAAAAAAAGAAGAAAACTCTAGACAAGATATATTGAAACAGGCTGGCAACAATAGGTTCAAACATAAGAATAATTAGGATGGTACAGGACCTGTCATGCTTCCTTTGGTTGTATATTGTTGTGAGGTGCCATTGGGTTGGCTCCCATCCAAATCACAACTGTGCACAACAGAAAGACTGTGGTGCCCTGTAGTATTCTCACAACGGTTTCTAGGCTCGAGCCCAAGATCAAACCACTCTTTCAATCCATCATGTTAAAAGCCTTCTTCTTTTTCCTGCCCCTCTACTTTCCCAAGAATGATGTCCTTTTCCAAGGACTGGTCTCTCCCGATAACATGTCCAACATATATGAGACAATATCTCAGCACACTTGCCTCTAAAGAGCTCTCTGGCTGTACTTCTTTCTATACAAATAGGTTTGTCCTTTTAGTAATCTAAAAGGACTTTACTTTCATGGTACTTTACTTTCAATATTCTTCAACATCACAATTCAAATGACTAAGGTACCCTGATCCAAGTCATGGTATTTTCAATTGCCTTACGTGCATTTGAAAGTTAAGCATTGACTATGGATGATGAATTCATGCATTTGAGTTTTGGCACTAGGGCAGAATATTGACAGTATCCTGAACCGTGACAAGAAGAAGAAAAAGAAGAGTCTTGGTGGAAGCACAGCCAGAGTGCTCCTTCGGCTCTAGCAGCGGTTCTCAACCGCTTTCAAGATCTAATGACCCTTTCCGAGAGCTCACCCGACTCATGACAACAGCAAAAGTACAGGAATGAAGGGGCAATGAAAATAGTTTTATGGTTGCAAGTCACTGCAACACGAGGAACTGTATTAAAGGGTCTCGGTACAAGGCAGGTTGAGAACCACTGCCTTAGAGGCAAAGGTGGCAAACGTAATCTCTTACCTTGGACCTGTTGTCGAGAGAGACTAGTAACTGGAAACGGTCATCGTGCCTGGTAAACTATTGGGGCAGTGAAAAAGAGGAAGAGCGTAGACAAGATGGATTTAAACTGTGGCTGCATGAATGGTTCCAACATGAGAACAATTATGAGGATGACATAGGCCTGGGCATTATTTCACTCCGTTGCACATAAGGTTGAGATCAGTTGGAATGAACTTAAAGCACCTAAGAAGAACAACTACTGTATATACTCGTGTGTAATCCGAGTTTTCCGCATATTTTTAATGTAGTTTTTTATGTGGTAAAATTAGGTGCCTATGCTGCTATTCAGCTCAGCTTATACTCAAGTATATATGGTATCTATTTACCTATGTATCATCAACACAAACATCACTTGTTTGATATCCTAGAGAACACAGTCTAAGACACATAGCATCATAAAATATATGTGTGGATTATTACTAACAATGTAATGCCTCTATTTACATTCATTTACAAAATCACTCACATTCATTTATAAAACGTACCTTAGAGTTTATCTGAGGGCAGTTGAGTGACTGGACAGTGTTTCAATCTCTTCTGCATTGGCCACTATGGGTAGGAGCTGAATCAACGGTCCCTAACAGCAACAAGGTCGTCATTATTTCTGTTCAGTGTGTTAGGTGCTAGACACATCAAACCGCTAGCTTCAAGAGCAGTTGAATTCTTTCTGAATCAAACAATTCTATCTCTATTTAAACAGGAAAGTTTAAAGAACTACCCATGTATAATAATTTGTAACTGTTCTAAAAATAACTAAGCCTAATTTATTTCTTTTTTCACATTGTGATCAATGATTTATAAATTTGAATAACAATATCTTTAGGCATTGTTGGCATAATAGTTCAATTGAAATCATACTAAACAAACATTTATTACCTAAGTCTAAACACTATGGAATATGCTTTATATATTAGTAGGAAATTACAGTCTCTTCTTTTCTGTTTCACTAATATGTTTATATTTCTTACATTTATCAAAATGTAGCATATTTTGGAACTTGTTTGCCCTTTGCATAGTGTGTTCGGTTGGGTTCTTTAGAGAAGGAAAACCAGTGATGCTTGTATTTGTATCTGTATAGAAATAAATTTATATCAAGAAATGGTTCACACAGTTGTAGAAGTCAGTAAAATCAGTCAGGTTCAAGTTCGTGGGTGAGCTATAAACTGAAGGACTCTACTGACTCCCATAGCCATAGGGGCTGTCAAAAAGGCAGTAGGAAGATGGAACACGAGAACCACAGGCTGATGGATGCTGAGCTGAATGAATCTGAGTCAGTCAAAGGAACCCAACGTTGGCAGTACACTGAAGTCTCCTTGGATCGACAAGTAATATGACAGGAGGTAGAGGAAAGACATGCAAGATTCAAATATCGCAGTGGAGTGAGCTAACTTCCTGTTCCTGTCAATTTATACTAAGCATAGGCCACACCTTGAAAGAATCCTCACTTAATTATATCAAGACTGTGACGAGATTAAGGATAAGATACTCTATGCTTTTCTACCCCAAACTTTTGGCTGCTTCACAGAAGATCCCATCTTGAAGCTGACCACATTATGTTAGATCATATTGTGGAAGAATCCTGGCCCAAGTTGACACCCAAGTTGACATAAAGCTTAACCATCACACATAGGTTATAAGCCCTTTGAAAGAAAATCCCCATCTTTGGATTTTCTAGATTTCAAAATCTAAAGCATTTATTAGGCATGGTTACTTAGACTAAGTTCTATACTGAAGCAAAACCAGCAAGGTTTATATATTTATGAAGAGAGGGTTTTGTATAAAGGGGGATAGTTCACACAGTTGTAGAAGCAGGGAAATTACAGATCTGTGGGTCAGATACCAGGCTGGAGGCTGTCTTGACTAACATAGTTACAGGTGTTGATGAACACAAGATTGACAGTTCAGAAGATAGGGTTCTGATTGCATAAGTGAATGATTCTGAGGTTGGCAGTAATATGAGAGCCTGCTAAGGAATCCCAAGATTGGTAGTCAATAAGGGAGGAAATTGACTGGAGTCCAAAAAACAGAAGTCAGATGATTGAACAGATCCAGAATTTATATCCAACAAAATGAAATGAACTATGCCACAATGTCCACATACATTGCAATAAGTTCACATCTGCAATAAAACACTTTTTGATTGACTGAATATTCATAGCACATTTCATTATATAAGTTATTAAATTACACCAGATTTCATAATGAGGGATGAGTGCATTATAACTCCCTAACCACTGAAAAGCAGGGTCGGGTTTATTAGACATATAACCTTAAACATTCCACTTTATATGGATAATAAATATCACAACTTTATGAAGATTTTGTGTCAGTCCAAAATTGAAGCCAAAAAAGATCAGAGGACTACAAAGAAATAAATGATGTGAACATAATATTTCAAAGTACATATATTTGTAAATTTCAATAACATAGTATTTAAAATATGTCGTTGGTGATAAATAATATCATTAAAATAAATTTAATAAGAAAAATATACAACTACCCTTTATATATGTTAAGGAGAAAATTTAGAATATCTTTTGAAGGCACAATATTTCTAAGTATACAAAGTAAAATGCATGGATGAGATGACCTGAGGACATACCTCTGATTCAACTTCTCTCTATATAGTAAAAGGAGCAAACTAAAGTGCACGGGTAACACTTGTCCTCCAATAACATTGACAAGTAATGGGATCAAATATTTCATAAAAATGTCATATTTTCTTTTGAATATAATTTATATATGACAAAAGTTTAAAAAAACCTAGCTTAGGGGCTAACATTTCAATTAACACTTTGTTAGCCTCGGTAGACCAGAGAAACAAATTTGTAGACACTCATGTGTATTAAAAGAGCTTTATATACAAGAGCATTTGAATATTGAGAAAACATTCCAGCCCAGTCCAGATCAAGTCCATAAGTCCAATATTAGCCCATATGTCCAATATCAATCTATAAATTCCTCTTCAGATTCACAAAACACAAGCAATGACACTGAATGCAGGAAAATCACAGACAAGGGGGTGGGAAGTCTTATGGATTCAGTGACAGTGGAAGCATCTCAGCACTGGCAGGGGTCCCCAAGTGGCTCCTCCAGCTCCAGGGCTCTAGTGTAGCTCCATGTGTCTTCTCCACAGGAATGTCTGGCAGGGAGTGAGCACATGTCACGCCTCCAGTGAGATATTTATCTCCTTAACACCTCCAAATGAGTTCATTAAGCTGCGACCTGATTGACAGGTTAACTTCCACCATTTCACACTAAGTCTCAAATTGGCATCAGATTGTATAACTACCACAGACCACCCCTTGTCAATTTGACACTTTCACACAACTCTTTGGCCATATATAATTTTCAAACAAACAATAATAAAATCATATCTGTACCTAATAGGATAAAACGAACATGTATACAATTCACTATGCGCCACCCTCATTTAAACATAACATTCTATAAGTGAACAAAACAAAAATATCCTATGCCTAACAACTGCAGTAAAGTAACCCCTACACCTAACTCTCATAATCCTATGAAAATATTCCCCCCACCTATGAAAGTTTGTAAGCCAGCTACTTCATGCCTTTATCTGCTCCATTTGGGATATCTAATTTCTATACTTCCCAGTTACATCAACCCAGTGCTCTGAGGAGACAATCCTATTTTTTGATGTGAAGAATCTCCATCCTAGTTGGGACCTTGTGAATCTGCATTTATAAGCAAAGTCAAATCAGAACAGGTCATCCATAAAATCAGCAGCCACAGTCAGCCACAATTCACAGGTTCAAAAATCTTCTCTTCATCTGGTCGGTTTCTGGCCAGCTCAATGTGGGCTGCTACACTTAGCCTCACCATGGTGTTCATTGGTCTCCTTGCCTTTAGACCATACACTCACCACAAATCAATAAGCCAACTCCCTTGTTCTAGGTCAAGAATGTCAGACCAGTAAACCAACTCTCATCTTCTCCTCTAGTTCCTATAAACCAGGTCTACAGGTATCAGTGGCCAGACTCAACCCATCTTTTTACCGCTGTGTTTCTCTCACTTCCACTCAACAAGTGCATCCAGGTGGTCACCTAACAAGCATTTCAGCCTGCCCACAAACCACCTTTACCGTTCAGTCCTACAGTGGAGAGTTTCTTCAGGGCTCTAGATTTTGTCCAGCGTCTGACAAAAACCACTAGTTCAAGATTCAAAAGGGCAAAGAATTCCTTTTTCTTCAATCTGTCAACAGCCCTCTAAGCAAATCTCTTGGAATGCAAATGTCCTGAGTACTCCAAAGCACTGGGTGGGACTTATCCTTTCAGAGCCTTCTTTGCAGGTGTGTCTTAAACCCATTTAAAGATCTAACTTTGATGTCTGGGGCCCAGTGGGCTTAAAAGCTCTCTATTTACATACTTCCCAATACTCAATCCTATCAATCTTTTATCAACAATAATAAGTAGTAGAAATCAAGTAGAATGAGATTCTTAAAACAGTCAAGTTCAATCCTTTATCTATCTTATCTTAATCCTATTTTAAACTTTTCTATTGAGACTCATTATGGGATTATGTTTGTGGCTGAATCAAGTGAGAGGTAGGTTTTCTGTCAGCCATTTTGACCTTCTGTCACCCATTTTCTCTAAGCAACTCTGAGAAATTCAAGGGTCAGTTTTGTACCCTGAGCTCAAAATATACATTTATCACATTCATTTTTGCAATATCAAACAGGAATAATCAAAAACAAAAACCAAGGAAAATAATCGAAATTTTAACTTCACATATTCATCCCAGAAAACAACCTAGTAAACTGGATGGACATATCTGACCTCTGGCTAGAAGAAAGACGACCAGAATACAGTGGCCAAGCAAACTCCACTCTCCATCTTTATGATTTGTTTCTCTAGTACCCCCTTCCCAAGGTACCATAATGTGTTAATCTGGGTAGACTAAAGAAACAAATTCATAGACACTCATTGTGTTAGTCTGGGTAGACTGGTGAAACAAATCCAGGGAGACTCATAAATGTATAAGAAAGAGCTTTATAGAAAAAGAGCAATTGAATATTGAGAAAGCATCCCAGCCCAGTCCACATCAAGTCCATAAATCCAATATGATCAAATCCTCTTCAGATTCCCCCAACATTTGCAACAACACTGAATGCAGGAAGATCACAGGCCAGTGGATAGAAAGTTTGTGGATCCAGGGACAGAGGAAGCATCTCAGTGCTGGCAGGGGTCTCCATGTGACACCTCCTGCTGCAGGGCTCTAGCATAGCTCCATGTGTCTTCTCTATAGGAATGTCTGGCAGGGAGTGGGTATGTGTCCTGCCTCCAGTGAGGTATTTATCTCCTTAGCATCTCCAGATGAGGTCATCAAGCTGCAACCTGATTGACAGACTAAACTCCACCCCTTCATTCTTATTTCTCAAATTGACAACATTATATAACTACCTCAACATTCTGTAGCAATTACCTTCAGAAATTATACATAACAGAACCTTAACAAAATTAAAAACATCAGTTAATTCAGTGACCAAACACATGGAAAAGGATGGAAAGTACTTACTAAAGATATCTAGATATTTGTTGATATAAATATGATATTAATAGGTGAGATATTTGATATGACTTATAGAAAATAAGGTCACCCATCTGTATCAAAGGAAATGTCTTTCTGGGTCCATGTGTGTGCATGTGTATATTTGTGTGTACGTGTGTGTTGGAGACAGAGGGCGGGAGTAATGAATTAGTTATTCACACATAATGCATCTAAAAGCATGTCATAAAAAGACATAGGGAGTTGAAATAATATGAAATTTAAAGTAATATTAGATGCAAATCCTAAAAAAAATCCTGGTTCCTAACTCAGAGCAATGAATTGGAGAAAGACAATTTCTGGAAATGCTCACAATAGGTAGCTCTTCTATGTACAGACTCTCTTGTAAATATTACTCCTTAAAATGTTGCCATTCTTTTCCTTGTAACTCTCCTCTCTGTATAGAAAATGGAACTGTTAACAAAAAAGACTGCAAATAAATATAGGAAACATAAATCAACTTTCCCAATATTTTCCAAAGCAGTAGGTACAACCTCTGATAAATTACTATGACTCAAGATAGTGAAATATATAATGAAAGAAGCTAGCAATTTTGGATAGGCTGTATCTTTTAAAAAATAAAGAAGTGTGGGCTTTGTATTTTTATTCAGTGTCTGATAAAAGACATATTTCTCACATGTATGCACTCTTTCTTCATTAATTAATGTTTCATAAGTGCAAGGCTGTTAATATTCCATGTATGGTGAAAGAGTGTGTTATTATATATAGATATAGATATATGGCATATCTGTGATAGTCATGAGCTACAACTTTTACCAAATTCACATTATGGATGTTTCAATTGTTGATGTTCACAAAGTGAAAAATATACTTCACATTAACATTTTTGGGATAATCATGAATTAAATATTGACCCTCTTATGATTTATAAAATAATCGTAGCTTTTATTTTCCATACTGAAGTTAGAAATTAGGCTCATTGGTCACAGAATATCACTATTAATTGAAAACATATTTTAATTTTGCTATTTTATTGATACTATAAGGTTGTAAATCAGAATTGACTGAATAGAAATGAGTTTGAGATTATAAGCATATGTGGGGTCTAGCTGATTCCCGTAAAGACTTATTCTAAACATTTTGATGGTGTAGTGGTTATGCATTGGGCTGTGATTCATAAGGTCTGCAGTTCAAAACCACCAAGCACTTTGTGGAAGAAAGATGAAGCTTCCTACATGTGTAATGTTTTACAATCTCATAACTCACATAAGAAGTCCTGTTTTGTCTTATAGGTCATTATGAGGTTGAATCCACCGGGTGAGTTTTGTCTGGTTGTTTGTTTTGTCATCTATCCTAACTGCCAGAGTAGGATTACCACTTTCTATTTTGGGGGTGTAAATATTTATAGGAGCAAAATACGTTGTCTTTATCCCTTGATCTCTGGTTTCAAAAGGCAGATTGTAATTAGCCACCTGTTTTAGTCTGGGTAGACTAGAGAAACAAATCCAAGAAGATGCATATGTGTATAAGAAAGACCTTTATATACAAGAGCAGTTGAATATTGAGAAAACTTCCCAGCCCAGTCCAGATCAAGTCCATAAGTCTGATATTAGCCCATACGTCTGACACCAATCTATAAAGTCCTCTACAGACTCATGAAACACATGCAATGATGCCCAATGCAGGAAGATCACAGGCGAGTAGGTGGAAAGTCTTGTGGATCCAGTGGTGATGTAAGCATCTCTTCACAGGTGTGGGTCTCCAGTTGGCTCCTCCAGCTCCAGGGCTTTGGCTCCATGTGACCTTTCAACCAGAATGTCTTTCATGAAGTGAGGCTGTGTCTTGCCCTCCAGTGAACTATTTATCTCTTTTGTGCCTCCAAATGAGGTCATCAAGCTGTGACCAGATTGATAGGCTAAACCCTACCCTTTAAATCTTAATGATCTCAAATTGACAACAGATTATGTAACTACCACGCCACACAATTTGTAATTCACTATGCTTTGTTGTGCTATGGTATAATAATTGCATACTAACCACGAGTTCTGCAGTTCAAACCCACTAAGTTTTCTGGGAAAGAAAGATGAGTTTGACTGTTCCTTTGAAAATTAAACCTTGGAAATTCTTTCTAAGTTACCATGAATAGAAATAGATTTGATGGCAGTGGGTTTGGCTTTGAATTTTTTGTTGTTGTTATTTAAATTTTAGCAAGCTCAATACTCTTTTCTACCTCCTGTACACCCTTAAATTTTCCATGTAATGACAGTGTGATTATGTTATTTGGAAATATTGTCCATATTCTTAGAGAATAACTCACTTAAATGAGAGTATAAGGAGAGTTAAAAACCATTAGCTTTACTAGAAAGAAACTAAGCAGTTTATTTTGATTTGTCAATTAGAACAAGCATTTATACAAGAGATATCATTTCAACAGGCCTGACTCATTATCCAATGCTCCTTCATTGAACAGAAATTTATTTTTGTACTTTACTTTCTGTAACTACTCTTGTAGAGCACAAAACAACTTATAAGCAGGCCTTATCATTTAGTTATATATTCATTTATAATATCCATTTGCAAATTCCTCTGTCTAACTTACTGGGAACAGGATACAGAAGAAGTAATACTAATTATATTTTAAAATTATTCAATAACTGGTGATTTTTAAAAGTAAATTAACACTTTATATTATCAGAAAATATCATATGAATTAAGCACATTTCCCAGAAAAGTAAATTGTATTTGTCTAATATATCATCATAAATAATAAGCTGTGCCATGGTTGGGACATTACTCCTCTGTTCCATTATGGGTAATTAATCTGAAATGTATGTATCTATTCTGACATGCTGTGACAGGTCAACTAGTGACATTATTTTTCAAAGAATCCATAAATTGAAAAAAGTCAATTAAACTATAAACAATATTTATAATTTTGGCGAGGGAGTGATAATATCAATTTACATATGATAAGTACGTTCATGGACAATCTTTCACTGACTAGATTCAGGCCCAAATTCAAAAATTGAGATTCTATTATTCATTGCTATACCGCCTTATAATTTTACACATTGTGTCATAACTGAAATTCCTTATTTCCATGTATTTATTAAAGTATTTCAATTAGATATCTTTCAAAATTGAAGTTAAAGTTACTGGTAATGATTTTTTTTTTCATGACAGTATCCCTAGCACATGGGGAAACAAAACAAAAACAAAAAAAATATATATGGGGTTGCATACAACTTTATTTCTGAGTTTATTGTTTTAATTTTATCTTAATATATATTCATATAACAAAACTATAATTAAAATATTAAGTATACAATTTCACAGCATTAAATATAGATGGAAATGAATTAATTACATTATAATGTTTTATTTCCACCATTCCTCTTCCCAATAATTTTATATCACTCCAATTAGAAATTTAGTATTCTTTAAGTCATAAACTTCCCCAGTTTTAATAACCATTAGCAAAATTCTGTCTCTGTATTGAACTAATCTAGCTGGTCCACTTAATTGACCTTATGTTATATTTGTCCTGTGGCATATTTAAAATATTTTTCAAGGTATAATTCACTTAGCATAAAGTTTTCAATATTCAACGATGTCTTAGAATTTATCACCACTTAATTTCATATCTTTTCCAGAGCCTGATCTCTCCTGATAATATATTCAGAGTACCTGAGAATGGAAAGTGGATAAAAAATGTTATGTTAAAATGAAGCATCCCAATCAGACCAATTCTAATCTATGAGTTAGATGCTTGCTAAAGCCTCCTCAAGATTCATGTAGCTACTAGCTGATGAATTAGGAAAGTGCAGGGGGAGTAGGAAAAAACAAACAAACAGTGCTGTGGGTAGAGTCATGTGGATGCCAGTTCAGTAGGAACAAGACAGGGAATCAAAATCTCTCAAGGTCAGTAGTCAACTGACCCCAGATTCAGACATAGAATCCAAGCAAGCAGGATGGTGAAGAGTGTCAAGAACATCTCCTATACAGAGGCCACAACCCTGGGTAGACATCATTAGACTGTTTCTGATTGAGAGGTTGTGATTCACCCATACCTTCACAGAGGTGCGTCAAGCTGACCAAAAATTTAAGCATCTTAATATGGAATCCTTTAATATTGCAATCTATCTCAGGCTTGAACTTTTTGTTCAATTCTTTCAGCCTGAGAGATGCTAAGGATGTTCTCCCTTTTTGACTTTGTAACTCCAGGTTTTTCACATTTCATTATTATACTGTTTTGTTGGATTGAGCTGCATTTTGAAAGTTTCTGTCCAGGTCTGTTTCCAACAATTCTTCCATTTACTTTAACTACTTTGTGTTCAAAAGCAAGTTTTAGAGTCCCTCTGTATTCTTTTCTTTCATGTCTTTTAAAAGACCCTGTATATTGCTCATATATGATGTTCTTAATATCACACCACAGCTCATCAGGGTTTTTTGTTTGTTTTTGTTTGGTTATTAGTGTTTGATGACTCAAATATGTTATTGATATAATCTCTAAATTCAGTTGGAAAACAAGGGAGTCCAGGCACTCCTCTTGTTAGACTAGAAAATTAAGAGGTAAGGAGGCCAATACATGGATGTTGGGTGCTAAAAATAGATTCAGTGGACTAGGGTCTGGTTCAGACATCCCCTTTGATTTTTACTCAGGAAGCAACTCGAGAAATCTTTGAGACTCCCTAAGCTTACTGTGCCTGTTTTCAGAGTCCGCTAATCCCTTGCCTATTCCAGCAGTAGAATGTCTGCTATTCCTTACTGCACCCAAAATACAAGACATGCAGTGAGCAGTAATTTCCCCAGGATGCTATCTAAAAGTGGTCATAATCCCAGGCTTGCAGAGAGCCACAGACCTCACACCACAGTTCCTCTCTCTGCTATCCTACTTGTTCTACCAGAACAAGTCACAACAAAGAAGCCAACAGCAAAATTAGCAAGGGAATTTCTGGAAGCAAGCTTCCCCACCTCAATGAATGAGAATCAGACACACATACTGGAAACAGAGAGGACAGCATTTAGACTAAACCACAGGAAGAACTCTCCGAGACAAATAATTAATTTATCCAAGTTTGAGGAAAAGGAGAAAATTTTAAGATTATCCAAATTAAGTTATCCAAGTTTGAGGAAAAGGAGAAAATTTTAAGAGCAGCAGAGAAAAAAAAGGCAGTCATATACAATGGTGTGCATATAATAATATCCTCCAACCTATCAGCAGATCCCATGAAGATGAGGAGAGAGTGGAGTAAAATCTTCCAAAAGCTGAAAGAAAAAAACACCCAGCCAAATTATCTATTACAGTGAACCCTCGCCACTTCGCGCTTCGACTTCCGCGGCTTCACTCTATCGCGGTTTTTGCGTAACAGCACATGCCACTGTCATT
>NW_022111369.1:72948394-72951773 GCF_000313985.2 Echinops telfairi | reverse complement strand
TATGCTCTAACTACGAAAATATTTGATTTACAAATAAGGAATCCTACTTCGCGGAATTTCATTTATCACGGTAGGGTCTAGAACCGATTAACCACGATAAATGAGGGTTCACTGTACTATGGATGGTGAGGTAAGTCTTCCAGCACAAGGAAAAACTCAAAACAATATGCCATAAGACACCCAACCGCCAAGAAGATCCTCCCCAAATTACTAGGGTCAGAAGACCAACAACCATCAAGCACAAACAGGAGAAAACCGTATAGCATAACTCCACCCAGAAGTCAATGTGCTGAGAACAATTACCAGGATAACATTGCCTCAAAGGGTAAAGGCAAGAATGACCCTCCCCACACAAACACAGCACACTGTTATGAATGGAGATAGGTAAACACCCAACACAAAAGGTACAAGATGGCAGCAAGAAATCCACAGATTTTGATAATGGCCTCGACTCACTAATTAAAAGTCCAAGGTTAGCAGACTGGCTCAGAAAATATAACCCATCAATTTGTTGCCTGCAAGAGACATAACTTAAGCTCGCAGACAAAAATTGACTATGAATAAAAGCATGGCAGAAAATGTACCAGGGAAATGCCAACTTAAAAAAGACAGGGTTGTAATCCTAACCTCCAACAAAATTGAGCTCAAGTTGCAAAACATAACAAGACACAAGGATGGGCACTAAATAATGCTCAAAGTATCAGTAGACCAGGATCCAGTAAGCATAATAAATATATACGTACCTAGCAAGAGAATCACAAAACTTGTCAAACTATTCAAAAGATGAAAAAAGAAATCACAGATTCAACAACTATAATAGGTGACTTTAATATACCACTATTGGGGAAAGATATATCACTGAAAATAAGCACAGCAAAGAGGCTACAGAACTAAACTCTACAATTAGGTGACTGAACCTGATAAGACATTTATAGAGTTTTCCATCCAAATACAAAAAAATCACATTTCTTTAAAGTGTACAGGCTCATTTTTTAAAATAGACCACATGCTGGGACGCAAATCAACCTGAGTAAATTCAAACACATAGACATTATTCAGATGTCCCTCTCAGAAGACAACCCAACAGAGCTGGAAATCAACAAAAGGACCAGCAGAAAAACAAAGACAAACAATTGGAGGATGAATAACAATTTTCTGTGATGCGAATGGGTACTGGCCAAGATTTGACAAAAAATTAGGTAGTTTCTAGAAACTAATATGTGGTAATTATGTAACCGGTTGTCAATTTGAGAGGATTAAGAGTAAAGAAGTGGAGTTTAGCCTGTCAATCAGGTATCAGCATGATGACATCATTTGGAGCCACTAAGTTGACAAATAGCTCACTGGAGGCAGGAGGCAGATAGACTCCCTGCAAGAAATTCTTGATGAGAAGCCACATGGAACTACCGTGATGCAGCCAGAGCCCTGGGAGTTGGAGGAGCCCTGCCAATGCTGAGATGCTTATAATGCCACTGGATCCACAAGACTTCCCACCCACTGTCCTGTGATCTTCCTGTGATTTGACATCATTGCTTGTGTTATATGAGTTTGAAGAGGAATTTGTAGATTGGTTTCAGACATATGGGCTAATATGATCTGGACTGGGCTGGAATGTTTTTTCAATATTCAATTGTTCTTGTATATAAAGCTCTTTCTCATACACATTTGAGTGTCCATGAATTTGTTTCTCTAGTCTACCATGACTAGCACATAATGCAAATGGGATATAGCAAATACTTTTATCAGAGGATGTTTGATAGCCTTTAATGTACATATGTAAAAGAAAGAGACTTGTCACTGATACATTATCACAAAACCCCCAGTAGCTAGAACAGAGTCAACAGAACAACCCCTCCAATAACAATAGAGTAGAATTGATAAATACCAGGGTAGAGTTAAATGAGTGTGAAGACTAGAGACAATGGAAAAAACCCATGCAAGAAAAATCTGATTTTTTGAAAGGATCAACAGAATCAACAAACCGCTGGCAATCTTAACCAAGGAAAGGAAGGAGCAAACATCAATAGCCAGGATGAGGGATGAAGCCGGGGAAATCACAAGGAACTTCAGCAAGATTAGAAGGAATAATCACAAAGTAATATGAAAATCTGTATTCTAATGAATTCAACAATGTTGAAGACATGGACAATTAATTGGAAAAACAATCCCTCCCTAGATTGTCCCAGATAGAGGTCAAGGACTTCAACAGACCCATAGTAAAATAAGAAATAGATATGGTTATCAACAAATTATCAATTAAAAAAGCTCACAGATCATACAGCTTCACAAAACAATTCTACCAATCATTCAAGGTAGAGCTGAGACCAGTCCCCCACAAATTATTCCAGAGCATAGAAAAAGACAGCTAATTCCCAAACGCATTCTACAAAGTCAGTATAACTTTGATACCCCACCAGGGAAAGGATCCCATAGGAATAGAGAACTACAGACCATTATCTCTAATGAATATAGATGCAAAAATGCTTAACAAATTTTTGTCCAATAGAATACAAAATTATATAAAGCATGTCATCTACCATAATCAGGTTGGATTAATTCTGGGGATGCAGGGATGGTCAAATAATAAACACATAAACATTATTTGCCACATTGATAAGAAACGAGATAAAAACCACAGGAAAATATTTATAGACACAGATAAAGCATTTGACAACCTCTAACACCCATTCCTAATTAAGACACTCAAGAAAATAGGAATGGAAAGAAACTGCCTCAAGTTAATACAAGTTAATTATCAAAGCCCATCATCCAGCATCATAGTCAATGGGGAAATGATGAAAACAATCCCATTGAAAAAGGGGAGTAGAAAAGGATGCCTGTTGTCCCCACATCTATTCAACATCATACTGAAGGTCCTATCTAACAACATAAGGCAGCAGAAGGACATTAAAAGTGTCTGGCTTGGAAAGGAGGTGGGGTGACTATTGTTATTTGCAGATGACATGATTCTATACATTGAGAATCCCAAAAGCTCCACAACAGGATTATTGGCAGCAATAGAGGAATAAGGAAGAGTGGCAGGATACAAGAGCAACAAACAGAAAGAAGTATATTGGTCTGCTATATATATCAGACAAGACCATGGAAGAGGAGATCAAGAAGGCAGTATACCAGATATTAACTGGAAACATGGGGAATCCAGGACAGATAAACCCCTCAGGACCAATAATGAGTGTAGTAATACCAGGAGGGGAAGGGGAAGGAGTGGGGAGAAAGGGGGAACAAAGCACAATGAACTACATATAACCCCCTCCCATGGGTGACAGACAAGAGAAAAGTGGGTGAAGTGAGATATAGATCAGTGTAAGACATGAAAAAGTAATAATAATTTATAAATTATCAAGAATTCATGAGGGAG
>NW_022111369.1:72945856-72947813 GCF_000313985.2 Echinops telfairi | reverse complement strand
ACAAATGGTAAAGAACAGAAAACACAGAAATAAAAAACCATCAGCATATAGACAACTGATCTTCCACAAGGGCCCAAAAAGCATCAAGTGCGAGGCAGATTCATTCTTTAACAAGTGGGACTGGAAACCATTGATATCCACTTGTAGAAAAATGAAACAAGATCCTTACTTCATCCTATGTACAAGAACAAACTCAAGGTGGATCACAGACCTAGAAATAAAACCCCAAACTATCAGGACCATCAATGAAAGACTAGAGCCAACCTAATGACCTTGGCTCAGGGAATACATAGACTAACTGCAATAGGGAAGGGTACACACACAGGTGAACCTGAAATCAACAAGTTGGATACACCAAGGATAAAAGAACTGTGTGCATCGAAAGACTTCACCAAGAGAGTCACAAGAGAACCCACAGAGTTGGAGAGGATTTTTAGCAATGACACAACAGATAAAGGGCTTATTACTAAACTCTACAAAACCCTCCTATGTGGGGGAAGCAAGCCCCTCACAACTAATTGCAGGTTTTGTAGGCACAATTTTTCAGTTAAGATATATAAAGATTATAGCAGTCATAGAGAAATGGGAGCGATGAAAGAGAGAGTAAAATAAAGAAATCAGACATATTTCATAGCAGCAGAAGGGAGTGGGCTCTACTTAGGTCAGACTATACGGTCTGGTTGCTCTAGATGGCTGATACCCTTAAGGAAAATAACCTCTGACCTACTTTCGTTGACCTCCTAGTGTACAGTCATTTACCATGTGTAGCAAGCAGTTTGTATTGCCTATGTTACAACCCCTTCCTATGAGTTAGGTTGTTATCTGTAATCAGGAGGCTTGCATGCTCCAAAATTTATATAAGTTTTGGTTAGAAGTAAAACTTCATGCTCTCTCTCCTGTCCACTCATCTCCCATCTCCACGTGTACCACCAAGAGGAACTGAGGTGAGCATGCTACCATGAAATGTCTCTGATTTCTTTATTTTACTCTCTTTCTCTAATCTCTCCCATTTCTCTATGCCTTTGCTAGAATCTTTATAAATCTTAACTATACAATTGCGTCTACTGAGCCCGTGATTAGTTGTGGGGGCTTGGCTTCCTCCACACTCATAGTCTGCAAAAAGAAGGAAACAGTTAACCCCCTGAGGAAGAGGGAAAAGACCTGAACAGAAGTTTCACTAGGGAGGAGACCTAAATGGCCAATAAACATATGAAAAATGCTAGTGATCATTAGACATCAGAGAAATGCAAATTAAAACAACCATGAGATACCACCTAACACCCTTGAGGATAGCCCAAATCAGAAAATTAGAGAGCAACAAATTTGGAGGGGATATGGCAAAATAGAAACTCACCTCTACTCTTGGTAATCATGTAGGTACATAGAGCTTCTGTGGAAAGCTATATGGCGATATTTAAAGCAAATGGAAATTGAGCTACCTTATGACCCCAGCAATCCCTCTACTAGGCACATACCCAGAAAAGTTAAGAAATAGACCACAAAAATGTGTCAGCACCCCAATGTATATTATGGCATAATTCACAATCACAAAAAAAATTGGAAACGGCCTAAATTTTTTTTGATAGACAAGTGGATTAGAAAATTCTGGCACATGCACCCAATGGTATGCTACGCATCACTAAAAAGCACTGCAGATCACATGAAACACACTGCCTCATGGGAAGAGTTGGAGAAAATTATGCTAAGCAACGTTAGCCAATCAGAAAAGGACAAGTACAACATGGGGCCAGTGAGGTAAACATAATTAGCACAGTAGGTATAGAAGAAAAATCACTTTTCTCATACTATACTTGTTGAGGTACAGGCAGTCAGTGGGAGACAGGCCAAACCCAAGGAAGTACATGTTCTTCTAACATAATCCAGGGGAAAGGAAGGAAGCAGAGGGTAAAAGAGGGAGGAGTGGGGGAGGCTATGACACTGGTGGATCAGGCCACTA
>NW_022111369.1:72943220-72944684 GCF_000313985.2 Echinops telfairi | reverse complement strand
CATGAGTTTCTGTGGATTTAGTTCTCTAATGTAAGTCCCCAGACTAATGCATCCTCTTTTTATCCACTTTTTTCTTTTCTTTTTTGTCTACGTTTTGTTGGTTTGCTTACCTATATAAGATAAGCATGGTATGCAAGCCTGAGGAGAAAGCAACAGGACTGAAGGTTTCAGAATGACTTAAGAGGAGGAGGAGGCAGGCAGGGGAAGAGAGCGATGAGCAAACAACTCCATAAACAGCGGAACAACTAGGGAATTAAAATAGCAATGAGGGGGACATAGAAGTCCTGGGGCTGTTGGATCAATAGCAATATAGTTGAGGGGAATTATTAAGAGGCAGATGAAGGATGAATGTGATGATGGGAAAGGAGGATGGTAAAAGGAACCTGAGGAAATATATCGGAAGCAAACCTATGGATAGAGGTATAACATAGGTATGCACTTATGTGAATATATTAATTCATAAAAATAGAGTTATTGGAGGATGTATATATATTTATATGGCAATACATTGAGGAAGTGTATAGACTTTGGGCCTCTGCTCAAGCCCTCCCTCAACACAAGAACACTTTGTTCTAACAACCTGGCATTCTGTGATTCTCACACTCTCAGCATGATCATTGAAGACAAAAATGGGTGCACAAGCAAATGAGGTGAAGAAAGCTGATGGTGCCTTGCTATCAAAAGATATAGCATCTGGGGTTTTAAAGACTTGCAATTAATCAAGCGGCTATGTAGTAGAGAACAACAAACCCACACAGAAGAAGCATACCAACTTGTATAATCATGAGGTATTGACGGGATCAGGTACAGGCATTAGAAGACCCCAAACAAAAAACAAATAAAAATCAAACAAAAAAAACCACATATTGTTCAGAACAAGGGGGGGTCAGAGCATAGATGCAAAACCCATCTGTAGACAATAGGACATCCCTTCACAGAAAGTTCCCAAGGAAGGTATGAGTCAACCAGGGTGAAATATAGCACTGATAAAATGCACAAGAATCCTCTGGTTTCTTGAGGCTTCCTTGCCCCCCACTATCATGACACCAACCTTCCTTTCATTTTGGGCTAGGCAGGAGCATGTACACAGCTACAGATATGAGCTTAGGAGACATGGAATCCAGGTCAGAAAAACCCCTCAAGAACAGAAATGGGAGTAGCAATACCAGGAGGGTAGGGGGAAGGGGTGGAGAAGAGGGGGAAAGAAACTGTGAGGGAATGGAGACAGGGGTTGGGGTAAGATATGAAAATTATAGTAATTTAAAATTTATCAAGTGGTCACAAGGGTGGCAGGGGGGAAAGGAGAGTAAAAAAGGGATCTGATACCAAGGGCTCACTTAGAAAGTAAATGTTCAGAAAATAATGATGGCTACATATGTACAAATATGCTTGATACAATTGTAAAGATTATTATAAGATCTGTAAGAGCCCCCAATAAAATGATCTTAAAAAATTCACATGGAA
>NW_022111369.1:72938128-72942715 GCF_000313985.2 Echinops telfairi | reverse complement strand
CACTTTTATAGGGAAGATTTTTCCCCCTTCAAATTATTTATGGAATAGAAAATTATTTCCATTAAAATTTGCAGTTGTATAAAAAAATCAGTATACCCAGCTTTGTTTCTATCACCAAGACTATATTTTACAACTACTGTAGCATTCCCTTTTTTTCCAAGTTTCACAATCTAATCACCAATAATTATCAATATATCTTGAAAGCATATTTGATAGGTTTCAAACTGGCAAAATTGACAGAATTCTTCATTTTTCCATCAAGAGTGTTAGTGGTTACTAATTAAATTTGAATAATAGTTATATGAATTGGTCTTTAAATAGGCAAATAGAGATCATCCTATAATTGATAGCATTGTACTTTAACATAGATCTTGAGATGTTCTTTTTGATGATGAAAGCCACCAAATTATGATAAAGTGGCAGATAGGTGGTGAAAATGGACAGATAAGTGGTCTTCAAAAGTTCATGGAAAACACATTATTTTAAAAATTCCCATTTCCATATGAATTTTTGAAACTCTCTCATATGAAAGTAAATTAAAAAGTCCTACTATTGGTTCATGTATCCATGGTTCTGGTTCCTAATATTCATGGCTTTACACCAAACAACATGCACCTTAAAGCATGTCTGGGTCGGTAGATGGATGCACAGCAGTCCTCCCAGGGATACTTTTTCTCTTGGATCACACAAGCTGGGTGCTTCTTCCATGTGCACCCAGTGGATGCATCACTCAGATGGCTGCTTCTTTGAAGACAAGTCTTTAAGACACCAGATGGTATTTTTTTCCCTAATAGCTGGCATCATCTAGTTTTATCACCACTGTTTGTAATGTTGTTATTAATACCCATCAATTTGTTACTGACTGATAGCGAGTCTACAAAAGGAAACATTGAACTGTCTTGTGCCAGCCTCACAATTGTTCCTATGCCTGAGCTCTTTATTGCAATAATGGTGTCAATCCATCGCCTTGATGGTTTTCCCTTGTTTAGTTGCCCTTCCATTTCACCAAACATGATGTCTTTCTCCAGGGACTCGTCTCTCCTGACCATATGTCCAAAGTATGTAAGAAAACATTTTGCCATTCAACCATTCTTGCTTCCAAGAAGTGTTCTGGCCTTACTTCTTCCAATATAGATCAGTTTGCTCTTTTAGCAGTGCAGGGTACTTTGTAAAGTTCCCTTTTGATATTCTTCTCCAGCACCACACAATTAGAGTACATCTATTATTCTACAGTCTTCCAGATTCAATGCCCACCTTTCACATATATATATGATGAAATGGAGAATTCCGTGGTTTGGGTCAGTAGCACCTTATTCCTGAAAGAAACATTCTTGCTCTTCAATGTAAGAAAGAGGTCTTTTTTTTTTTTATGTCCACAACTTTTTATTTTAAGAAATTCCAAATGTACAGAAGCTGAAATAATAGAGCACTTCTGCTCAAAGACAAGACTTTTGGATCAAAAGCAAAAAAGACTTGGCATTCTGGACACCCTGGGCTCTGCACAGTCTTATGCAGCAAATTTACTGAATTCAATATGTCTTTTGATTTTCCTGTTGTTTCCATGAGCATTAATTGTGGATCCACAAAATATTTCACAACTTCAACCTTTTTCTCCATTTTTCATGATGTTCCCTCTGGGTCCAGTTGTGAGGATTTTGGTCTTCCTTGCCTTGAGTTGTAATTCATACAGAATTCCAATTTTTTTTTAAAATCTTAATCAGTAGGCGCTTCAATTACTCCTCACTTTCAGCAACCAAGGTTGTGGCATGTGCATACCTCAGGTTTTTAGCAAGCCTTCCTCCTATAGTGATGCTGTACTTTTCTTCATATAATCCAGCATCTCTTATGATTTCTCAGCATATAGATTGAACAAGTATGGTGAGGATACAACCCTGTTTACACACCTTTCCTTATTTAAACTATGCATTATCCCCTTGTTCTGGTCCCACAAGTGCCTTTTGATCCATGTGGGAATTTGACAGGAGCACAATGAAATGTTCTGGATTACTCATTCTTCTCAAGGTTCTCCGCAGTTTATTATAGTCCACTCCGTCTGAAGCCTTCACATAGTCTGGTATTCTTTCCTTTGAGCCAAGATCCATCAGCAATGACACCACTTATTCAATGTTCCCTTCTGAATCTGGCCTAAACTTCTGTCAGTTCCCTATTGATGTGTTTCTTTAACATATATTCAGTGATCTTTTCATTAAGGCGAGTATCAAGCAGGGCCATGTCATAAGAAGTAATTCTTCTCAGATTGGGGCTACAATTAATTGTGGGCCCTAAATCTATTCATATAGCTACAGTTTATACATGTCTCTGGTTCTCATTTGAGACACCATAATCATTTTATATTAGAGAACATTATTCTCCTGGGGCATAATGTTAATTCTATTGATAGTGTGATTTATTTAACCAATGGCATAGAATTCAAAACACTGTTAGGAAAAGAATAGTACAAAAGTGCAGGCAAGCTATGAACTACAGCACATGAGTTATTTACTTGTTTAGATTCAAATCTTAAGTGACTGGATACTACACAAAAAGTGGAGTTGATGATAGAGGGAAACGTTCAATAACACTCATTCACATGCCTACCAGACTAATGCATGTCATAATAAGCAATGAGAACATTAAAATAGTGAATATATAATATATCTGGGTCACCTTTCATTGGGTACCCTTAAGTCAAGAGATTCACACCAAAGTCCAATGATGGTCAGTTCTATAAATTTGGAATAGCAGTCATCTGGTTCTGAAACACTTGGGAGTTTTTACAATGATGACTAAGGACTTCAGGTGACTTTGTGGTAAAGCCCAGTTCACTTGGTAGGATTTCTACATCAAGTCCTTTTGGTGTCACATATGGAGATGTGACCTATGTAGTCTAAGGTCCCAGTAATAAAGCACAAGGCCTGGGTTATCCAGGACTAGACAGAACAATCTAACCCAAACTCAAAGAAAGGAAAGGTATCAGAGCTTAAATTGTGAATACTGGCTTTGCCGAAGGGTATGGGTGATGGTGGGAGCCTGTGTTCGTCTGGGTAGATTAGAGAAACAAAATCAGGGAGACCCATATGTGTAAGAGAAAGAGCTTTATATACAAGAGCAATTGGATATTGAGAAATCATCTCAGTCCAGTTCAGATCAAGTCCATAAGTCTGATATAAGCCCATATGTATGATACCAATCTATAAAGTCCTCTTCATACTCACGGTACACATGCAATGATGCTCAATGCAGGAAGATCACAGACCAGTGGGTGTAACGTCTTATGGATCCAGTGGTAGCAGAAGCATCTCAGTGCTGTCAGGCGTCTCCACGTGGATCCTCCTGCTCCCAGAGCATGAGCTATATCAGTTTAACACCATGTGTCTTATCAGCAGAGTGTCTCTCAGGGAGTGAGCCTGTATCCCACCTCAAGAGAGCTATTTATCTTCTTAGTGCCTCCAAATGAAGTCATAAAGCTGCCACCTGATTGACAGGCTAAACTCCACCCCTTCACTCTGAATCCTCAAATTACCAAGAGATTATGTATCTACCCGAGAGCCCCAAATCCATTTGCTGTGCTCACTCATGAATTATACCTTCAGGAAATCCCCTCTGATCGTACAGCTGTAAATTTCCTCTGATCATAACTTTGCTGTCATATAGAGTGCAGTGGGGTTTTCGTTAGTTTGTTTGTTTCTGTATTTTGTTTTTTATTATTTTCTATATATGCTATCCAGGATGGGTAGAGCTATAGAGACAGTGACTGCATTGATGGTGTCTTGGGGGATACGGTGGGAGAAGCGCTGGGGAGTTGAAGAGCTGATGACAATGAGCACAAAAACAAGTTAGTTTTCTAAAATCAATTGTGAAGATGATTGTACAAATCTCTTTAAAATGTTTGAGCTATTTAATTGTATGGTACGTGACATATATGCCAATAAAACTTGTAAAACTACTCTGCTATTTTTTAGGCTTCCTTCAGAGAAAATGTCCAATAAGAACAGTAATTTACTAGTTGATCTCCTGGGCCACTTACATTCAAGGCAGAAAATTTAACTCAAAAGATGATGGTGACTGTTTTGGGGAACTCCAAGGGATAATTTTGTTGACATTCTTGAAGGAGATATTACAATCATAAGCATTTTTATAAAGCTGTTTTATGAAAATTCAAAACATCATAGTTGATAAATGTCAGAAATATTGTGATGAGTGATACCCTTCCCCATAATGATTTGGACCTCTTTCAAAAATAGTAAGGAGCATTTCATTGGAAATGAATACAAGGATAGTATGGGAGCATTTCATTGGAAAAACTTCCTCATCCACCTGACAGCTCTGAATCCCTGCTATTACTCATCCAGATATCTTTTTGTTTCCCAAACAGAAAAAATATTTAAAAGTAACAGAATGTGTGTTCCTCTAGGCTGCAAATGAAGGGATTTTGGTGGTATAGTGGTTAGACTTTAGGCTGCTAAGCGCAAACTCCACAGCTCAAAACCATCTGCCTGTCAGCAGGAGAAAGATGAGATTTTCTACTCCTATAAAGAGTAACAGTCTCAGAAACTCACAGAGGTGGTTTTACCCTGTCCTAGAAGG
>NW_022111369.1:72935970-72936925 GCF_000313985.2 Echinops telfairi | reverse complement strand
ACCCAACACCAGTCCACAAAGTCCTCCACCTCACAAACAAAGGCAATGATGCTGACTGCAGGAGGAAAGCTGAGTCAGTGAATGAATAAGCATCTCAACACTAGCAGGGGTCTCCATATGGCTGCTCCAGCACCCAGGGCTGCATCAGGATAGGTCCGTGTGGCTTCTCCTTGGGGATGTCTTGTAGGAAGTCAATCTTGGAAGCTGAAGCAGGGAACTGATAAGGCAGCTGCACCCTGGTGCGACCATCACAAAGCAAGAGACCCGAGAACTTTTGTTGAGGTGGAGGGTGCCTGAATCTATAGGTTAATGTTGGACTTGTAGGCTTGGGCAGCATTGGGTTGGGATGTTTTCGTGATGCACGCTTTCTTTACATAAAACTCCTTTATACATGAGTTGCTGTGGATTTGTTTCTCTAAAGTACCTAGACTAATATACCTGTGAAATTTTATGCTTTCCTGATACCTAGTTACTTTCCATTATCATCGGTGATGTTTTGCATTGTTTTAATATTTCCAAATGTATTGATACTAAATGTGTGAACTTAAAGTTAGCCTATAATGGAGAATTAGTAAAATGTGGATGGCTATTGGGTGAGGAAAAGTATATATAGTTACAAAATTATATGAACCTTTATCAAATAAGTGTATCAAAATATAAAGCTATTTTTCTCAAAATATTATTATCTATTGAGCTCTATACATTTCTGAATGTCTTATGTCCACATTTCAAACCAATCTTGGTGGTGCTGGGTAAACATTGGACTAATAACCACCAAGTCAGCACTTCAAACCCGCCTACTTTTCCACAGGAGAAAAATGGGATTATTTTCTTCGATAAAGTTTTCAGACTCAGAAACCTAACAAAGGATTGACTAGAGGGTAGTGATTTAACACTTTCCTTAAGAGCTCTGAAACCTTTGGTTTATATTATGCCAAAATAGCATTTTAAGTAT